>NC_090940.1:76968404-77276904 GCF_040938575.1 Ambystoma mexicanum | reverse complement strand
GGCCATCTCCTGTAAGCCTCCGTACTTGACATTCCACGCAACAAGGGTCGTGCTGAGGACGCACCCCTCCTTCATGCCCAAGGTGCCGTCAGACTTCCATCTCAACGAGCCCTTGGTGTTGCCTGTTTTCTTCTCGTCGCCTTCGTCGCCGGCCGAGAGAACTTTGCACTCGCTGGATATGGCTAGAGTGCTGAAGTTCTACGTGGACCGCACAAAGAGTTTTAGGAAGACATCACAGCTGTTTGTGAACTTTGGCCCTGTGAACCAAGGGAAGGCCCTCTCCAAGGCTTCCATTTCCAGGTGGCTCTCCGGCTTCATCACCCATTGTCACCAGTTGGCAAACCGAGCGTTGCCTGGCTGTCTGAGAGCTCATTCGACCAGTTCGATCTCTGCAACTACAGCGTTCCTGTCTGGTGTGCCCCTGCTGGACATCTGCAGGGCGGCTTTGTGGAGGTCGATGCTCACCTTCACGAAATTCTACTGCGTCGACCGGGATTCCATGGAGGAGTCCAGAGTTGACCAAGCAGTGCTGCGCAACCTGTACGCTTGAAGGTGAGCCTGGTGAGGAAGTAAGAGATGCTTAATGTTGAGTTGTGAAATGCTTACTGTTGAGCCTTGCCACCTTCTGTGGTTGTGCATGTGTGTACTGCTATGTATTCTTGTATTCATCATGAGCATGTGAATCCTTGCCAGACCCCATGCTGGAGAAGGAACAAGTTGCTTACCTGTAACTGTTGTTCTCCAGCGTGGGTATGGCATGGATTCACAAGGGAAACTTCCCGCCTACCCCTCTGCGGCTCTTCTCTTGGTCCTACTGCCACTTTACGTGCTACCAAATCTGAAGATGGCTGCCAGAGGAGGGGCTTAGGTAGAGGGCAGTCATTGGCTGGGGACAGTATGACCCAGATACCAGTGATGGTTATTAGGAGAAAGACAGTTAAATGTGCTTTAAACCTGTTGAATGGATTTGTTTTGGCAATGTCACTAACAAAATGCCACTTGAACTTAAGGGAATGGACCCTGTGATACTGTGATATGGGCTACGGGATCAAATGATGTACGATACATGGTTGGTGACCCAGTGAAAATAAGGGTTAAGCCAGGTGCAGTATTACTATGAATTTCTTAGTATAAAATACCCAGGTAAGGGTTAAAAAGATTCAAGCCCGTAATACAGGATTTTTTAGGCAAAGGGATTCTAAAAGAAATTGCGGGGAGTCCTTGCAACAGCCCACTTCTTCCTGTGCAAAAAAACGAATTGATGGGAAGCCCTGTGTTCCAGCACAGTGGAGACTAATTATTGATCTCTGAGCAATAAATAAAATTGTGGAAGAACAGTATCCAGTGGTATCAGACATGACTTCCCTCTTTACCATGATACCACCTTCAGCCCAATATTTCACTGTTATGGATCTTAAAAATGCTTTCTTAAGCATTCCGATCCATGAAGACAGTCAGAATCTATTTGCCTTTAATGTGGAAGGTGGGTCCTACACTTTCCTAGGGCCCCCCCCGAAGGTTAAACTGAAAGTCCAGGTATTTACAGCCAAGCATTGACAACACATCTAGACATGTTTATACCAACTACAAATACTATACTGCTTCAATATGTTGATGATCTATTGATAGCTGCAGACAACCAAGAGCAATGCATAGAATGCACTGTACGGCTGTTACCATTTTTAGCACCACTGGGACAAAAAGTGTCTCGAAAGAAGTTACAGTGTTGCAAAACACAGGTTAGCTATTTAGGACATCTATTGTCAAAAGGAGAGCGTAGACTATACCCTCAGCGCATAGAAGCTATAATGAAAATACCTGTCGCTAACACACAAAAGGATCTTCTTGGATTCGTGGGAACAATTTCATTTTGCAGACAGTGGATTCCCAATGTTTTGCTTATAGCAAAGCCATTGCTAGAACTAACACCGAGCAGCACCCCAGTTCCCTTGTCAGGACTGCTTGAGCTCAGCAAGAAAGTTTTGATGTTCTAAAATCTGTATTATGTAGCTCACCTGCTTTGGGCACCCCCGATTATACTAAAACCTTTATGGTTGTACATGAAAATCAAGGCTGTGCATTATCTGTACTAACTCAGCAGCAAGGGGAAAGAAACAGACCATGTGCATATTTTTCTTCTACATTGGACCCAGTGGCAAAAGCACTTCCAAATTGTTTTCAGGGTGTAGCGGCTGCAGCCTTTCTATGAAACAAGCCTATGCCATAATACTGGGACACCCAGTTACATTGTCTGTGCCACATGCAATTGATATTTTGTTGAATAAAACAAAAACACAGCACCTGACAAATGCCAGGTTAGCAAGATATGAGCTGACGTTATCTGCCCCAAACATTATCATACAGCATTGCAATACTCTAAATCCTACCACCTTGCTACCCCTCCCATTGGATGAATTAAAAGTAATGCATGGTTGTATATTAATAACAGGTAATGAAATAAAGGAACGGGTCAATTTGTTGGATACTCCAATTGATAAACCTGATGGTACATTGTTTGTAGATAGGTTGTGTTTTAAATTGCAAAATGGTATTACTACGGCAGCATTTGCTATTGCAACATTGAAAACGATTGTTGAGGCTTGCAGGATATCTCAGCACTCAGCACAGGCAGCTGAAATCATTGCCCTTACCAGAGCTTGTGAGTTAAGCTCTGGTTTCGTAGTTAATATTTTTACTGATAGCCATTATGCCTTTGGAGTAGCTCACAACTTTGTCCGCTTATGGGCTGAGAGAGGGTTTTTAACTTCACATGGGACAAAAATACAGCATGGTACATTCATCTCAAATTTATTGTATGCATTAACCCGGGCCAAGTAATTGGCTGTCATAAAATGTGACACCCATAAGGCCATTGTAAATTACATAGGGAAAGGTAACGCATTTGCTGACCAAATTGCAAAGGCAACCGCGCAGTCCCCTGTATCCCCTATGTATATTACATATATGATGCAGCCGTAAAATATCATATTTGATAATACCCTTGAAACAGAGTAAACTATACAGGCTGAAGCCACTGAACAAGAGTTTTGGGATTGGAAATTACATGGGGAATGCACAGATGGATGTTGGGTGGTTTCACAGGATGAGCCCAGATGGAAGTTGCCAAACAAATGCATACCTTTTAATGTTGTCTAATCCCCATGGTCCATCTCATGTAGGAGCAGATGCCTTGTTTAATTTGCTAACTACAGTATGGAGCACTGCTAAATTAAGGGAGGGGACACAACAGTGTTTTTGGCCGTTCATTAGCTGATCTGTGTTGCTGAGGAGTAGGTGGCCTTCATCAGAACGGGAAGTGGAATGGAATGAAATGAAAAAGTCCTGTTTCTCTTGTGTTTGACTAATTCAACGGGGTAATTTTAATCATCAGTACTTCTGGTTAGGGCTTGACAATAGTGTTTCTTATCTACCAAAGTTCCCTGCGTATGAATCACGCTGGGAAGAAATCCACTCAACAATTTTTGGGCTTCAAGGTCTGCGCTCCTTTGCTGGCACTGGTGCAATCACTGGATCAAGTGTTTTCCAGTGCTAGGTGAAAATGTATCTTTACTGCAGCCCGCAAGAGCAGTGCTGCTAGCACGAAACACTGTTGTGTCAACTGCCCCCCAGTGTTTAATGTCAACACTGCAAATGTGGCTATCTGATGCACTTGGTCTACATATTTTTTATATCACTATGATTCCTGAATGTTGCAAGGGATTGCACATGTTTTTCTGTATTTAGGTCCCGGCATACAGGCCTGGATTAGTATCAATATGTCACTCACGGATATTGTTCTGCCATTTGTCCTGTTCAAAACAATTTTAAAACAAGTTCTTATGCTTTAAAGGACTTGGTAAAAATACAAATCTCTATGCAGTCCAATCTAGAATAATGTCATTTATCAATTAAGCGAAAACTGTATGAGTTGTGTACACAGTCACCCTGATCACTTTCCTTCTTTTGCGTTGTTTCACTGTTACATAATACACATGAAATTATTAATAGAAGCAACTGTTATATCTGTCTGAATTACCCAGTTTATGTGGGCGAAGGCCTCCCATTACAACAACTCCCTTTATCTTTCTCTACCTCATGTGGTGCATTGCATGTAGCTGTGGCTAGAGGAGGCCCCCCTTTCTTCAGAATATTTGCTAAATTAGGTAGCACCAAGCGAAACCTGCCTGGGATCCCATATCAGTATCTTTATGAAAAGCTTCTAAGAAAGGAGGGCTGTGAGGGTATTACAAGGTCTAATGGAACCTTCCCGCTAATGGACTTGTTCCTAGAGAATGGCAGAAATGGTCCTTCCTTGTGTACATGTCAGTATACAGCAATCAAGCCTCTCAACTGCCTTTCTCTGCAACAGCTCTTCATATTAGGAATAATAATGTCTTAGGAAGTTTGCGTATTTCTAGCGATGGTACAAAGAATATGGGTTTTACCTTGAACTGCAATTATACGTTGCACTTACCAGCCAAAGTGTTTAAGGGTCCTCTCTATATAGGTGAATCAATATATTTTATTTGTGCTACCAATGCATAGTCCTGGTTACCACCTGACTTGGCAGGGCGATGCCACATGGGCTTTGTGCTGCCTGCCATTACAGTAAAAGATAGTAACTGGCCTTCTCTCATGCAGCAAAAGCATAGTGTAATACACGATGATACTGGGCCACAGGTAATGTAAGATATTCCTAAAGCAATTATTCCCTGGTATAGCCCTTCTATTAACTCCAGAGATATGCATAGACTGTCACAACTCTTGGGAGCCACTATAGGTGAAACATCAGATGCCCTTGCTAATATCACTGTTGAGTTAAAAGCTATGACCCTTCTAGCAATGCAGAATAGAGTAGTACTTGATGTGATTTTGGCAGAGAAAGGAGGAGTTTGTGACATTTTCGGAGGAGAATGTTATTCATGTATACCTCACTTTCACTTCAGTGTGGCATGCCATCAATAATCTCCAAAGTATTGCAGACCAAGCCCACTTCCCTGTGGGTACATTAGATATCGGTGGATCTCTATTGTCCTTAATGTCGACATTTGGTTGGAAACTATTCTCTGTTATTTATGTTTTATTAGCTATCTTTCTTTTCATATGTTTGTGTATTAATTGTGTTCCTGCTTTGTGCCAAACGTTAGCCTCATGTCTCAGATCACAAGTAACTCCAAAATCCACCTCAAAAGCTTTTATTATGCAAGAAAACATGATTAGAGAAATGTTAGCTATAGGCATGGCAGGTTATGTAGGTGTTTAAGAGAACTATGTAAGAAAAAGATTGATTGTGAGCTTTGTATTAAATATTGTAGGCTTTGGAATCCGTTTTGACATGGGGTCTCTAAAACAGAAAACTTCGAACATATCATGCTTTAGAAATCCTGAGTTTGCAATAACAGTGATTTCCTATGTATTGATTCAGCTGCACACTTGTGCTTACAGAACATGTTTAGCATGTTATATAGCCAAGGAACAGCTGCGAGAGAGTAAGTTGACGCCCTAGTCAGGGTTCAGATTTAGCGAGGGTCAAAGACCTTTGTAAGACTACACTAACCTTAAAAATGTATAAATGCTCTCCTTGTGAATGAAGGAGGGCAGACACAGAGAGATAATGCGAGGGCAGGTGGTTCACATGGCAGATTGTACGACCATGTGGTGTTAGCTGCAGCTATATTAGAAACCTGTGCCTCTGCAAATAAGACAGAATTTTGTTCCGGTGTTTCATTATGCCTTAAAATTATTTTCTGAACACAGGCGGGAATGCAAATAAGTATTTCTGTTCTAACTTGATGGGTCCGACTTGATGGTCGTGCAGTTATGTAATGCCTCCGTCCCCAAGTACCGCTCAAGCAGAATGTAAACACTGCCCTAGCAATCTTTGAGGCCACAGGTGGGAGTGTCGTCGTCAGCCTGGTACCGGGAACGCCGGAAGGACCCCTGAGTGCTGTAAGGCAAAGGGTTATAATCAAGGAAACACCCAAAAGACAATTGGTAGAGGGAGCAAACAAGATGCAGTGACACCAGCTTACCTAAAAGGGGTGGAGTATAGCTAATAGACCTATACAGACAGCAGGGGAACCCACATCAGGCTGAGATGATATACTTGGCACTCCTGAAAGCACCTGGTGGAGCAAGAACTTGATCCGTGGCAAAACTTGAAGCAATCCGAGGTTTGCAGAAACAGAAGGGTAATCCAAAGGCAAGTCCAGAGTACAAACAGGTGTCAGGCGTCCGGGAGATCAGAGAGCACGCCAGAGTCCAAGGGTAATCCGAGAGCAGGTCCAAGTGAAACGTTCCAAGGTCGAGGCAAGGAGAGTAACAAGAAGCAAAGGTAACGCCTGGCAATCCTCCGTAGAAGTAGCTGTGAAGCAACGTGTTTTGTTTGCCGGCTTCTTTTGAAGCGGCGAGCGGTGTCACGTGACGCATCACGTGACCGCTCGCACGCGTTACGTGGATCGCAACGCGGCCAGCGATTGGGGCTGCCAGTACTTCCTAGTATACTGGCATCACCGGCTGTGCAGGAGGCACCATGGCAACCGCCAACGCGGAAAAGGGCGAAAAGAGGCGGGTCTGCCCAACATGGTATCCCGCCTGCCGTGCTTCCCCTGCTGATGTGAATGGGGAACACGACGGCGAGAAGCGCCTGCTGGGAGAGACAGGTGTGAGGGGGGAAGTGGGAGATGGGGTGTGTGTGAGGGCGTGACAGAGCCCCCCCTCAAAGGCCCACGACCGTGTGGGCTGGATGGATGTTCACGGTGAAATCGGGCCACCAGGTGAGGAGCGTGAACATCCCAGGAGGCAACCCAGGAGCGGTCCTCATGGCTGTAACCCAGCCAGTCAACTAGATATTGCAACCCACCCCTGTATATACGGGAACCCAGAATAGCCCGCACCTCAAATACATCGGGGGACGAGACAGAGACCGGGGCAGGAGGGGCAGCCAAGCGGGTAGGGCCAGGGCATGGCTTAAGCAGGGAGACATGAAATACCGGGTGGATCCGCCAGGCGGGAGGCACCGCCAGGTGCATTGCCACCGGGTTCAGGACCTTGACCACTTCATATGGACCCACAAAGCGAGGGAGAATTTTGCGACAGCCAGGTATGTGCAAATGGCGGGTAGAGAGCCAAACCCGGTCCCCCACTTTGTAAGCAGGCGCATCCGCCCTCCTCCTGTCAGCAGCGGTTTTCATGGAGGTTTGGGCCTCGCGCAGGTGGACCAACGTTTGGGCATGGACTGAGACCAAATCCCGAGCACAGGCCGAAGCGGCGGGGGTATCAGAAGAGGAGAAGTCCGGAATGGGGAGAGTACAGGGGTGTTGGCCATAGAGGGCGAAGAAAGGTGAGAACCCAGTAGCAGAGTGAAGTGTATTGTTATAAGCGAACTCAGTGAGATGCAACAGGTTAAGCCAAGTGTCCTGATACTGTAACGTTAGGCAGCGTAGGTACTGCTCCAATGTCTGATTGACCCTCTCGTTTTGCCCGCCGCTCTCTGGATGGTAAGCAGAGGAATAATGAGCATCAATACCCAACAGAGAGGTGAGGGCCCGCCAGAAATGGGAGGTGAACTGCGTGCCTCGATCGGACACCAACATATGGGGCAGGCCAAAGAGACAGAACACAGACCTAAAGAAATGCTTGGCCAACACTGGGGATGAGGGCACCCCCTTGCATGGTATGAAACGGGCCAGTTTGGTATAGGAGTCGACAACGACCCAAATAGTATCAAAACCCTGTGTACGTGGCAGATCAGTAATCAGGTCCATTGAGACCGTGTGCCAGGGTCGTGGAGGAACGGCCAGAGGGAGAAGAAGACCCAGAGGTCGGCCCCTGCGTGACTTGCCCTGGGCACAGACTGAGCAGGTATTGACGTAGTTCTGTACGTTGCATTTCATAGTCGGCCACCAACACCAGCGTTTGAGTAGGTCCAAAGTGCGATGCTGCCCGGGGTGGCCATTAATGGCAGCATCATGAGACCACTCTAACGCCAGGTTCCTGGTTTCCCTTGTGGGAAGAAAGAGCTTCCCGTGTACAAAGGGCAGCCCATCCTGCATAACCGGATCCCATTCTGTTAGTGATTGTGGATAGCGGGAGACCCCCTGTCGTATGGTGGACTGTAAAGAAGGTGACGGTGTGCAGACACAAACTACATGAGTCTCACTCAACAAGGTTTCAGGGAAGGATGGAAGAACCTCCCCCCCCAGGGGAACGAGACAGAGCGTCTGCTTTCCCATGCCCGACACCAGGTCTATGTTTGACCACGAAGTCGAACGCGGCAAAGAAGAGATGCCAAGGTACCTGTCGGCTGTTTGTACATTTCAGAGAGGCAAGGTCCTGGAGATTCTTATGATCGGAGAACACCACCGTCTGGTGTTTTGCGCCAGGAGGTGGTGTCTCCAGGTCTGTAGAGCGTCCTTAATGGCCAATAGTTCTTTTTCTGTAACTGTATAGTGCAATTCGCTTGCCGTGAACTTACGAGAGTGAAATGCAACCGGATGCAGACGACCAGTGGCAGGACATGGTTGGGACAGTACAGCGCCTAGTGCATAGGAGGATGCGTCTGCCTCGAGGATAAACGGGAGTTCAGGGTCAGGGTGTTGTAACACCGGAGCAGTGGTGAACATGGTTTTCAGAGAGTCAAAGGCGTTTTGTTGTGTCACGGACCAGACATAGGGGACGGAAGGGCTAGTGAGCGCAGTGAGTGGTGCTACGATAGGGGAGAACCCAGCAATGAATCGTCGGTAAAAGTTAGCGAAACCCAAAAATGACTGCAGTTGCTTGAGTGTGGTCGGAATTGGCCATTCGTCGATTGCCCGGACTTTGGACTGATTCATAGAGAGACCGCCGGGAAAGATATGGAACGCCAAGAACTCAACCTGACTGGTGTGGAAAATGCACTTCTCAGGTTTAGCAAATAGTGCGTTGGCTTGGAGACGTAACAACACTTCCTTAACATGCGTGATGTTTTCATCGAGGGAGGAAGAGAAAACCAATATGTCATCTAAGTACACTACCACGTAGGCGTTCAGGATATCGCTAAATATGTCATCCATGAAGCGCTGAAACGTAGCAGGAGCATTACAGAGGCCAAACGGCATAACTGTATACTCAAACAACCCTTGTCGTGAGCAGAAGGCCGTCTTCCATTCATCTCCTTCACGCATGCGTACGAGATTGTACGCCCCCCGAAGATCCAGTTTGGTGTAAATCGTGGCATGAGTGAGTTTGTCTAACAACGGGGTAATAAGAGGTATGGGATAGCGGTTTTTTACCGTGATGGCGTTCAAACGCCTGTAATCTATGCAAGGACGGAGATCCCCTTCCTTCTTTGGCACAAAGAAGATAGGACTTGCAGCTGGGGATGTTGATGGGCGAATGTGACCCAGACGCAAGGCCTGCTGTATGTATTCTTGCAGGACTCGCTCTTCCGTCTGGGTTAGGGAGTAGATTCGGCCCTTTGGGATGGGGGCGTCCGGGACTAAATCAATGGGGCAGTCGTAGGGTTGATGCAGAGGAAGACCTTCCGCAGAGCCTTTGTCAAACACAGCCCGGAATTCATAATACTCAGGAGGTATGTGGTTCGTGACCACCCCTACCATGTGAGTGTCCTGGGTGTCGGATCTGTCTTCAATGGCCAAAGAAGCGACTACCCCTAGGATGTCTGCGGGGCTGGAAACCCGAGGTGTCTCGAGCAGGCAGTAGTATTGGCATGTTTCTGATTCGAAGGAGACCTTACCCGTGCCCCAGTTAATCAGAGGATTGTGCCTCTTTAGCCAAGGAATGCCCAGGATAACTCCGAACTGAGGCGTGGCTATGAGATCAAATGACATGGTCTCTCTATGGACTTCCTGTATGACTAATTCCAACAGGGCTGTCTGTTGCAAGATTGGTCCAGAGGCTAGGGACGTCCCGTCTACTGCATGAACTGGTTCGGGGTGTTTCTTTTTGATCAGAGGTAAGTTTAGTGAACTGGCTAGCGCTATATCTATAAAGCAGCCTGTAGCTCCAGAGTCGATCACTATTCGTACTGCATGAGAGATACCTCCAGCAGGGTTTAAGGAAGCTTGTACCACCACAGGTCGGACGGGACCAAAAGCCGGATCAGAGGAATTTTGTATAGGACTCGCCCCAACCCCTGATCTCAAGGGCGAGTCTTCGGAAAACCCGGAATTTTGTTCCTTGGCCGACGGGGACACTCCTTCACAAAATGTCCGTTGAGACCGCAGTAGAAGCAGGCATTGTCCGCCCTTCTGCGCTCTCGTTCGGCATGAGTAATGGGGCTGCGTACCCCGCCGATCTGCATGGGTTCGGGTGAGGTGCTGGATGTGGTTGAAAGTGAGGTATGGGATAGCCCTGTTTCCCCCTTACGTTCTGCCCATCTGGCGTCGATTTGCAAGGTCAAATCAACTAGGTCGATATAGAGTGAGGGAAGAGAAGCCACCACAGATAAAGCATCCTTCATGGAACCACACAAGCCCCGATAGTAGATCACTGCCTTTTTGTTTTCTGGCCAGGAGGTCTCAGTAGCGAGTTGGTTGAACTTGGTGATATACTCAATGAGGGTGGACCGGCCTTGAGTAAGATCTAGGAGTTCCATGTCTCTGGATTGGGCTTTATATCTAGTGTCAAAAACCTTGGTCATTTCTTGGGTCAATAACTCGAAATCGTACAGGGCAGGATGGTCGCCCTCCAACAATGGGTTAGCCAACGTGGCTGCCACACCCGACAAATGGGAGAGAAGAAAAGCCGCCTTAGAGACAGAATCAGAGAAAGCCTGGGGTTGGCACAAGAAATGCAGTTTGCACTGATTTATGAAGGTGTGATATTTCAAAGGATCCCTCTGATACCTCTCAGGGGCTGCTAGAGGAAATGGGGTCTGAACCACCACTGACGGGGCTGGCAGAGTGGGTGGTGTGACAGGAATCGGGTTTTGGGGTGGGGCGGCATCGCCGAACTCGGCGTTAACAGGTTAGGGATGTTGTGTGCTTTGCATGGCATCAAGACGGTGGTTCAGTACAGTGGTGGCAGTGGCCAGGTCAGTGCAGAGGGCAGTGGTAGCAGCTGCCATATCTGCCCTAAGCGATGTCACTGCTTGCATTAAGGCAGTCACAGGGTCCCCGGCTGAAACATCCATAACTGGACGACCATAAGGCTTCACAGTCTGTTCTAACTTGATGGGTCCGACTTGATGGTCGTGCAGTTATGTAATGCCTCCGTCCCCAAGTACCGCTCGAGCAGAATGTAAACACTGCCCTAGCAATCTTTGAGGCCACAGGTGGGAGTGTCGTCGTCAGCCTGGTACCGGGAACGCCGGAAGGACCCCTGAGTGCTGTAAGGCAAAGGGTTATAATCAAGGAAACACCCAAAAGACAATTGGCAGAGGGAGCAAACAAGATGCAGTGACACCAGCTTACCTAAAAGGGGTGGAGTATAGCTAATAGACCTATACAGACAGCAGGGGAACCCACATCAGGCTGAGATGATATACTTGGCACTCCTGAAAGCACCTGGTGGAGCAAGAACTTGATCCGTGGCAAAACTTGAAGCAATCCGAGGTTTGCAGAAACAGAAGGGTAATCCAAAGGCAAGTCCAGAGTACAAACAGGTGTCAGGCGACCGGGAGATCAGAGAGCACGCCAGAGTCCAAGGGTAATCCGAGAGCAGGTCCAAGTGAAACGTTCCAAGGTCGAGGCAAGGAGAGTAACAAGAAGCAAAGGTAACGCCTGGCAATCCTCTGTAGAAGTAGCTGTGAAGCAAAGTGTTTTGTTTGCCGGCTTCTTTTGAAGCAGCGAGCGGTGTCACATGACGCATCACGTGACCGCTCGCACGCGTTACGTGGATCGCAACGCGGCCAGCGATTGGGGCTTCCGGTACTTCCTAGTATACTGGCGTCGCCGGCTGTGCAGGAGGCGCCATGGCAACCGCCAACGCGGAAAAGGGCGGAAAGAGGCGGGTCCGCCCAACATGGTATCCCGCCTGCCGTGCTTCCCCTGCTGATGTGAATGGGGAACACGACGGCAAGAAGCGCCTGATGGGAGAGACAGGTGTGAGGGGGGAAGTGGGAGATGGGGTGTGTGTGAGGGTGTGACAATTTCCCTCACAGTTTTATTTTTTTAATTTGTTCTTATTGTATTTTTTCCACATGACAATGTAGGAACATGTTAGATTCACAGAACCTTTTTGTGGCTCATCATAGTAACAATTACTAGGCAAATGTGAAACAGTACCCAACATTAAACTAGTACCTTAGTTGCCACCCCCCCTCAACCTCACTCCCCTCTCTCCCACTCATCTAACATCACTCATTAATAGAAAAACAATGATCAAGAAATAAAAATGCCCAGTCTTATCTTGACACTGCGCTGGATATCGTTAATACATTTTACTCTGCATTATGCAGAGAAAATAATCTTACTCAGGATTAATCGGCAACAGGCATTATGGGGCTCATCATTTAGCTTAGCTCATTGTTTGTTATAATAGGTTTAATCAGTTGATCTGTGGGTTCCCAGAATGCTGTGTAATATTCTAAGAAAGGCGACCATATCATATTTATGTTTCTGCGGGATTCATGCACCGCAGCTGTGAGGCTTTCCATTTCATAAATGGCATGAGCCTTGATTAACCATTCTCTTTTTGAGGGGAGTATGGGTGATTTCCATTTAATGGTCAAACACACTCTAGCAGCTAATAACAAGTTGCGTGGCATGTGTGTCAATGACTCATACGGTTCTTCTCCATGTCACTCAAACCCAAACAGAACCAGTAGTGGTGATAGCTCCCTGAAAATCCTGTCTATGGCCTGGTTCCATCCCAGAACTTCCTTCCAGTACATCTGGGCCCTACTGCATTTCCACCATTGGTGCCAGTAGTCGCAGTGTTCTCCACAGCCTCTCCAGCAGTAGGGGATGTGCCTGGGAACATTTTGGACAGGCGCGAGGGAGTGTAGTGCCATTTCATCAGTAGTCGTGTATTTTGCATTTTATATTGCATGGAAATTGATAATGCGCACACCTTATATATCCCCCCATACCTCTGGTTGGGATGCTATTGCCAACTCCGATTCCCACTTAACCTCTGACGATGGGCGCCGGAGGTGACCTCTGGAGATTAACGACATATATTCGTGATATGAGACCTTTCATTGACTGGGGGGTGCTTAATGTTTGCACAAACGGTGTCAGGGTGCGCTTTAGGGAGTCTCCCCAACGGGTGTCGTTCAGGGCACTTCTTAGCTGAAGGAAAAGCATGGGGGGTACTTCTGAACCTTGTAGGTCGCATTTAAATTCTTCCAAGGTAACAAATGAACCTTTTTTCCATAGCTGCCCGGCCCGAGTGAGTCCAGCTTCGTACCAGTGCTGGAACCTCTGTACTTCATTCAACAAGTCTTGAATAGGGGGGCGCCAAATGCAGCTAAGGGGGGATAGCCAAGTTGTTACACCTTGCATGGCTCAGACCGGGCACCAGAGGGACCACAACACTTTGAGGACTGGGTGTTCTTTTACTCGTTGCGTCATTGCAGGTAGTGGGACCCATAGCCATTCTCCCAGCGTAACCGGTGGGAAAATGTTATTTTCTATTGCTACCCACTGTTTTTCAGGGTTCTCCCACAAATGGTCTGGGAGTATACAAAGTTGCGAAGCTCTGTAATACTCTTCTAAATCTGGGTATCCCATTCCTCCCCCTACCTTGGGCTGTATTAACGTACAGTATTGGATCCTTGTTTTTTGGTCGGCCCATAGGAATCCCAGTAGAGCATGTTTCACCTCAGCTAGGAAAGATTCTGGAATGATAATTGGGAGGGATTGAAACGAAAACAAAAATCTTAGTAGAATGTTCATTTTAAACCAGACAGTTTAAGCCATCTATTGATATCTTTTTGGATGGTCTTCCATAAGGGGGTATAGTTGGCCTCGAAGAGGTTTAAGAGGGAGACTGTGATATTTACCCCCAGATACCTGACGGAGTCTGTTTGTACTTGGAAGCTCCAGTTTGTTTTAAGAGTGCCAGTAGTTCGACATTCTTTTTTAGGGGGACTGCTATGGTTTTTTGGAGATTAGCCCGAAAACCTGAAAGGACGCCATAGCGTGACAACTCTAGGGAGAAGGCAGGGATGGAATCCGATGGTCGGGTGAGGTACAGCAGGATATTGTCGGCAAACATGGCTAACTTATATTCTTTACCCCCTCGGGGATGCCTCTAATCATGGTATCAAAAAATTCGGGCTCCTGGTATGGAACCTATTCTACCCAGGAGGGTTAAATCAGAAACAAAATACACCAATGAATAGGTTCAAGGGTACTCACACACGAAGGGCTCCCACAATTGGTTTGAAAAAATGACTCTTCGAAATTGTTATCATAGAGAAAGATCTCTAGAGGACTTTTTATGTTGTAATTGCATGAGTCAAAAACACAACAACACAATTTACAGAGAGAGAATAGACATCATCAATGGTTTGTTGGACCATAACAGAACATAAACGTAAATGCTTTAAAACACCATTCACCACCAATGCAAGGGATAAAGTTGAAAATGGTGCGTGTGCAACAAACCCAACCTCTGTGGAGGTTTGTCAAAACAGACACATTTCAATTGTGAAACAATTCAAAGCGGAATTCTAAAGACAACGTAAAACAACTAAGAGGCAACAGATAAGATTTTTCATGTGTGAACAGCAATCAATGTGCTGTGAATTCGGGGAGTAGTATGTCTACACCAGGTGTTTCGGCCGTTTAGAATTGCGCTAAATGACCCTCATCTTTGGGACGGCCATCATCAGGACAAGGTTCTGTACACTGGGCGTCTAAGCTATGTAGCAATTGATAGGCACTGTATTAGAGATCCATACGCCACACTGGGCTGGTCTCTAGGTACGCCTTTCACCGAATAACTACAGGTGAAAAGGTCCAATGTGTTGTAAAGCAGTCAGCCATCAAAGGTATGGCTTTGGTGGTGGGCCAGATAGGCTGTCAAAAGGCTGCGTGCAGAGAGCGGGGCATCTTCGAGTGACTGAAGGAGCACACTGCCGAAACACCTGGTGTAGACATACACACACACCATTTTCAACTTTGTCCCGAGCATTGGTGGTAAATGGTGTTTTAAAGCATTTACGTTTATGTTCTGTTATGGTCCAACAAACCATTGATGATGTCTATTCTCTCTCTGTAAATTGTGTTGTTGTGTTTTTGACTCATGCAATTACAACATAAAAAGTCCTCTAGAGATCTTTCTCTATGATAACAATTTCGAAGAGTCATTTTTTCAAACCAATTGTGGGAGCCCTTCGTGTATGAGTACCCTTGAACCTATTCATTGGTGTATTTTGTTTCTAATCATGGTATTACATCGAATGGCTTGAGCAAAAGGCTCTACCACCAGGGCGTAGATAAGGGGTGAAAGTGGACAGCTTTGCTTCGTGCCTCGTGTGAGGTTAAAAAGACTAGAGGAAACTCCATTAATAAAAACTTTAGTTTGGGCCGATTGGTACAGCGCCTTTGCCCCCTGTATCCTCGTGGCTACCAGACCCACCCACTTCAGAACCGCTGTTAGAAAAGGCCATTCCACGCGGTCGAATGCCTTTTCGGCATCTACTGAAAGTAGGAGTGGGTTGTCCCCCGCCTCTCGGAGTCTGGCCATGAGGTATAAGGTCTTTCTAATGTTATCTGCCCCTTGCCGACCTCTCGCATATCCTACCTGATCAGAGTGGACTTGTTGGGGGAGAACTAGAGCTAGGCGGACGGCTAGGATACTGGGATAGATCTTAGCGCCCACATTTATTAGGGAGATTGGGCGGTATGAAGCACATTTTAAGGAGTCTTTGCCTTCCTTGGGGATGACGATAATTATGGATTCAGTAAAGGACTTGGGGGCTTGCCCGGACACTAAGATTAAGTTGAACAGTTTAGCGAGAAAGGGGGAGAGAGTATTAGAGTTTGCTTTATAGAAGGCTGGTGTATATCTATCTTGCCCAGGTGCTGAGCCCGCCTTCAGGGCTGAAATAACTCCTTGCACTTTTATTGTGGTAATTGGAGCATTTAGCATGTCCAAGTGGTCTTCAGCTATTGATGGGCGGGGGAGGGTGGCTAAGTATTCTTCAATAGTTAACGGGGTGCTACTGTCCTCAGCCGAGTACAGCTTTGTATAGTATCTTGATCCCACACAGTTTTAGAGTTAATGCTGCATTTCTTAAGCATGGTTCCTCGACCTGAAACTGAGGGGACAAGCAAAGAGTCTACACCAGGGTTTCACAACTTCATGTTTGTTAGTCTTTTTTTTCTTTCATTCATGTTTACAGCTGGCATGATGACGAGGACATACTTCTGTATTGCTGGGCTGGAAATAATTACCCAATGCCAATAGACTAATATTTATACCACTCATAAATGATAGGAGAGGTATACTCCATTTTAATATTTTTCCAATGAATACCACTTGAGCAATATTAGACCCACTGGGTGTGAATCGCTCTGGAATTATTCTTGCAATAACTTTGCTCTCATTGACTAGGTTGATACTACTGTGGCCATCCTGCTTTGTAATGTTTGCAGGAACCGCTCATTGAATTTAACACATACAAAAACTTTTTGACACCAAGCAGTTGAACGCAACAATGAAACAGGCTACTCCTCCCTTGAACGCAATACATTTTGATAATCACGACTTTAACAAACAGTTTTAAATCTATATCTGCTGATGTATCATATTGTCTTTTAAAAACCAATTTATTGATCCAATCTTACAACCCATATAAAAACATGGAAAATCACATACAAAACATAAAATGCAGCATTTACCCACCTTCTTCTGCTTTATGCTCATGCTGTGAAGGCCAAGGATGCTTCAATGGCTTTTCTGTACCATGTGCCTCTAGATGTCAATTGTATGGCAGCCGCGTGTGCTTCGTCTCACACACTTTCTGATCAATACCTGCTTTATGCTATTATATATATATGCTGTCTAACAATTTATGTGGCATACAATGTGAAAAGACAGTCCTCACAAAAAGGGGCTAGTATACCGAGCAGTTGAATACATCTTTTTGTCAGCTTTGGGTGAATTGCATTTTTTAATTTTACTTTATGTACATACTGACTACTTAGATGTCAGCTTTTAATGGTAATTCGTATTTTCTTATTCGCCAGGGTAGTCTAGTCCTGAGGAAGGCGATATTAATCAGCTGGCCGAAACGCTTTTCTGTACTAAGATGACCCAGCTTGGCATTGAGAATATCACTTTTTAGTCTCGACCCTGGTTTCTTTTACTTTGTACTAGCTTGTGCTTTTGATTAGAGCACTCAAACTTTCACTTAATACATTTTACATCACTCTGCATTACCTCTTTGACACATACACCACGGTTCGGTTTTTATCTTCTTTTCTTAATGAGTTATAAAAGAAATATTAAGTCATGCTGTAATATGGCATACTTTGGTAATTATACAATGAGAGAAATTGTGCATGTGATGTAATTTGAAAACTGTCACATGTCTCAACTGATTAATATGTACAATAATTAAGAATATAAAATGTTATGGATAAATAATGTTAGGAGAAAAGTCATAATTGATTAAAGTAGTCAGTTAGTTGTTGATACCTATTAGGTGATATATCAGATTGACTTCTGCCTTTAGATCGCATTTAGATCAGTTAAACTAATGTCTACCAGCAATCTGCCCCTAGCCCCCCACTTGTGTGTATTCAGTAGTCTTGAGCAAACACCGGATACCCACATTTCTCAATGTAGCGCTGATCTGCTGGGTGAATGGGGCTTTTTACAAATGTTGCCACCAGTTTCTTTGAGCTAAAAAAGAAAAGGGCATCAAGGGTGCATGTGTGGTTTGAAGAAAGGGGAGTGGCACCATAGACACATTCTTTGCTGTGTGTCGCTAACAGCATCACCTCGGCCATGGAGGAAAGGATCAGCGAAACCCATGTGGGGACAGATGGAAACCTGCAAGGGAGTTGGGTCATACTGCGGAGTCAGGAATAAGTCATGAGCTGCGGGGACATGCAAGATGCCACTGAAATGAAAGGACAGCAGTAAGGGGAATCAAAGATACCTTTCAATAGGTGACAGTGGAGAAAGCCAGTGGGATGTGTTGTGAGCCTGGCAGCCTCTCTTTAAGCCTAATAAAGTTCTATTGTTTCTTTAAGGGCACTTTCAGATCAAAAGGAAGGTCATAAACCAACCCTTAATCAAAAACACTGTACTTACAACCCACCCGTTCTAACTACACCTGAGCTGTGATCCGTCCTCCTTTCCCTCAGTGTGGTTTTCTTTGACTGCACCAAATCCTCATACACCACCGTTGCCTTCAATCACTGAGCTTGGCTCCTAAGAAATTAGTCTGTGGACTTCTGGGGTTTCCCACGTTGGACCGGGACATCTGTTGAACCACAAAGAAGCTGCTCACAGCTTCAAGTTAATCCACTGATTTGTTCCCTGGGTGAAATGCTGTCGTTTGTTTCCTGTCTGGCCGGATCTGAAATGCAGGCGGAATCTTAATAATTCTGGCTAGCATTCATACAAATTCTGGGAAGGACTATTTGTTTTTCTGGGTGGACACTGCTGGAAAATGCCATTTTGATAAACCTCTAGATGTGTTATGTCTGTGAGGAAGCACCACTCCTTTTGGGAATTGCGCGTTATTCTGTCTGAATTAGCTCACAGACTATTCAAGAAATAGATCTTAAACTGGTGAGACTGTTTTGTTTCTATTCGATGCTAAAAGAGTATGCACATTGCTGGTTAGTCCCTTCAGTGAGTCTGAGGATTTTAAAGGATAATACCTTTGCTCCTTGGATCCTTTCCTTGTTTTTGCCTACTTTCTGAGGGAGGTACAAGTTAATCAAGAAATCTTCAAACTTCCATCTTTTCCCACCCTTACTCTGCGGTGAAGCTTTGGTTACCCTAGACATCCTCATGCTGCTATATTCCACTTTTACCTTACGAAAGGCATGCAGCCCGCTGCAAGGTTTAAAAAAAGAAATCTATGCTGGTAATTGTTCTGACAGGCACACTTCAAAATCTTCTTTTGCTCACTGGGCGGTATCTTTTAATACTTAACTAAAGGGGTTCCTTCCTCCTATTCCTGATCCCCCAATGGGATTATGCTCATACTGTGAAGGCCAAGGATGCTTCAATGGTTTCCTGTACCACGTGCCTCTGGATGTCAATTGTATGGCAGCGGTGTGTGCTTCGTCTCACACATTTATTGACCATTACCTGATAGATGTCAGTGCTAGGTCAAATGCAAAGCTTGCCCAGTCTTTCCTGGAAAATAGATATGTGAAAAATCCATATTTTAAGTTGTCTCCTATTCATGCTTTTAATCTTCCCATTTGCATGTAACAACGGATACACATTACTCAATCTAGTGTCTTACTCCAGTAATCCGTACTGCCCTGTCACCTATCATAAACCCTGCCAATGCTACTTTAGTATGGATATTATAGAAAAGTCATTTAATACGTTCTGCCACCAAGACATCACTTGAGTTTGGGTTGGGAAGGTTAAAGGACTTTCCGTAAAAAAACCCCTATGGCGACTAACTAGTTGCAATTTGATCATGTTATTAAAAAAACAATTTCCAATATGAAATGTCTTTAACAAGGAGTAAGGTCTACATAGCTTTCCTGCTGTAAAGTATCGGACAAGTGGTGGTTTGTCTATCTAGCGTAACAGTGCGGTCCTCTGTCACATCTCTGGAAAGAGCCAGACAGGGTAGGCCCGCGTAACATGAGTGTATCCTCAGCTTCAGAAAACACCATTGGGTATGTTGGCTGGGGAACTGCAGCCCATTTTGCATAAGTGGGTGGTGCTGCGTATCCCTGCTAATAAGTGCCTCCTATCATGCAGGGCATGTGCAAATAGCAGGATTCATGAAGAGGTGTTTATTGACCCCTCTCCATGTCTCCTGCCTGTGATACTGGTGATGGTCTGGTGGCAGAAGCAGTGAGGAGACCTGAAGTGGGAAGTCTCTTAAGTAGATTGTTCAGTGGACGTAGCCTGCCGTGAGAGCTAGAGAGGAGTCCCTGGGGGGTTGCCTTGCCAAGGCATATTCCTGTTTACTCTTTTCCAACCTCCTTAATCTCACAATTCGCCCCCCCCAGTCGGCGCTCCTCCCCCTTGTCTGCTCCTAGTTAGGGCTGATTGGGCCTTTTGGAACCTTCCTGTCCTATCTGCCTTCGAGTCGCCTCTCTCTCTTCAGTCCTTTCTTCACCACCCGGAGTTCTGATCTGTTTCCACCTCTTGGGTGTTACCACCTGGTCTCTATGGTTTCTCTGACTGCTGTGTCTATCTCTAACCCTCCACCTCCTCTGGGATTTCTTTCCTTTTGGGTATCTCCATATCCCCAAGAGGTCACCCGTCTAACCGTCTTTGTACCACCTTCACTACCACCTCCACCTCAATGTATTTATTCCTCTGCCTCCTCTGTATCACTCTCTCCCCCTAATGTTGCCTCCTCTGTGTCACTTTGAGCTCTGAAGTTATCACCTCCTCCTTCCCCTTGGCATACCCCACCTCTGCACCCTGATTCCCACCACCTTTTCTTGATTTCCAGTCCCATGTCCTGATGTTGTTGCCTCCCACTGCGACCCTCCATCTCCTGATGTCACTGCCCCCTCTTTCCCCCCTCACTTGTGACCACCATCACCTGTCTTCTCTCTTGCTCTGTTGTTACCACCCCCTTCTTCACCACCCTAGCCCTCACCCTCCTCCTGTCCAGTCTTTCCCCCAAAGGCTGCCAACTCCTTCTCGACTCCCTTAGTTCTCATCACCTACTCCTGCTCTCCAGAGTATCTGCCATGTCTCTCTATTCTCCAGCCTTCTCCAAAAGCAAGCTATGGTAACACACACTGCGCAACTCGGCTGAATGCTTTTATACTATGTTCACTTCTCTCCCTGGGTGGGAATTGTAGTAAGGGTTTGCACCTGTGGTTTATAATTGGATGAAGGCTGGGATTAGTTATTGTACTTGAGTGCACATAGACCTGCGTTGGCCTGATGGGGCTTCACCAAGCCTATAATTGTTGTGTCTGACATCTTCTGTGTTCATTTTCCTCCCTTGCCCCTCCCAGGTTTTGCCTGTGCTGAGCTAGGATCTTCTGCGTTTCCATTAGGTGTTGGAAATTATATGATATGATATTTTATTCATATCATGCCCATACACAAGTGTTTCAGAGTGTGACGAGCCAAGGGAGGGTTACAAGGGAGGACAAAACAACGATCTTACTATGCCCAGTGACATTGAAAACGTGCAAGTGAGGGAAGGGGGGAAGTGCAAGGGGGAGGGGAGGAGTGGAAAGTGCTGAACAAGTGATCAAAAACAACAGATAGTGCGGCCAGTTAAATGCACTGGGTAAGCACTTTGCTTCTGTTTTCACTTTGTGCACAATGAAATGACTCACACCAGGAAACAATGCTTTGATAACTTTGCTTCCCGGCATTAACTCTCTGCATTTGGGAAGTTGCAGATTGGAAACATGGTACCCACAGAGCTATGTAGTTCACTGTGGGACCCACAAACTTTATTAATGAATTATTTGATGCTTGGTGTGAAGCTGCAACTGTATCGAAACAATCATCAAATGAAGCAAACCGGGCTCTAGTCAGCAATGTGTATTTGATATTGCGGCCCCAAGACTCTGGAATTCCCTGCCTCCTCACTTGAGGGGTATTTCCACCTTGGCTTCCTTCAAAAGAGCATTGAAGACATACCTATTCAAAAAATGACTGCTGTTAATCTAATATTGAACCAGGAAAGATGCTTTCCTTGAACTGCTACTTATGTGTTTTGGTTTGTTGTGTAAATAAGTTTATTGGTTGTCTTTGTGAGCGCCCTGTTGTCCATGGGCTTGCTTTGCCTGATGTAAGTGTGTGTGTGTGTGTGTGTGTGTGTATATTTATATATATTCAGTGAAAAAAACGTTGTTAAAGGGATGTTATGGTTAAGTTGCGCTACTAAAAACCTATGAAATTCAGAAAAAAAACGTTGTTAAAGGGACGTATGGTTCCAAGTAAAACCGAAAACCCCCTGAAATTCACCAGTTATGGTCAGCTAAGCAATCATAACTCGCGCCACCACCGTGCACTGCTAAGCCTAACACCCAGGACATCAAAGATGACATCACAAATGTCATTGATGACATCACATGTTCATTTACTTTTCATGGAAAGTCTGTACAGGGGATTCTTATAGTAATGTTGATAAAAAAGTGTAAAGGATTATTGGAATAAATATCATGAGGTACGTAGTGCATTAAGTAATACATTGATACGAATACCATTCTATTATCAGGTTCTTTCCAGTATAGTAAACTACTCATGTAGACACATAGGCATTGAGTGCAACATACATGATGGATGTCCAATATTATTAATCTTACCATGTTGAATTGTAAAATGATAAATGCTTTTTAGTACAGTTTTGCCTACTGTGAAATATTTAATAACTAGCTAATAAAACCCAGTTACTACATGTCATTATTCGAAACAAAACACAAATAGACAACACATACAAATATGAGCATTTACAGTGAAAATGAAGTGAACAGCAGTATTACCAGCCAAACCTCATACCCTAACTGATGAACTTTATGCACAGAAATGATTGCTCTGCTTCAAAGCTACTACTTCGCTATGTATAATTATCATATAATGTGAGTGGACCCTAAGGAAAGTAGTGTGCATACAATGTATACAAATATAAGCATATCCAGGAAAGTAAAGTAATTTAAAAAAGCAGAACTATAAGAAAGTGTTGATAACCTTACTGATCATCTTCATACATAGAAAGAATTGCTGTTTTCCCCTATGTATATGTTTCATATGCTATGAGTCAACCCCAAGTGAATTACTGTAAGAACATATTTGAAGTATACGTCTACAAATATAGTACTTTTTGAATTTTTAGTTCCTGACTGCTACTGGCCTAGATATGTCAGTAAAGGAAAAAGAGGGAGCCAGACATGTGATGACATCAGTGATGTCTTCAATGACATTTGTGATGTCATCTTTGATGTCCTGGGTGTTAGTCTTAGCAGTGCACAGTGGTGGCGCGAGTTATGGTTGCTTAGTTTACCATAACTGGTGAATTTCAGGGGTATTTCGGTTTTACTTGGAACCATAACGCCCCTTTAACAATGTTTTTTCACTGAATTTCAAAGGTTTTAATAGCGCAACTTAACCATAACGTCCATTTAAAAAACTTTTTTTCGCTGAATATAGATATAGATAATGTAAATGTTATAAATGTTTACTGAGACTCCCTTACCTTACATACATATAACACAGAAAATGCTGAACCCCCTGACCCGCTTGTAATTTTGATACCCGCGGACCGTTCGCATGTCTGCAGACAGACGCGGTCACTATCAAGACTGCAAAAACTCAGGGGGCATCTTACATTATTGTATCATACAATAACAACACCAAACATGTTCAAAAAGCACCACATAAATACATTACATTCAATAATAAATAAGAAGTGGAAACTGTATATGTAACACACCAACCTTCCAATTACATAACATATGCAACATAATGCAATATACCAAAACAAAATAATTATGCTTCCAACAGAATTACCTCACACAAACTGCACATCAAAAATCAGCAGCACACGTATGCAGCAGTAACACCAAAACTTAGCAACAAACTAGTGAGTAGACAACATTTATTTTATGTATTTATAAACTTTCTGTATTGGGTACAGTAAAAATTATATATATATATATATATATATATATATATATATATATATATATATATATATATATATATATATATATTTCTTTTTACACAGAAATGTCTACTACTTTGGAATGGCTGGAAGAAAATTTTCCTCGTGATGAAATAAGTGAAAACATTGATACTAATGGAAAACACTACACTTCTCTATATAAACAAATTGTTACCTATTACTTTATGTGTACTTACCAATTATTTTTTAAACACACCAGATAGACATTAAAAATAATACAGAAACAGACCTTAGAAAATCATCTGCAGTGAATGCAGCAAAAAATGGATCTTTTTAAAAGAATAGTGCACTCAGAAATATTATTTTCCCAAGTGTTCAGGCATGTGCTTCTAAGCATACATTGATCGATCGTACAAACATTTCCTATGCACCTTACTGTAATTTTCTTCGTTTTTACACATGCGAAATCAGGCACCAGGGCGCTGCCATCTTGTGATAATCTTATCCGTTGCTGCATCGCCCAATGTGGACTGCCCTGGCGGCACTAATTCATATGCCCCGCCCCTGAGGCTAACATCACCAAACCTAGTGATATGCTCCACCTATCTCCAGGACATTACTATACAGCATAGTAAAACACACCCAATCATCACCTAAGTGATAACGTTACTTGACGCAGAACACGGAATATCAACACACATCATCTCAAGAGACAGAGCGTCCCAATTTTGAATATGAAACCATACTTTTAAAGGAAATAGCAAAACTGTACAATTTGTAAAGTACTTTGATTTCACAATCGGAGATTGCCATATTCAAGCAAATACGTAATTCTTTTCTTCGGTCTTGAGCCACAAATGTTTATCGTGAGTCACGTGGTGTTCATTTTGGGTATAAGAACGCATTGGACGCACTGTGAATCGCAAGCCTTTGGCATGAACCTGCCGCTAGGCCACCGTAAACGATGTCAAGTTGCTCCTTATCGCTGGGAAGGCGTACGGGCATATGGGCCTGTGGTGATCGTCCCAAAAAAGCATCACTGTGATCCACCCATTCACGTATATCTGTAGCTGACGGTTAAAAAAGACGTCAGTTGGTATCTGGAATCCATGACAATCGCAGAAAGCCAAGATGTAGCTGTTTAAAAAAAGATAACAGAAATGTGTCACAGTAGCCGATCTTTATTACAGTTTATCATTTTAACCATTAATTTGGCTCCCTGTTACACCTATTGATAAACACAGACGTGAAACAATGAGAACTCAGACAACAAAATGTGCAAACTACTCTTCAGTTTGCTTTAGAAGTTACTACTATAGAGTATGGTCATTTCGAAATGGGATGCTGAGGCTGACGCTGCAATCATGGACCAAGATAAAACCAAGAAGAACACATACACAGAATTTTAATTAAATATTAGCGTTGAATTACGCATTTCTGGAACCTGGGTGAACCGACTACTGGACTACACGCATCTCAATGCTACACTGCCCATGTGCCCAGGACAAAACAAACTACACACACAAGTTGGAATTGCGTGTCGTTGCAATATGCCACACAAAACAAACAATACAATGTAACCCACCAATAATGTCACCGAATGACAATTTGACTAGTTTATGTATAAAATCGTCCAAAGTAAAACTACCATAATATTCGGCATTTACTTTCTATCGGCGGAACGCAGACACTCCGTTCAGTTCAATGAATTTTTATAAAATGAAATTACATGTTCCTTTGTCCAATTTTTGAATGGTGAACTTTATCATATTTGAAAGTCTTACATCCCTCCCTTCATGCATTCCTTCCGGAATCCTCCCTTTATTTGAAGGTAAAAAAAAAAAATGCAACCTTATACTGTGTACCATGCGTGGGTTTGCTCAGCTAAGAAACAAAAATTCAACAGCACTGACCTTTACTCAGAATGTGAGCCCATAGCCTTTCAGACCACAGTGGCATTACAAATATATTTGAAAAACATATGAATTGTTTGCTACCATTCACCAATGCGGACGATATTTCTACGGATTTATATTGTTCCTCTGGAGAACTTCGCACTCTCCCAGCGACTCCCACAGTCAGACCACACCACCTGTCACCTCATCCCATCTCCTATTCACACGACAAATCACATAAACATTTTTGAAAGGAGCAAGTCTCGAGCCCTGACAAAAAGTGGTCGTATGAGAATGTCCGAGCAAACCCTGCTGCAACCCCCTCCGGCCACGCCGCGGACCCTGACCCCAATGACCGCACTTATATATTAGTGGCTTATAATTTGCACATGTGTGTTTGTACTATCCCACTTTCAGTTACTAACGAGATGAACTGTGTGGGCGCCTTACCACCTTACAAATACAGACACATAGTAAATACATAGTAGTAATGCTTTCACGTTAGAATGCAAATGGTACCAAAAACAACTGCAAGCTAACTGGAGTTACACATGGTAAACTATCACTTGGTAAAAAAAACTTCACAACAGTACGTATAATCTACCACGCAGCAAGCACAACGAATACGTCACTACACTGCATATATAGAAAAGAAGTGTGAATGGGTCAAATATAATGATACCAACATTACTGTAAAACAGAGAATGAGAAGGTCTGCAACCTACTACAATAAACCGCACACTACATCTTCTTTTTTCCACCTGCTGAGTACAAAAAACAAAACTATTATCCCATATTGCCCGAGGTACTAAACCAGAAAAAATAACCTTGACATTTGGAAGGATTTTCATTACTGCCTGAACCAAATATTCGAAATCTGCCAACAAAGTAGGGGCACTAACATACCCCAAATACAAAGCACCACAGTGCAAAACAACTACATGTGCAATGTTTACCCTTCCCATAGCTCCACAAACTGGACCAATTCCCTGCACATTAAAACCAGTCACAGTGCTCCACACCACCTCCACTCCTTTAACATCAAAATTGTTTGCCACATTCCTACATTTAGCATACTACTCCAAACCATGCACAAACATATCTCCAACCAACAACACTCTGATTTTCTCCACCTCTACCATCTTCACTACACACAGCCTCTTTCAACACAAACCACAACCTCAACATCTGATTGGCTCATTCCTACAGTCCCCTTTACATGCTGCATTTGCTGAGAAACCCCAGATATGGCATGCCCTGCCCGCAGACACCCGCAATGTTCGAGGAGTGCGTAACACTGGGGCAGCCCTTCTACACTTTCCACTTCACTCTTTGCACCAATTCCTCATTAGCTACTGTTAAACAGTCACACAATCATCCACCAATCACATAAAAGAACTCTACATCTAACTCTATCATCACACATCAGCACTTTAGATGTACTATTGATCACTCTCAATACAATTCAGCTGCCACTGCAACAGACCTACAGCAACAACTACTATAAAACTGGCCAATATTTCTACTTGCAGATTCATGCACATCCACATGCATGAACACAGACTACACGTATGAATATTTTCTACACAGTACATGTACAGCTCTTCTAAGAATACATATAAACAGAGTAACTGCCACTTACCCTGTTTAAACTGCAAAATAACCTTACTATCATTTATCCAATCTGCTATGATGAAGTGTCAATTGCAAACCTGTCTCCTCTCCAAATTTTTGTTTACTCACACAGCTATCTAAAAACAAAATTTCATATTAAAAGATGGGAGAAATTACAGTATAATTATGCAAAAGACTGTCCAGTGTGTTATAAAATTACACACAGCCAGGATGAGTACATGCATCTTCATTCAAGCACACACGCAGACAATGGGCCTCATTACACGGTAGGCGGTAAGGGTTTACCGGTACTGGTAAGGGCACCGGTACCGGTAAACCCTTACCGCCTTACTACGAGTTCCCTTTGCGGGACCCGACCTTAGCGGCTGGTTTTACCAGCCGTTAAAGTAGAGTGCCGCAAAGGGACCTTGGTGCTAATTACAGTACCGCAATTTGCGGTACCGTAATTAGCGCCTCCCCCATTCCCATTATGCCCTATAGGGGCAAAAATGGGAATGGGGAAGTGCCTTGGTGAATGGGGAATTACCGCCCCTGCTCACCTTGGAGTAGGGCGGTAATTTCGCCATCCACCAAGGCGGACACGGTAAAATACCGGCAGCAACCATGGCGCTAATTGCGCCATGGTTACCGCCTACCGTGTAATGAGGCCCAATATCATTATAAAGCTCCCAGCTCAAACAAAACCACTGCCTCTATATGAAATCCTACTCCTTTGTTTCCCACACCTTCACAAATGCATACATTGCATGCTTCTCTGTACAGTCTCTGCCATTTACCCTGTAAAAATAGCAAAACATGCATATGATTATTTCTTCTACCTCTTACCATGCAATGACATAACATTAAAACAAGTGTGCTCTATACGTTTACTATTATACTCATTTGTAAAACATATTCAACTAACCGATTCTAAATAAAATATACAGGATGCACATAGGCAAAGGAAAGTGAATATGCATACTATGCTCGGTTCTAAGAAAACACTACTACTACAAAAACAAAAAAAACAATGTCTACATTAACAAAAGTGCTATAAACACACATATTCACTAACTTCTTTCTTTTACAATTGCAGTGAAGACCACTCTCCTGAAAAGCAACAGCGTCTGAAGTACGAACAACGACTTCGTAGAAACCTACTCTTTCCATACAATACTAACATAATGTTCTAACTATTACTCAAACAGACTAGCATTTTACTGTTGTAGAACAAAGAAGTGTATTAACCCTTTCCCATTAGATGTATTATTAGCGCTTCCCCTTACCAGTTGCATACTTTATGTTGTCATCTAAAGCCCACTATACTAACACACAAATAGAAGAATAACCGTCCCAACTTCATATAGCTGCCCATTGCACAATCACACACCTCCACAATCATCCTTACCATCATACTCAGACACGCATGCACAAAGCACGCATACACTGCACAACAACCCAACCCAAACTTTCTTTTTTCTCCAACAAACCCCAAAGAATGCCTACAAAAAAGCAACTCCGTAGAAAGCAGCGCAGAAGTAGAGCAAATCAAAATAAGTGTCCAAAATAATCATCCATCTCTACCAGATTTTGTACAAAAAGTTCAAACAAAACAGCTAATACAGCCATTATGCGAAACAAAACAAGCTTCCACTACAGAAACTTCCCCTCCTCTATCAAAATGTAAAACTAAACAAAAAGTGATTAACAAGACTTCAGCTACCACTACTGCTAACGCTGCACCTATAAATCTTGATATAGTAGCAACTAACCATACCAACAAAAACAAATATTTTACAAAAAATGTTCTGCCACAGAGTCCTTCAGAACCTCATAAAAACAGGAGAGAAATCATGGACAACCCTTAAAACCTACCGTAGAAATGCAATCCTTCTCAAAAGGAAGTTATTTATTTCATTTCTAAACAGAATGAAACCACTAACAAAACTAACTACTAAATTACAAAAAGCACTTCTCAATAAACTGAATATCAACAAAAATAGCTCCTTAAAAATCTGTGGAGGTGAATGGAGACGCACCACAAGCACGGAACCACATTTCAATGAAGAAGCATATAAACAAAATCAAACAAACTCAACTGCCATACATAGCAGTGGACGAGGGTTTGGAAAACTTAAACACCATTATGAAACAAGAAACTCTGCTCACAAAAATATCCCCAGAAAACTCAGCATCACCTCTACATTCTAATAAACAAAAACGTCCACTCTACAAATGGCCGTGCACATCAATGTGTAACATTGCCATAAAATTTTGAACATTTTTACGCCTCTTCCTCAATCAGTATGTAAAAAGCAAAGACAAAATCAAAATGAAACTACTACAAAATATGGATGCCTGTCCAGTGCACAAATACACAGGACTACAAGGACATTCATTAGCCTGCATTTCAGGACCTGTTTGCAAAAGCACCTTACAAAATGCATTAGCTTTACCACAAACTAGCAACTACTGTACACATAGCAACCTTCTATTAAACACATACAAAAAAGAAATACTAAAGTTTAAAAGTACATCCGCTGAAGTACCAAACCATGTGTGTGTGTTGCCACATGACTTTTTATAAAAGTAGCACAAAAGCTGTAGACATAACGTACAAAATAGAAGACAATGAAGATTCCAAATGGTTCCAATTAGCTCTCTACCTTATAGCAGAAAACAAATACGAAATTACTGACCCCTTAATACTGCACTGCAAAACTTGACAACAACCAAACACCTTCACGTGCTATCACAAATAACTTGGAATTATTCCCACTACCAAAACCCCTGCAACAACTAAATTTATATGAGAGCATCATAATTCAAACAGTGCACCCACTTCAAGCAATAATACGCCTTCAACAAAAACAGCTAAATTACCTCCCTCTAAATTAGTGAAAGGCATTTGTGGTAAAGTAGTTTTATTTACCATTAGATCTCAAAGAAAATGTACACACTCATACACCACAATCCAAAATATTTACTTCCAAAGGTATCTTATAATGCAGTCCTATTACAAACTCTACAATCTTAACTGCATAGCCTAGCCAAAACTTCACATACAAACTCTACAAATGAAACAGTACACAAACTTTTGCGTTCTGGATATTTGATGGGTGTCTGATTCTATGGGTGTGTTATGCTGCGGTGGTTGTGGCCAGGGCCTAGACTCTTGGGTGCATGGCCTCCGGCCTACAGCCTTCGGCCGTGCACTCAAGACTCTAGGCCCTGGCCACAACCACTGCAGCATAACACACCTATGCTACCAAACATTTTGACTGTGGTATATGGGCTGCTTATAGGGGATATTAATTACAATCAATCCTCTACTAACAACCCAAAACCAAGATCATTCTAAAGTAAAATAGCCAGTAGTGCATTTATTATGTCCTCGGACAGCCGCAAAGACCGCGGACATGGCGAACACATCAGGGGCACCTGCCACCTAAACAAATACAGTATTTGAACCATCTCTTACTCCCCAACCCTCCCCAAGCACTTCTGCACACCAACGCACTCCCTAAAATTGCATTTTGCCTCTGTTCGCCACCGCACTGTTGGCAGATCCAAGATGGCGGGTGCATCGAAACAATGTGACGCACCTCACGCCTCACTCCAGCCAATCGGCGGACACGTTGCAGGTCCGCGGACATGACGCAAGTCTATTAGCCAATCGGTGTCCTGTGCACGCAACAAACAGGGAAGTGTGTCTGCGGAGCGGACATAGATATCACACAAGTTTTTGCCTTACGTTTTGGTCATTTTAAAAAACCTACTGGACGGATTTAGACCAAATAAACAAAAGCACGCTTTCGGGACTAAGCCGCCACTCCTGCCGCAAATTTGGTGGAAATCCATCCAGTGGTTTGAGCTGTAGGCGTGCGCAAAGTTTTTTCCCATTATGTCTATGGGAAAAAAAAAAGTTTTGGAAGCTCCAAGATCACTTTGCCCCCCCTGGATTCGTCCAATGGGAGCAAAGTTATAAGCCGGCCAAAATTTGCTCTTCCTATGGGATTAGCAATTTAACCATAACTACACAGCCACTACCATGGGAAGAGAGCGTGCAAACACTTTTTAGACAGTAGATCATTAAATTATCGTACCCATGGTGAAATTATCATGGAAATGATAGATCTATGTTTATGTAATAATGTTTTTCTATTCAACAATGTTTATTATAACCAATTGAGAGATACAGTGATGCGCACAAGCTTTGCTCCGTCATACGCTAATTTAACAATGGGTTGGTGGGAAAAATTCATTGTATGGACAGAAGCCAACAGCCAGCAGACTAATCAAGTAGTCCTTTGGCTACGGTTCATTGATGATCTATTTATCATCTGGAATGGCAAGGAAAAGGAATGGCTCAAATTTGTAGAAATTCTGAATACAAATAACTTGAATTTAAAATTTACTGAGACACATAGTCGAGAGTCACTAATCTTCCTTGATGTACTGATTAAAAAAAAAAGAGCTCAGCACAAAACTTCATTGGAAACCCACTAGTTCTGACATGCCTCTGTTTGCGAGCAGCAATCATCCAACTCTATTAAAATGGAGTATACCGTATGGAGAATTTGTTAGAATTCGGCGTAACTGCAGTGAACTAGAATGCTTTGATAGAGAATGTAAAATTACAGCTAACAATTTTGCTAATCAAAGATATCCGAAAGCAATTATAGAAAGAGCTTACTCCAAAGCACGAAATCTAGACCGAACTGCCTTATTATTGACCAATCGAACATCAGAAGAAGAAATAAAAGCAGATGAAATAAGGCTAATTCTCACATACGGTACTCAAGCCAGTATAATAAGAAAAAGACTGCACAAACACTGGCATGTCTTAAAGTCAGATGAAGCTCTACAGCCGTACCTTGAGGAACGAGCAAACATGACCTTTAGAAAATCAACCTCCCTCAAAGACCTACTTGTTAGTAGTTTTTTGCCCCCCAAAATGGTAAATTCTGGCATTTCAATGTGGCTACGGAGCAAAAATACAGGCTTTTATAAATGTCCAAAGTGTAAAGCATGCCAACATGCTTTAAACAAGATCAATTTTGTACACCCCATATTGGGACATAATGTAGAAGTGAAATCAATGATCACATGCAATACAGAGTTTGTTTTACATATTTTGTATACATATTATCCTGTTCATGTGACCTCTGGTACGTGGGAAGTACGATAGGCAAATTGAAATTAAGAATTCTACAGCACATGCAAGCCATAAAGAATGTTGATGCTTCCTATCCCATGGCAGTACATTTTAGAGATGTCCACAAAAGTAAGCTGGATTGTTTCAGGTTTTTTGGAATACGTCATGTGAAAGAGAATCCACGAGGGGGTAACTGAGAATTAGAACTTCGTCAGATGGAGACCAGGTTTATTTTGGACCTTGCAACCAAGAAGCCCAAAGGACATAATTTAGATGAAGAGTTATATACCTTCCTAGGAACATGAATTGCTTAAATTTTGTGAATTTTAGAAATGTTTTCTTACAAAAAAGCCAAATTTAGAGTGTCTGGAAAGCTGGGCTTCAAGAAAAGGAAAATAAAATTGAAAAAAATATCTTAAAGTCTTTTTTACTTGTTGAATATATTGTATGTGGATTTTATCGTCAAAAAATACATGTTACATGCAAAGTCCGAAATGTAAAGGTTGAGAATCAACAATCGGTGAGCCCTATATAATTGAGTTTTAGCCAAAATTGTGATAGAGAAGCACTAATAATTTTGGCAGCTATATATTTTGTATGCACAATGCGCTATGCACTTTAGCTTCTCTACACAGTGACTAAATATGGTTTTAATTAATCTAGGGAATGTATTACCATTGCCCTTTTATTCAATCATTGGTGTGCGTATTAGTAGTTTAAATATATATATTTTTGCATTCTTTTGTATACACAAGAAACATGAGTCTGATGTTTTGCAACTGGATCAATTATATCTACATGAGAGCATTTTACAGTCAATCTTTTTCGGCAATGGGTCTTATTTAAGAATTAATTTGCACAAGCACTATGCACTTTATACATTGCATGAATATGGATTGTATCTTTAAAATCAAATGAGCCTAGCACTAGTCTAGTGATTAATAAGTGCTTACATGAAAAGACATCAGAAATAGTTGCATTCCAAATGGACCTGAGGCAGTTGCAAACTATGAATGGATATATTTATATAAAAAGTGTGCGAGGAATGAAACTACAATATATAATTTATGTTTTTATGCAATAAGCACTTTATATACTCTCTACAAAATGAATTGAGTAGTTTCTCCTCTACATTCATTGTAAAAATACATGGACTCTACGAAAAACTACATAAATGCAAATTGCACACAGAAAATGATTTAAATCAATGGTTAAATAAGTACAAAACCTATTACAAAATGGCTGAATGCATTCACTGAATAATTGCATAGAACCTTACTTGGGTAGAAAGCGAAAACGGACAATGGCGCTCAATGGAACCATAGAGTTTTGCATGTACCTGTATTTAATGGCTTTGTGTAACAGATGTTCTCTTGTACGTGATCAAGCAACGGGAGCGTTGCGAAACGCATTGTATCGTGGTTAATCTGTCTTACTGATGCCCAAAATAAAACTGGATACTTGAACAGAATTATCGTTGTGTGATGGGCTGATTTTGAGGAACTTTGAGCTGGCGTATGACCTAAACTTGGAGAGTGCCGTCCCTCTTTGGAGGCAGTGAAATTACTACTTCTTACCTTTGAAATATATATATATATACACACACACACACACACACACACAGAAAGGCCGCCTTATCATTGTCCTGCAAGTCTCACAAGGAGTTTGTTTTGGGTAAAGGCTTTTAAGGTTGTCCTTGCCCTAATGGGGTGGGGAAGAGTCCAGGCCCATAAGATTAACCTTTTGTGGAGCCCTAGGATATCCACCTACCATGTGACAGGGACTCTGGTAGAGTTACGAGGGGATCCTACCCATGGCCCCCGGTTCCAGCCCCCACTGATTTGGGATGGCACCTGGCCCCCTGAGCACTATCATGGTGCTCAGCAGAACCAGGCAGAGAACCTCTTTACAGTACCTTTGTACCTTTGTATGATTCAGGGTATGTGCTCATACATGCCTGCGAGGGGTTGTCTGTGTGTGTGTCTGTGTGCGCATGAGTGTGTGTGTGCATGTGTGAATGTTTAAGTGAAGGTGCTTGTGGATGGATGCAATGTATGGGCGAGGGAGACTGAGGTCAGTGCTTGGGGGAGTTGAGAGGAGACTGAGTGAGAGAAGAGACACCAGCAATGAGTTTTTTGATGCTGACACTAGCTGCAAGACAGAGTGTTATGGGGTCATGGTGGCATATATCAGCACAGCCAATATGAATGCCTCTTTTTACATTGCCAATATTGGTATTATTAGTTGCAGCCAAAATGTGTTGTTTCTTATATTGGTGACATTGGAGTATAGTCACTAATGGCAATACTGGCACATATTGGAAAAAACAACATGATAAAATATTCATACGGGGGTAATAGTGGCATTATTAGGCACAGCCAGCATATGTATGTAATTACAGTGGTAATACTGGCAATATTGGGCATAGCCAACATGGGTGTGTTGTTAAAGTGCTAATACTGGCATATTTTGACATGTACATTTTGGAAATACCTTAAAGTGGTAATATTAGCATTAATAGGCACAGACAACATGCATGTGTTCTTATAGTGGCATTACAGGTGTTACTGGGTATAGGCAATGGTGGTGTATTCTCACAGTGGCAATATTGGCATGTTTTGGCACAGTCAGCATGAAAACAATGTCTTTCAGTGGCAATATTGACATTATTAGGCATACCACCAACGTGCATTTGTTCTTACAGTGGAGGTACTGGCATTATTGGGTTTGTCATTATGATTGTTTTCTTACAGCGGCAATACCAGTATATATTCTCACAGACAGCATAAAAACATCTTACAGTGGCAACACTGGCGTTGCTGGTCATGGTCAACATGGAACCACACAAGCCCCGATAGTAGATCACTGCCTTTTTGTTTTCTGGCCAGGAGGTCTCAGTAGCGAGTTGGTTGAACTTGGTGATATACTCAATGAGGGTGGACCGGCCTTGAGTAAGATCTAGGAGTTCCATGTCTCTGGATTGGGCTTTATATCTAGTGTCAAAAACCTTGGTCATTTCTTGGGTCAATAACTCGAAATCGTACAGGGCAGGATGGTCGCCCTCCAACAATGGGTTAGCCAACGTGGCTGCCACACCCGACAAATGGGAGAGAAGAAAAGCCGCCTTAGAGACAGAATCAGAGAAAGCCTGGGGTTGGCACAAGAAATGCAGTTTGCACTGATTTATGAAGGTGTGATATTTCAAAGGATCCCTCTGATACCTCTCAGGGGCTGCTAGAGGAAATGGGGTCTGAACCACCACTGACGGGGCTGGCAGAGTGGGTGGTGTGACAGGAATCGGGTTTTGGGGTGGGGCGGCATCGCCGAACTCGGCGTTAACAGGTTAGGGATGTTGTGTGCTTTGCATGGCATCAAGACGGTGGTTCAGTACAGTGGTGGCAGTGGCCAGGTCAGTGCGGAGGGCAGTGGTAGCAGCTGCCATATCTGCCCTAAGCGATGTCACTGCTTGCATTAAGGCAGTCACAGGGTCCCCGGCTGAAACATCCATAACTGGACGACCATAAGGCTTCACAGTCTGTTCTAACTTGATGGGTCCGACTTGATGGTCGTGCAGTTATGTAATGCCTCCGTCCCCAAGTACCGCTCGAGCAGAATGTAAACACTGCCCTAGCAATCTTTGAGGCCACAGGTGGGAGTGTCGTCGTCAGCCTGGTACCGGGAACGCCGGAAGGACCCCTGAGTGCTGTAAGGCAAAGGGTTATAATCAAGGAAACACCCAAAAGACAATTGGCAGAGGGAGCAAACAAGATGCAGTGACACCAGCTTACCTAAAAGGGGTGGAGTATAGCTAATAGACCTATACAGACAGCAGGGGAACCCACATCAGGCTGAGATGATATACTTGGCACTCCTGAAAGCACCTGGTGGAGCAAGAACTTGATCCGTGGCAAAACTTGAAGCAATCCGAGGTTTGCAGAAACAGAAGGGTAATCCAAAGGCAAGTCCAGAGTACAAACAGGTGTCAGGCGTCCGGGAGATCAGAGAGCACGCCAGAGTCCAAGGGTAATCCGAGAGCAGGTCCAAGTGAAACGTTCCAAGGTCGAGGCAAGGAGAGTAACAAGAAGCAAAGGTAACGCCTGGCAATCCTCTGTAGAAGTAGCTGTGAAGCAAAGTGTTTTGTTTGCCGGCTTCTTTTGAAGCAGCGAGCGGTGTCACATGACGCATCACGTGACCGCTCGCACGCGTTACGTGGATCGCAACGCGGCCAGCGATTGGGGCTTCCGGTACTTCCTAGTATACTGGCGTCGCCGGCTGTGCAGGAGGCGCCATGGCAACCGCCAACGCGGAAAAGGGCGGAAAGAGGCGGGTCCGCCCAACATGGTATCCCGCCTGCCGTGCTTCCCCTGCTGATGTGAATGGGGAACACGACGGCAAGAAGCGCCTGATGGGAGAGACAGGTGTGAGGGGGGAAGTGGGAGATGGGGTGTGTGTGAGGGTGTGACAATTTCCCTCACAGTTTTATTTTTTTAATTTGTTCTTATTGTATTTTTTCCACATGACAATGTAGGAACATGTTAGATTCACAGAACCTTTTTGTGGCTCATCATAGTAACAATTACTAGGCAAATGTGAAACAGTACCCAACATTAAACTAGTACCTTAGTTGCCACCCCCCCTCAACCTCACTCCCCTCTCTCCCACTCATCTAACATCACTCATTAATAGAAAAACAATGATCAAGAAATAAAAATGCCCAGTCTTATCTTGACACTGCGCTGGATATCGTTAATACATTTTACTCTGCATTATGCAGAGAAAATAATCTTACTCAGGATTAATCGGCAACAGGCATTATGGGGCTCATCATTTAGCTTAGCTCATTGTTTGTTATAATAGGTTTAATCAGTTGATCTGTGGGTTCCCAGAATGCTGTGTAATATTCTAAGAAAGGCGACCATATCATATTTATGTTTCTGCGGGATTCATGCACCGCAGCTGTGAGGCTTTCCATTTCATAAATGGCATGAGCCTTGATTAACCATTCTCTTTTTGAGGGGAGTATGGGTGATTTCCATTTAATGGTCAAACACACTCTAGCAGCTAATAACAAGTTGCGTGGCATGTGTGTCAATGACTCATACGGTTCTTCTCCATGTCACTCAAACCCAAACAGAACCAGTAGTGGTGATAGCTCCCTGAAAATCCTGTCTATGGCCTGGTTCCATCCCAGAACTTCCTTCCCTTACATCTGGGCCCTACTGCATTTCCACCATTGGTGCCAGTAGTCGCAGTGTTCTCCACAGCCTCTCCAGCAGTAGGGGATGTGCCTGGGAACATTTTGGACAGGCGCGAGGGAGTGTAGTGCCATTTCATCAGTAGTCGTGTATTTTGCATTTTATATTGCATGGAAATTGATAATGCGCACACCTTATATATCCCCCCATACCTCTGGTTGGGATGCTATTGCCAACTCCGATTCCCACTTAACCTCTGACGATGGGCGCCGGAGGTGACCTCTGGAGATTAACGACATATATTCGTGATATGAGACCTTTCATTGACTGGGGGGTGCTTAATGTTTGCACAAACGGTGTCAGGGTGCGCTTTAGGGAGTCTCCCCAACGGGTGTCGTTCAGGGCACTTCTTAGCTGAAGGAAAAGCATGGGGGGTACTTCTGAACCTTGTAGGTCGCATTTAAATTCTTCCAAGGTAACAAATGAACCTTTTTTCCATAGCTGCCCGGCCCGAGTGAGTCCAGCTTCGTACCAGTGCTGGAACCTCTGTACTTCATTCAACAAGTCTTGAATAGGGGGGCGCCAAATGCAGCTAAGGGGGGATAGCCAAGTTGTTACACCTTGCATGGCTCAGACCGGGCACCAGAGGGACCACAACACTTTGAGGACTGGGTGTTCTTTTACTCGTTGCGTCATTGCAGGTAGTGGGACCCATAGCCATTCTCCCAGCGTAACCGGTGGGAAAATGTTATTTTCTATTGCTACCCACTGTTTTTCAGGGTTCTCCCACAAATGGTCTGGGAGTATACAAAGTTGCGAAGCTCTGTAATACTCTTCTAAATCTGGGTATCCCATTCCTCCCCCTACCTTGGGCTGCATTAACGTACAGTATTGGATCCTTGTTTTTTGGTCGGCCCATAGGAATCCCAGTAGAGCATGTTTCACCTCAGCTAGGAAAGATTCTGGAATGATAATTGGGAGGGATTGAAACGAAAACAAAAATCTTAGTAGAATGTTCATTTTAAGCCAGACAGTTTAAGCCATCTATTGATATCTTTTTGGATGGTCTTCCATAAGGGGGTATAGTTGGCCTCGAAGAGGTTTAAGAGGGAGACTGTGATATTTACCCCCAGATACCTGACGGAGTCTGTTTGTACTTGGAAGCTCCAGTTTGTTTTAAGAGTGCCAGTAGTTCGACATTCTTTTTTAGGGGGACTGCTATGGTTTTTTGGAGATTAGCCCGAAAACCTGAAAGGACGCCATAGCGTGACAACTCTAGGGAGAAGGCAGGGATGGAATCCGATGGTCGGGTGAGGTACAGCAGGATATTGTCGGCAAACATGGCTAACTTATATTCTTTACCCCCTCGGGGATGCCTCTAATCATGGTATCAAAAAATTCGGGCTCCTGGTATGGAACCTATTCTACCCAGGAGGGTTAAATCAGAAACAAAATACACCAATGAATAGGTTCAAGGGTACTCACACACGAAGGGCTCCCACAATTGGTTTGAAAAAATGACTCTTCGAAATTGTTATCATAGAGAAAGATCTCTAGAGGACTTTTTATGTTGTAATTGCATGAGTCAAAAACACAACAACACAATTTACAGAGAGAGAATAGACATCATCAATGGTTTGTTGGACCATAACAGAACATAAACGTAAATGCTTTAAAACACCATTTACCACCAATGCAAGGGATAAAGTTGAAAATGGTGCGTGTGCAACAAAACCAACCTCTGTGGAGGTTTGTCAAAACAGACACATTTCAATTGTGAAACAATTCAAAGCGGAATTCTAAAGACAACGTAAAACAACTAAGAGGCAACAGATAAGATTTTTCATGTGTGAACAGCAATCAATGTGCTGTGAATTCGGGGAGTAGTATGTCTACACCAGGTGTTTCGGCCGTTTAGAATTGCGCTAAATGACCCTCATCTTTGGGACGGCCATCATCAGGACAAGGTTCTGTACACTGGGCGTCTAAGCTATGTAGCAATTGATAGGCACTGTATTAGAGATCCATACGCCACACTGGGCTGGTCTCTAGGTACGCCTTTCACCGAATAACTACAGGTGAAAAGGTCCAATGTGTTGTAAAGCAGTCAGCCATCAAAGGTATGGCTTTGGTGGTGGGCCAGATAGGCTGTCAAAAGGCTGCGTGCAGAGAGCGGGGCATCTTCGAGTGACTGAAGGAGCACACTGCCGAAACACCTGGTGTAGACATACACACACACCATTTTCAACTTTGTCCCGAGCATTGGTGGTAAATGGTGTTTTAAAGCATTTACGTTTATGTTCTGTTATGGTCCAACAAACCATTGATGATGTCTATTCTCTCTCTGTAAATTGTGTTGTTGTGTTTTTGACTCATGCAATTACAACATAAAAAGTCCTCTAGAGATCTTTCTCTATGATAACAATTTCGAAGAGTCATTTTTTCAAACCAATTGTGGGAGCCCTTCGTGTATGAGTACCCTTGAACCTATTCATTGGTGTATTTTGTTTCTAATCATGGTATTACATCGAATGGCTTGAGCAAAAGGCTCTACCACCAGGGCGTAGATAAGGGGTGAAAGTGGACAGCTTTGCTTCGTGCCTCGTGTGAGGTTAAAAAGACTAGAGGAAACTCCATTAATAAAAACTTTAGTTTGGGCCGATTGGTACAGCGCCTTTGCCCCCTGTATCCTCGTGGCTACCAGACCCACCCACTTCAGAACCGCTGTTAGAAAAGGCCATTCCACGCGGTCGAATGCCTTTTCGGCATCTACTGAAAGTAGGAGCGGGTTGTCCCCCGCCTCTCGGAGTCTGGCCATGAGGTATAAGGTCTTTCTAATGTTATCTGCCCCTTGCCGACCTCTCGCATATCCTACCTGATCAGAGTGGACTTGTTGGGGGAGAACTAGAGCTAGGCGGACGGCTAGGATACTGGGATAGATCTTAGCGCCCACATTTATTAGGGAGATTGGGCGGTATGAAGCACATTTTAAGGAGTCTTTGCCTTCCTTGGGGATGACGATAATTATGGATTCAGTAAAGGACTTGGGGGCTTGCCCGGACACTAAGATTAAGTTGAACAGTTTAGCGAGAAAGGGGGAGAGAGTATTAGAGTTTGCTTTATAGAAGGCTGGTGTATATCTATCTTGCCCAGGTGCTGAGCCCGCCTTCAGGGCTGAAATAACTCCTTGCACTTTTATTGTGGTAATTGGAGCATTTAGCATGTCCAAGTGGTCTTCAGCTATTGATGGGCGGGGGAGGGTGGCTAAGTATTCTTCAATAGTTAACGGGGTGCTACTGTCCTCAGCCGAGTACAGCTTTGTATAGTATCTTGATCCCACACAGTTTTAGAGTTAATGCTGCATTTCTTAAGCATGGTTCCTCGACCTGAAACTGAGGGGACAAGCAAAGAGTCTACACCAGGGTTTCACAACTTCATGTTTGTTAGTCTTTTTTTTCTTTCATTCATGTTTACAGCTGGCATGATGACGAGGACATACTTCTGTATTGCTGGGCTGGAAATAATTACCCAATGCCAATAGACTAATATTTATACCACTCATAAATGATAGGAGAGGTATACTCCATTTTAATATTTTTCCAATGAATACCACTTGAGCAATATTAGACCCACTGGGTGTGAATCGCTCTGGAATTATTCTTGCAATAACTTTGCTCTCATTGACTAGGTTGATACTACTGTGGCCATCCTGCTTTGTAATGTTTGCAGGAACCGCTCATTGAATTTAACACATACAAAAACTTTTTGACACCAAGCAGTTGAACGCAACAATGAAACAGGCTACTCCTCCCTTGAACGCAATACATTTTGATAATCACGACTTTAACAAACAGTTTTAAATCTATATCTGCTGATGTATCATATTGTCTTTTAAAAACCAATTTATTGATCCAATCTTACAACCCATATAAAAACATGGAAAATCACATACAAAACATAAAATGCAGCATTTACCCACCTTCTTCTGCTTTATGCTCATGCTGTGAAGGCCAAGGATGCTTCAATGGCTTTTCTGTACCATGTGCCTCTAGATGTCAATTGTATGGCAGCCGCGTGTGCTTCGTCTCACACACTTTCTGATCAATACCTGCTTTATGCTATTATATATATATGCTGTCTAACAATTTATGTGGCATACAATGTGAAAAGACAGTCCTCACAAAAAGGGGCTAGTATACCGAGCAGTTGAATACATCTTTTTGTCAGCTTTGGGTGAATTGCATTTTTTAATTTTACTTTATGTACATACTGACTACTTAGATGTCAGCTTTTAATGGTAATTCGTATTTTCTTATTCGCCAGGGTAGTCTAGTCCTGAGGAAGGCGATATTAATCAGCTGGCCGAAACGCTTTTCTGTACTAAGATGACCCAGCTTGGCATTGAGAATATCACTTTTTAGTCTCGACCCTGGTTTCTTTTACTTTGTACTAGCTTGTGCTTTTGGTTAGAGCACTCAAACTTTCACTTAATACATTTTACATCACTCTGCATTACCTCTTTGACACATACACCACGGTTCGGTTTTTATCTTCTTTTCTTAATGAGTTATAAAAGAAATATTAAGTCATGCTGTAATATGGCATACTTTGGTAATTATACAATGAGAGAAATTGTGCATGTGATGTAATTTGAAAACTGTCACATGTCTCAACTGATTAATATGTACAATAATTAAGAATATAAAATGTTATGGATAAATAATGTTAGGAGAAAAGTCATAATTGATTAAAGTAGTCAGTTAGTTGTTGATACCTATTAGGTGATATATCAGATTGACTTCTGCCTTTAGATCGCATTTAGATCAGTTAAACTAATGTCTACCAGCAATCTGCCCCTAGCCCCCCACTTGTGTGTATTCAGTAGTCTTGAGCAAACACCGGATACCCACATTTCTCAATGTAGCGCTGATCTGCTGGGTGAATGGGGCTTTTTACAAATGTTGCCACCAGTTTCTTTGAGCTAAAAAAGAAAAGGGCATCTAGGGTGCATGTGTGGTTTGAAGAAAGGGGAGTGGCACCATAGACACATTCTTTGCTGTGTGTCGCTAACAGCATCACCTCGGCCATGGAGGAAAGGATCAGCGAAACCCATGTGGGGACAGATGGAAACCTGCAAGGGAGTTGGGTCATACTGCGGAGTCAGGAATAAGTCATGAGCTGCGGGGACATGCAAGATGCCACTGAAATGAAAGGACAGCAGTAAGGGGAATCAAAGATACCTTTCAATAGGTGACAGTGGAGAAAGCCAGTGGGATGTGTTGTGAGCCTGGCAGCCTCTCTTTAAGCCTAATAAAGTTCTATTGTTTCTTTAAGGGCACTTTCAGATCAAAAGGAAGGTCATAAACCAACCCTTAATCAAAAACACTGTACTTACAACCCACCCGTTCTAACTACACCTGAGCTGTGATCCGTCCTCCTTTCCCTCAGTGTGGTTTTCTTTGACTGCACCAAATCCTCATACACCACCGTTGCCTTCAATCACTGAGCTTGGCTCCTAAGAAATTAGTCTGTGGACTTCTGGGGTTTCCCACGTTGGACCGGGACATCTGTTGAACCACAAAGAAGCTGCTCACAGCTTCAAGTTAATCCACTGATTTGTTCCCTGGGTGAAATGCTGTCGTTTGTTTCCTGTCTGGCCGGATCTGAAATGCAGGCGGAATCTTAATAATTCTGGCTAGCATTCATACAAATTCTGGGAAGGACTATTTTTTTTCTGGGTGGACACTGCTGGAAAATGCCATTTTGATAAACCTCTAGATGTGTTATGTCTGTGAGGAAGCACCACTCCTTTTGGGAATTGCGCGTTATTCTGTCTGAATTAGCTCACAGACTATTCAAGAAATAGATCTTAAACTGGTGAGACTGTTTTGTTTCTATTCGATGCTCAAAGAGTATGCACATTGCTGGTTAGTCCCTTCAGTGAGTCTGAGGATTTTAAAGGATAATACCTTTGCTCCTTGGATCCTTTCCTTGTTTTTGCCTACTTTCTGAGGGAGGTACAAGTTAATCAAGAAATCTTCAAACTTCCATCTTTTCCCACCCTTACTCTGCGGTGAAGCTTTGGTTACCCTAGACATCCTCATGCTGCTATATTCCACTTTTACCTTACAAAAGGCAGACAGCCCGCTGCAAGGTTTAAAAAAAGAAATCTATGCTGGTAATTGTTCTGACAGGCACACTTCAAAATCTTCTTTTGCTCACTGGGCGGTATCTTTTAATACTTAACTAAAGGGGTTCCTTCCTCCTATTCCTGATCCCCCAATGGGATTATGCTCATACTGTGAAGGCCAAGGATGCTTCAATGGTTTCCTGTACCACGTGCCTCTGGATGTCAATTGTATGGCAGCGGTGTGTGCTTCGTCTCACACATTTATTGACCATTACCTGATAGATGTCAGTGCTAGGTCAAATGCAAAGCTTGCCCAGTCTTTCCTGGAAAATAGATATGTGAAAAATCCATATTTTAAGTTGTCTCCTATTCATGCTTTTAATCTTCCCATTTGCATGTAACAACGGATACACATTACTCAATCTAGTGTCTTACTCCAGTAATCCGTACTGCCCTGTCACCTATCATAAACCCTGCCAATGCTACTTTAGTATGGATATTATAGAAAAGTCATTTAATACGTTCTGCCACCAAGACATCACTTGAGTTTGGGTTGGGAAGGTTAAAGGACTTTCCGTAAAAAAACCCCTATGGCGACTAACTAGTTGCAATTTGATCATGTTATTAAAAAAACAATTTCCAATATGAAATGTCTTTAACAAGGAGTAAGGTCTACATAGCTTTCCTGCTGTAAAGTATCGGACAAGTGGTGGTTTGTCTATCTAGCGTAACAGTGCGGTCCTCTGTCACATCTCTGGAAAGAGCCAGACAGGGTAGGCCCGCGTAACATGAGTGTATCCTCAGCTTCAGAAAACACCATTGGGTATGTTGGCTGGGGAACTGCAGCCCATTTTGCATAAGTGGGTGGTGCTGCGTATCCCTGCTAATAAGTGCCTCCTATCATGCAGGGCATGTGCAAATAGCAGGATTCATGAAGAGGTGTTTATTGACCCCTCTCCATGTCTCCTGCCTGTGATACTGGTGATGGTCTGGTGGCAGAAGCAGTGAGGAGACCTGAAGTGGGAAGTCTCTTAAGTAGATTGTTCAGTGGACGTAGCCTGCCGTGAGAGCTAGAGAGGAGTCCCTGGGGGGTTGCCTTGCCAAGGCATATTCCTGTTTACTCTTTTCCAACCTCCTTAATCTCACAATTCGCCCCCCCCAGTCGGCGCTCCTCCCCCTTGTCTGCTCCTAGTTAGGGCTGATTGGGCCTTTTGGAACCTTCCTGTCCTATCTGCCTTCGAGTCGCCTCTCTCTCTTCAGTCCTTTCTTCACCACCCGGAGTTCTGATCTGTTTCCACCTCTTGGGTGTTACCACCTGGTCTCTATGGTTTCTCTGACTGCTGTGTCTATCTCTAACCCTCCACCTCCTCTGGGATTTCTTTCCTTTTGGGTATCTCCATATCCCCAAGAGGTCACCCGTCTAACCGTCTTTGTACCACCTTCACTACCACCTCCACCTCAATGTATTTATTCCTCTGCCTCCTCTGTATCACTCTCTCCCCCTAATGTTGCCTCCTCTGTGTCACTTTGAGCTCTGAAGTTATCACCTCCTCCTTCCCCTTGGCATACCCCACCTCTGCACCCTGATTCCCACCACCTTTTCTTGATTTCCAGTCCCATGTCCTGATGTTGTTGCCTCCCACTGCGACCCTCCATCTCCTGATGTCACTGCCCCCTCTTTCCCCCCTCACTTGTGACCACCATCACCTGTCTTCTCTCTTGCTCTGTTGTTACCACCCCCTTCTTCACCACCCTAGCCCTCACCCTCCTCCTGTCCAGTCTTTCCCCCAAAGGCTGCCAACTCCTTCTCGACTCCCTTAGTTCTCATCACCTACTCCTGCTCTCCAGAGTATCTGCCATGTCTCTCTATTCTCCAGCCTTCTCCAAAAGCAAGCTATGGTAACACACACTGCGCAACTCGGCTGAATGCTTTTATACTATGTTCACTTCTCTCCCTGGGTGGGAATTGTAGTAAGGGTTTGCACCTGTGGTTTATAATTGGATGAAGGCTGGGATTAGTTATTGTACTTGAGTGCACATAGACCTGCGTTGGCCTGATGGGGCTTCACCAAGCCTATAATTGTTGTGTCTGACATCTTCTGTGTTCATTTTCCTCCCTTGCCCCTCCCAGGTTTTGCCTGTGCTGAGCTAGGATCTTCTGCGTTTCCATTAGGTGTTGGAAATTATATGATATGATATTTTATTCATATCATGCCCATACACAAGTGTTTCAGAGTGTGACGAGCCAAGGGAGGGTTACAAGGGAGGACAAAACAACGATCTTACTATGCCCAGTGACATTGAAAACGTGCAAGTGAGGGAAGGGGGGAAGTGCAAGGGGGAGGGGAGGAGTGGAAAGTGCTGAACAAGTGATCAAAAACAACAGATAGTGCGGCCAGTTAAATGCACTGGGTAAGCACTTTGCTTCTGTTTTCACTTTGTGCACAATGAAATGACTCACACCAGGAAACAATGCTTTGATAACTTTGCTTCCCGGCATTAACTCTCTGCATTTGGGAAGTTGCAGATTGGAAACATGGTACCCACAGAGCTATGTAGTTCACTGTGGGACCCACAAACTTTATTAATTAATTATTTGATGCTTGGTGTGAAGCTGCAACTGTATCGAAACAATCATCAAATGAAGCAAACCGGGCTCTAGTTAGCAATGTGTATTTGATATTGCGGCCCCAAGACTCTGGAATTCCCTGCCTCCTCACTTGAGGGGTATTTCCACCTTGGCTTCCTTCAAAAGAGCATTGAAGACATACCTATTCAAAAAATGACTGCTGTTAATCTAATATTGAACCAGGAAAGATGCTTTCCTTGAACTGCTACTTATGTGTTTTGGTTTGTTGTGTAAATAAGTTTATTGGTTGTCTTTGTGAGCGCCCTGTTGTCCATGGGCTTGCTTTGCCTGATGTAAGTGTGTGTGTGTGTGTGTGTGTGTATATTTATATATATTCAGTGAAAAAAACGTTGTTAAAGGGATGTTATGGTTAAGTTGCGCTACTAAAAACCTATGAAATTCAGAAAAAAAACGTTGTTAAAGGGACGTATGGTTCCAAGTAAAACCGAAAACCCCCTGAAATTCACCAGTTATGGTCAGCTAAGCAACCATAACTCGCGCCACCACCGTGCACTGCTAAGCCTAACACCCAGGACATCAAAGATGACATCACAAATGTCATTGATGACATCACATGTTCATTTACTTTTCATGGAAAGTCTGTACAGGGGATTCTTATAGTAATGTTGATAAAAAAGTGTAAAGGATTATTGGAATAAATATCATGAGGTACGTAGTGCATTAAGTAATACATTGATACGAATACCATTCTATTATCAGGTTCTTTCCAGTATAGTAAACTACTCATGTAGACACATAGGCATTGAGTGCAACATACATGATGGATGTCCAATATTATTAATCTTACCATGTTGAATTGTAAAATGATAAATGCTTTTTAGTACAGTTTTGCCTACTGTGAAATATTTAATAACTAGCTAATAAAACCCAGTTACTACATGTCATTATTCGAAACAAAACACAAATAGACAACACATACAAATATGAGCATTTACAGTGAAAATGAAGTGAACAGCAGTATTACCAGCCAAACCTCATACCCTAACTGATGAACTTTATGCACAGAAATGATTGCTCTGCTTCAAAGCTACTACTTCGCTATGTATAATTATCATATAATGTGAGTGGACCCTAAGGAAAGTAGTGTGCATACAATGTATACAAATATAAGCATATCCAGGAAAGTAAAGTAATTTAAAAAAGCAGAACTATAAGAAAGTGTTGATAACCTTACTGATCATCTTCATACATAGAAAGAATTGCTGTTTTCCCCTATGTATATGTTTCATATGCTATGAGTCAACCCCAAGTGAATTACTGTAAGAACATATTTGAAGTATACGTCTACAAATATAGTACTTTTTGAATTTTTAGTTCCTGACTGCTACTGGCCTAGATATGTCAGTAAAGGAAAAAGAGGGAGCCAGACATGTGATGACATCAGTGATGTCTTCAATGACATTTGTGATGTCATCTTTGATGTCCTGGGTGTTAGTCTTAGCAGTGCACAGTGGTGGCGCGAGTTATGGTTGCTTAGTTTACCATAACTGGTGAATTTCAGGGGTATTTCGGTTTTACTTGGAACCATAACGCCCCTTTAACAATGTTTTTTCACTGAATTTCAAAGGTTTTAATAGCGCAACTTAACCATAACGTCCATTTAAAAAACTTTTTTTCGCTGAATATAGATATAGATAATGTAAATGTTATAAATGTTTACTGAGACTCCCTTACCTTACATACATATAACACAGAAAATGCTGAACCCCCTGACCCGCTTGTAATTTTGATACCCGCGGACCGTTCGCATGTCTGCAGACAGACGCGGTCACTATCAAGACTGCAAAAACTCAGGGGGCATCTTACATTATTGTATCATACAATAACAACACCAAACATGTTCAAAAAGCACCACATAAATACATTACATTCAATAATAAATAAGAAGTGGAAACTGTATATGTAACACACCAACCTTCCAATTACATAACATATGCAACATAATGCAATATACCAAAACAAAATAATTATGCTTCCAACAGAATTACCTCACACAAACTGCACATCAAAAATCAGCAGCACACGTATGCAGCAGTAACACCAAAACTTAGCAACAAACTAGTGAGTAGACAACATTTATTTTATGTATTTATAAACTTTCTGTATTGGGTACAGTAAAAATAATATATATATATATATATATATATATATATATATATATATATATATATATATTTCTTTTTACACAGAAATGTCTACTACTTTGGAATGGCTGGAAGAAAATTTTCCTCGTGATGAAATAAGTGAAAACATTGATACTAATGGAAAACACTACACTTCTCTATATAAACAAATTGTTACCTATTACTTTATGTGTACTTACCAATTATTTTTTAAACACACCAGATAGACATTAAAAATAATACAGAAACAGACCTTAGAAAATCATCTGCAGTGAATGCAGCAAAAAATGGATCTTTTTAAAAGAATAGTGCACTCAGAAATATTATTTTCCCAAGTGTTCAGGCATGTGCTTCTAAGCATACATTGATCGATCGTACAAACATTTCCTATGCACCTTACTGTAATTTTCTTCGTTTTTACACATGCGAAATCAGGCACCAGGGCGCTGCCATCTTGTGATAATCTTATCCGTTGCTGCATCGCCCAATGTGGACTGCCCTGGCGGCACTAATTCATATGCCCCGCCCCTGAGGCTAACATCACCAAACCTAGTGATATGCTCCACCTATCTCCAGGACATTACTATACAGCATAGTAAAACACACCCAATCATCACCTAAGTGATAACGTTACTTGACGCAGAACACGGAATATCAACACACATCATCTCAAGAGACAGAGCGTCCCAATTTTGAATATGAAACCATACTTTTAAAGGAAATAGCAAAACTGTACAATTTGTAAAGTACTTTGATTTCACAATCGGAGATTGCCATATTCAAGCAAATACGTAATTCTTTTCTTCGGTCTTGAGCCACAAATGTTTATCGTGAGTCACGTGGTGTTCATTTTGGGTATAAGAACGCATTGGACGCACTGTGAATCGCAAGCCTTTGGCATGAACCTGCCGCTAGGCCACCGTAAACGATGTCAAGTTGCTCCTTATCGCTGGGAAGGCGTACGGGCATATGGGCCTGTGGTGATCGTCCCAAAAAAGCATCACTGTGATCCACCCATTCACGTATATCTGTAGCTGACGGTTAAAAAAGACGTCAGTTGGTATCTGGAATCCATGACAATCGCAGAAAGCCAAGATGTAGCTGTTTAAAAAAAGATAACAGAAATGTGTCACAGTAGCCGATCTTTATTACAGTTTATCATTTTAACCATTAATTTGGCTCCCTGTTACACCTATTGATAAACACAGACGTGAAACAATGAGAACTCAGACAACAAAATGTGCAAACTACTCTTCAGTTTGCTTTAGAAGTTACTACTATAGAGTATGGTCATTTCGAAATGGGATGCTGAGGCTGACGCTGCAATCATGGACCAAGATAAAACCAAGAAGAACACATACACAGAATTTTAATTAAATATTAGCGTTGAATTACGCATTTCTGGAACCTGGGTGAACCGACTACTGGACTACACGCATCTCAATGCTACACTGCCCATGTGCCCAGGACAAAACAAACTACACACACAAGTTGGAATTGCGTGTCGTTGCAATATGCCACACAAAACAAACAATACAATGTAACCCACCAATAATGTCACCGAATGACAATTTGACTAGTTTATGTATAAAATCGTCCAAAGTAAAACTACCATAATATTCGGCATTTACTTTCTATCGGCGGAACGCAGACACTCCGTTCAGTTCAATGAATTTTTATAAAATGAAATTACATGTTCCTTTGTCCAATTTTTGAATGGTGAACTTTATCATATTTGAAAGTCTTACATCCCTCCCTTCATGCATTCCTTCCGGAATCCTCCCTTTATTTGAAGGTAAAAAAAAAAAATGCAACCTTATACTGTGTACCATGCGTGGGTTTGCTCAGCTAAGAAACAAAAATTCAACAGCACTGACCTTTACTCAGAATGTGAGCCCATAGCCTTTCAGACCACAGTGGCATTACAAATATATTTGAAAAACATATGAATTGTTTGCTACCATTCACCAATGCGGACGATATTTCTACGGATTTATATTGTTCCTCTGGAGAACTTCGCACTCTCCCAGCGACTCCCACAGTCAGACCACACCACCTGTCACCTCATCCCATCTCCTATTCACACGACAAATCACATAAACATTTTTGAAAGGAGCAAGTCTCGAGCCCTGACAAAAAGTGGTCGTATGAGAATGTCCGAGCAAACCCTGCTGCAACCCCCTCCGGCCACGCCGCGGACCCTGACCCCAATGACCGCACTTATATATTAGTGGCTTATAATTTGCACATGTGTGTTTGTACTATCCCACTTTCAGTTACTAACGAGATGAACTGTGTGGGCGCCTTACCACCTTACAAATACAGACACATAGTAAATACATAGTAGTAATGCTTTCACGTTAGAATGCAAATGGTACCAAAAACAACTGCAAGCTAACTGGAGTTACACATGGTAAACTATCACTTGGTAAAAAAAACTTCACAACAGTACGTATAATCTACCACGCAGCAAGCACAACGAATACGTCACTACACTGCATATATAGAAAAGAAGTGTGAATGGGTCAAATATAATGATACCAACATTACTGTAAAACAGAGAATGAGAAGGTCTGCAACCTACTACAATAAACCGCACACTACATCTTCTTTTTTCCACCTGCTGAGTACAAAAAACAAAACTATTATCCCATATTGCCCGAGGTACTAAACCAGAAAAAATAACCTTGACATTTGGAAGGATTTTCATTACTGCCTGAACCAAATATTCGAAATCTGCCAACAAAGTAGGGGCACTAACATACCCCAAATACAAAGCACCACAGTGCAAAACAACTACATGTGCAATGTTTACCCTTCCCATAGCTCCACAAACTGGACCAATTCCCTGCACATTAAAACCAGTCACAGTGCTCCACACCACCTCCACTCCTTTAACATCAAAATTGTTTGCCACATTCCTACATTTAGCATACTACTCCAAACCATGCACAAACAGATCTCCAACCAACAACACTCTGATTTTCTCCACCTCTACCATCTTCACTACACACAGCCTCTTTCAACACAAACCACAACCTCAACATCTGATTGGCTCATTCCTACAGTCCCCTTTACATGCTGCATTTGCTGAGAAACCCCAGATATGGCATGCCCTGCCCGCAGACACCCGCAATGTTCGAGGAGTGCGTAACACTGGGGCAGCCCTTCTACCCTTTCCACTTCACTCTTTGCACCAATTCCTCATTAGCTACTGTTAAACAGTCACACAATCATCCACCAATCACATAAAAGAACTCTACATCTAACTCTATCATCACACATCAGCACTTTAGATGTACTATTGATCACTCTCAATACAATTCAGCTGCCACTGCAACAGACCTACAGCAACAACTACTATAAAACTGGCCAATATTTCTACTTGCAGATTCATGCACATCCACATGCATGAACACAGACTACACGTATGAATATTTTCTACACAGTACATGTACAGCTCTTCTAAGAATACATATAAACAGAGTAACTGCCACTTACCCTGTTTAAACTGCAAAATAACCTTACTATCATTTATCCAATCTGCTATGATGAAGTGTCAATTGCAAACCTGTCTCCTCTCCAAATTTTTGTTTACTCACACAGCTATCTAAAAACAAAATTTCATATTAAAAGATGGGAGAAATTACAGTATAATTATGCAAAAGACTGTCCAGTGTGTTATAAAATTACACACAGCCAGGATGAGTACATGCATCTTCATTCAAGCACACACGCAGACAATGGGCCTCATTACACGGTAGGCGGTAAGGGTTTACCGGTACTGGTAAGGGCACCAGTACCGGTAAACCCTTACCGCCTTACTACGAGTTCCCTTTGCGGGACCCGACCTTAGCGGCTGGTTTTACCAGCCGTTAAAGTAGGGTGCCGCAAAGGGACCTTGGTGCTAATTACAGTACCGCAATTTGCGGTACCGTAATTAGCGCCTCCCCCATTCCCATTATGCCCTATAGGGGCAAAAATGGGAATGGGGAAGTGCCTTGGTGAATGGGGAATTACCGCCCCTGCTCACCTTGGAGTAGGGCGGTAATTTCGCCATCCACCAAGGCGGACACGGTAAAATACCGGCGGCAACCATGGCGCTAATTGCGCCATGGTTACCGCCTACCGTGTAATGAGGCCCAATATCATTATAAAGCTCCCAGCTCAAACAAAACCACTGCCTCTATATGAAATCCTACTCCTTTGTTTCCCACACCTTCACAAATGCATACATTGCATGCTTCTCTGTACAGTCTCTGCCATTTACCCTGTAAAAATAGCAAAACATGCATATGATTATTTCTTCTACCTCTTACCATGCAATGACATAACATTAAAACAAGTGTGCTCTATACGTTTACTATTATACTCATTTGTAAAACATATTCAACTAACCGATTCTAAATAAAATATACAGGATGCACATAGGCAAAGGAAAGTGAATATGCATACTATGCTCGGTTCTAAGAAAACACTACTACTACAAAAACAAAAAAAACAATGTCTACATTAACAAAAGTGCTATAAACACACATATTCACTAACTTCTTTCTTTTACAATTGCAGTGAAGACCACTCTCCTGAAAAGCAACAGCGTCTGAAGTACGAACAACGACTTCGTAGAAACCTACTCTTTCCATACAATACTAACATAATGTTCTAACTATTACTCAAACAGACTAGCATTTTACTGTTGTAGAACAAAGAAGTGTATTAACCCTTTCCCATTAGATGTATTATTAGCGCTTCCCCTTACCAGTTGCATACTTTATGTTGTCATCTAAAGCCCAGTATACTAACACACAAATAGAAGAATAACCGTCCCAACTTCATATAGCTGCCCATTGCACAATCACACACCTCCACAATCATCCTTACCATCATACTCAGACACGCATGCACAAAGCACGCATACACTGCACAACAACCCAACCCAAACTTTCTTTTTTCTCCAACAAACCCCAAAGAATGCCTACAAAAAAGCAACTCCGTAGAAAGCAACGCAGAAGTAGAGCAAATCAAAATAAGTGTCCAAAATAATCATCCATCTCTACCAGATTTTGTACAAAAAGTTCAAACAAAACAGCTAATACAGCCATTAAGCGAAACAAAACAAGCTTCCACTACAGAAACTTCCCCTCCTCTATCAAAATGTAAAACTAAACAAAAAGTGATTAACAAGACTTCAGCTACCACTACTGCTAACGCTGCACCTATAAATCTTGATATAGTAGCAACTAACCATACCAACAAAAACAAATATTTTACAAAAAATGTTCTGCCACAGAGTCCTTCAGAACCTCATAAAAACAGGAGAGAAATCATGGACAACCCTTAAAACCTACCGTAGAAATGCAATCCTTCTCAAAAGGAAGTTATTTATTTCATTTCTAAACAGAATGAAACCACTAACAAAACTAACTACTAAATTACAAAAAGCACTTCTCAATAAACTGAATATCAACAAAAATAGCTCCTTAAAAATCTGTGGAGGTGAATGGAGACGCACCACAAGCACGGAACCACATTTCAATGAAGAAGCATATAAACAAAATCAAACAAACTCAACTGCCATACATAGCAGTGGACGAGGGTTTGGAAAACTTAAACACCATTATGAAACAAGAAACTCTGCTCACAAAAATATCCCCAGAAAACTCAGCATCACCTCTACATTCTAATAAACCAAAACGTCCACTCTACAAATGGCCGTGCACATCAATGTGTAACATTGCCATAAAATTTTGAACATTTTTACGCCTCTTCCTCAATCAGTATGTAAAAAGCAAAGACAAAATCAAAATGAAACTACTACAAAATATGGATGCCTGTCCAGTGCACAAATACACAGGACTACAAGGACATTCATTAGCCTGCATTTCAGGACCTGTTTGCAAAAGCACCTTACAAAATGCATTAGCTTTAGCACAAACTAGCAACTACTGTACACATAGCAACCTTCTATTAAACACATACAAAAAAGAAATACTAAAGTTTAAAAGTACATCCGCTGAAGTACCAAACCATGTGTGTGTGTTGCCACATGACTTTTTATAAAAGTAGCACAAAAGCTGTAGACATAACGTACAAAATAGAAGACAATGAAGATTCCAAATGGTTCCAATTAGCTCTCTACCTTATAGCAGAAAACAAATACGAAATTACTGACCCCTTAATACTGCACTGCAAAACTTGACAACAACCAAACACCTTCACGTGCTATCACAAATAACTTGGAATTATTCCCACTACCAAAACCCCTGCAACAACTAAATTTATATGAGAGCATCATAATTCAAACAGTGCACCCACTTCAAGCAATAATACGCCTTCAACAAAAACAGCTAAATTACCTCCCTCTAAATTAGTGAAAGGCATTTGTGGTAAAGTAGTTTTATTTACCATTAGATCTCAAAGAAAATGTACACACTCATACACCACAATCCAAAATATTTACTTCCAAAGGTATCTTATAATGCAGTCCTATTACAAACTCTACAATCTTAACTGCATAGCCTAGCCAAAACTTCACATACAAACTCTACAAATAAAACAGTACACAAACTTTTGCGTTCTGGATATTTGATGGGTGTCTGATTCTATGGGTGTGTTATGCTGCGGTGGTTGTGGCCAGGGCCTAGACTCTTGGGTGCATGGCCTCCGGCCTACAGCCTTCGGCCGTGCACTCAAGACTCTAGGCCCTGGCCACAACCACTGCAGCATAACACACCTATGCTACCAAACATTTTGACTGTGGTATATGGGCTGCTTATAGGGGATATTAATTACAATCAATCCTCTACTAACAACCCAAAACCAAGATCATTCTAAAGTAAAATAGCCAGTAGTGCATTTATTATGTCCTCGGACAGCCGCAAAGACCGCGGACATGGCGAACACATCAGGGGCACCTGCCACCTAAACAAATACAGTATTTGAACCATCTCTTACTCCCCAACCCTCCCCAAGCACTTCTGCACACCAACGCACTCCCTAAAATTGCATTTTGCCTCTGTTCGCCACCGCACTGTTGGCAGATCCAAGATGGCGGGTGCATCGAAACAATGTGACGCACCTCACGCCTCACTCCAGCCAATCGGCGGACACGTTGCAGGTCCGCGGACATGACGCAAGTCTATTAGCCAATCGGTGTCCTGTGCACGCAACAAACAGGGAAGTGTGTCTGCGGAGCGGACATAGATATCACACATGTTTTTGCCTTACGTTTTGGTCATTTTAAAAAACCTACTGGACGGATTTACACCAAATAAACAAAAGCACGCTTTCGGGACTAAGCCGCCACTCCTGCCGCAAATTTGGTGGAAATCCATCCAGTGGTTTGAGCTGTAGGCGTGCGCAAAGTTTTTTCCCATTATGTCTATGGGAAAAAAAAAAGTTTTGGAACCTCCAAGATCACTTTGCCCCCCCTGGATTCGTCCAATGGGAGCAAAGTTATAAGCCGGCCAAAATTTGCTCTTCCTATGGGATTAGCAATTTAACCATAACTACACAGCCACTACCATGGGAAGAGAGCGTGCAAACACTTTTTAGACAGTAGATCATTAAATTATCGTACCCATGGTGAAATTATCATGGAAATGATAGATCTATGTTTATGTAATAATGTTTTTCTATTCGACAATGTTTATTATAACCAATTGAGAGGTACAGTGATGCGCATAAGCTTTGCTCCGTCATACGCTAATTTAACAATGGGTTGGTGGGAAAAATTCATTGTATGGACAGAAGCCAACAGCCAGCAGACTAATCAAGTAGTCCTTTGGCTACGGTTCATTGATGATCTATTTATCATCTGGAATGGCAAGGAAAAGGAATGGCTCAAATTTGTAGAAATTCTGAATACAAATAACTTGAATTTAAAATTTACTGAGACACATAGTCGAGAGTCACTAATCTTCCTTGATGTACTGATTAAAAAAAAAAGAGCTCAGCACAAAACTTCATTGGAAACCCACTAGTTCTGACATGCCTCTGTTTGCGAGCAGCAATCATCCAACTCTATTAAAATGGAGTATACCGTATGGAGAATTTGTTAGAATTCGGCGTAACTGCAGTGAACTAGAATGCTTTGATAGAGAATGTAAAATTACAGCTAACAATTTTGCTAATCAAAGATATCCGAAAGCAATTATAGAAAGAGCTTACTCCAAAGCACGAAATCTAGACCGAACTGCCTTATTTTTGACCAATCGAACATCAGAAGAAGAAATAAAAGCAGATGAAATAAGGCTAATTCTCACATACGGTACTCAAGCCAGTATAATAAGAAAAAGACTGCACAAACACTGGCATGTCTTAAAGTCAGATGAAGCTCTACAGCCGTACCTTGAGGAACGAGCAAACATGACCTTTAGAAAATCAACCTCCCTCAAAGACCTACTTGTTAGTAGTTTTTTGCCCCCCAAAATGGTAAATTCTGGCATTTCAATGTGGCTACGGAGCAAAAATACAGGCTTTTATAAATGTCCAAAGTGTAAAGCATGCCAACACGCTTTAAACAAGATCAATTTTGTACACCCCATATTGGGACATAATGTAGAAGTGAAATCAATGATCACATGCAATACAGAGTTTGTTTTACATATTTTGTATACATATTATCCTGTTCATGTGACCTCTGGTACGTGGGAAGTATGATAGGCAAATTGAAATTAAGAATTCTACAGCACATGCAAGCCATAAAGAATGTTGATGCTTCCTATCCCATGGCAGTACATTTTAGAGATGTCCACAAAAGTAAGCTGGATTGTTTCAGGTTTTTTGGAATACATCATGTGAAAGAGAATCCACGAGGGGGTAACTGAGAATTAGAACTTCGTCAGATGGAGACCAGGTTTATTTTGGACCTTGCAACCAAGAAGCCCAAAGGACATAATTTAGATGAAGAGTTATATACCTTCCTAGGAACATGAATTGCTTAAATTTTGTGAATTTTAGAAATGTTTTCTTACAAAAAAGCCAAATTTAGAGTGTCTGGAAAGCTGGGCTTCAAGAAAAGGAAAATAAAATTGAAAAAATATCTTAAAGTCTTTTTTACTTGTTGAATATATTGTATGTGGATTTTATCGTCAAAAAATACATGTTACATGCAAAGTCCGAAATGTAAAGGTTGAGAATCAACAATCGGTGAGCCCTTCTCCCTATATAATTGAGTTTTAGCCAAAATTGTGATAGAGAAGCACTAATAATTTTGGCAGCTATATATTTTGTATGCACAATGCGCTATGCACTTTAGCTTCTCTACACAGTGACTAAATATGGTTTTAATTAATCTAGGGAATGTATTACCATTGCCCTTTTATTCAATCATTGGTGTGCGTATTAGTAGTTTAAATATATATATTTTTGCATTCTTTTGTATACACAAGAAACATGAGTCTGATGTTTTGCAACTGGATCAATTATATCTACATGAGAGCATTTTACAGTCAATCTTTTTCGGCAATGGGTCTTATTTAAGAATTAATTTGCACAAGCACTATGCACTTTATACATTGCATGAATATGGATTGTATCTTTAAAATCAAATGAGCCTAGCACTAGTCTAGTGATTAATAAGTGCTTACATGAAAAGACATCAGAAATAGTTGCATTCCAAATGGACCTGAGGCAGTTGCAAACTATGAATGGATATATTTATATAAAAAGTGTGCGAGGAATGAAACTACAATATATAATTTATGTTTTTATGCAATAAGCACTTTATATACTCTCTACAAAATGAATTGAGTAGTTTCTCCTCTACATTCATTGTAAAAATACATGGACTCTACGAAAAACTACATAAATGCAAATTGCACACAGAAAATGATTTAAATCAATGGTTAAATAAGTACAAAACCTATTACAAAATGGCTGAATGCATTCACTGAATAATTGCATAGAACCTTACTTGGGTAGAAAGCGAAAACGGACAATGGCGCTCAATGGAACCATAGAGTTTTGCATGTACCTGTATTTAATGGCTTTGTGTAACAGATGTTCTCTTGTACGTGATCAAGCAACGGGAGCGTTGCGAAACGCATTGTATCGTGGTTAATCTGTCTTACTGATGCCCAAAATAAAACTGGATACTTGAACAGAATTATCGTTGTGTGATGGGCTGATTTTGAGGAACTTTGAGCTGGCGTATGACCTAAACTTGGAGAGTGCCGTCCCTCTTTGGAGGCAGTGGAATTACTACTTCTTACCTTTGAAATATATATATATATACACACACACACACACACACACACACAGAAAGGCCGCCTTATCATTGTCCTGCAAGTCTCACAAGGAGTTTGTTTTGGGTAAAGGCTTTTAAGGTTGTCCTTGCCCTAATGGGGTGGGGAAGAGTCCAGGCCCATAAGATTAACCTTTTGTGGAGCCCTAGGATATCCACCTACCATGTGACAGGGACTCTGGTAGAGTTACGAGGGGATCCTACCCATGGCCCCCGGTTCCAGCCCCCACTGATTTGGGATGGCACCTGGCCCCCTGAGCACTATCATGGTGCTCAGCAGAACCAGGCAGAGAACCTCTTTACAGTACCTTTGTATGATTCAGGGTATGTGCTCATACATGCCTGCGAGGGGTTGTCTGTGTGTGTGTCTGTGTGCGCATGAGTGTGTGTGTGCATGTGTGAATGTTTAAGTGAAGGTGCTTGTGGATGGATGCAATGTATGGGCGAGGGAGACTGAGGTCAGTGCTTGGGGGAGTTGAGAGGAGACTGAGTGAGAGAAGAGACACCAGCAATGAGTTTTTTGATGCTGACACTAGCTGCAAGACAGAGTGTTATGGGGTCATGGTGGCATATATCAGCACAGCCAATATGAATGCCTCTTTTTACATTGCCAATATTGGTATTATTAGTTGCAGCCAAAATGTGTGGTTTCTTATATTGGTGACATTGGAGTATAGTCACTAATGGCAATACTGGCACATATTGGAAAAAACAACATGATAAAATATTCATACGGGGGTAATAGTGGCATTATTAGGCACAGCCAGCATATGTATGTAATTACAGTGGTAATACTGGCAATATTGGGCATAGCCAACATGGGTGTGTTGTTAAAGTGCTAATACTGGCATATTTTGACATGTACATTTTGGAAATACCTTAAAGTGGTAATATTAGCATTAATAGGCACAGACAACATGCATGTGTTCTTATAGTGGCATTACAGGTGTTACTGGGTATAGGCAATGGTGGTGTATTCTCACAGTGGCAATATTGGCATGTTTTGGCACAGTCAGCATGAAAACAATGTCTTTCAGTGGCAATATTGACATTATTAGGCATACCACCGACGTGCATTTGTTCTTACAGTGGAGGTACTGGCATTATTGGGTTTGTCATTATGATTGTTTTCTTACAGCGGCAATACCAGTATATATTCTCACAGACAGCATAAAAACATCTTACAGTGGCAACACTGGCGTTGCTGGTCATGGTCAACATGGGTGTGTTCTTACAGTGGCAATATTGCCATATTGGTATAGCCAGCATAAAAAAAAATCTTACATTAGCAATGCTGCCAACATGAGAGATCTCACAGTGACAATGATGCGTGAACAGTCATCATGAAAATGTATTGTGACACACTCCTGTGGGCTGTTGGGTATCTGGCCTCTATTGGATTTGTTTATGTGTTGCCTTAGAGAACCGCTTGTAAAATGTATGGCTTTTTACACCATTTTTGCAATGATTGTACTATTAAATACACCATTTATTCCATTGTTGGTTTAAAGTTTTTAAAATAATTCTCAGACACCCCTCATTGCCCGCCCCCAAGCCACACGGTTCGTTCGGGCACTATCACTGCGCTCTGTCACTTGTATTCATTACTCAGAAATATTTACACTTCTTTTGTTAAAAAGAATTACCAGCCAACACTGTACTTGTATGTATGGACTCCAGTACTAGGTGTTTGTAATGAAACTTGTTCCGCTCATCACTCCCCCCGTTTTTCCCTTCTAAACCCTAGATCACTTTATGCCAAGGCTTGGAGTAGAGGAACGTGAATCGCCTTCATCCAGCATTTGAAATGAGGGCAAAATACGGCTGTACTATTTCAAATAGAACCGTGCTAACACAGACGAATTACCCGAGTTTATATCATTTACATTATGAATTCATAGACCTGGCAAAAAGGGATTAGCGCATTTTATTTCAGGTTTGGAGATGATCCCGTCATTACCGGTCGATACTTTCATCATCTCTTAAACCCGCAGCATGTCCTGGGCGACGAGACGGTTAAAGACATATCACAGATTCACAGCTGTGCGCTTTATCTGCCCGTGTACCGCTCGGCTCGCAGGATGCCGGCTCTGGCCTATCAAAACTGGATTAGCCTGTCAATCACGCCTTGCCATTTGTATTGTATTATGATTTTTGGAAAATGTCACTGAGATCAGAGTCATTTCTGGGCTAATTGCATCTTGTCTCCTCTTAATACCGTGCATGTAACGGTTTCATTACCTCACCTGACAATCACTGGGGGCAGTGTGACTTTTTTTCCTGTATTGGACAGAACTGATAGCAGGAAATAAGGACATGCTTTCTGCTTTCAGACGGCAGGACCGTTTTCTCTCAAGCGTCTTCCTCTTTCTTTAATGTGCCTTGCCTGTTCTGTCTCATCTCACGCCTTCTGCTTCTGGGAACCCCCTCATCATGTAGGACACCCACGAACTACCTCCTTAAGTCCATATGCCCCTCACCACCTGGACTTATGTACAACTCACCCAGTTTATAGTGATTTAACACATGCACCAAAAAAAAGCAACATTTGTCATTTTTAAATGTGCGGCAAATGTCTAAAATGTTGCTGAAATTCTGGAAAAATGGCACAAAATATTGTACATTAACGATCTGCAACTTATTATCAGCCTGATTAAGAAATGCATGTCAATTTCCGATCTCCTGTGGCCACAGAACCAACGCTCACGCTACACACACGGTCCACACAAACTCCCTGTGTGAGAGTTTGTTTTCACTCCTCAGGCACATTGAAAATGGCGTTAATTGCAGCCACAGACATTGCACACGGAATTCTACACGTTTAGTAGCGACCTATAACTTTTTTAATTAGGCATACATGCCACAAAATGTGTGCAGTTTTGCTGCAATAGTTCCACTTATTTGCCGTCCCATTTGGAAACCAGTGCCACAATATTCTGGGACTCTATGTATCTTCTAATTAAAATGATGCTATTAACCTGCTCTGCGTTGTTTGGCTGATGAAACTATGGAAGGACAGTGTGTTTCTGATGCCGGACAACAACATCCAAAGCTCAGTGTCTGAGTGCTGGCTGTTGTGTTGGAGAAGGCTAAAAGGAGTACACACTTAGGTTCCACTTTGTGAACTAATATGAAGTCTACTGTCACGTCGACCCATTTTACGAGTGCTTTGGTAACTGGCAAGGGGTGTGTGTTTCTATATAACAGCAAAACGTGCAGCCCAGGAAAACAAAAGCCCAAAGAGTTTCCAGAAAAGAATATACATGTATGGGTAGGAGTGTCTTTCGGGCACATCAACAGACACAATAAATGAAAGAAACACAGCTGAGCTTGCAGAATAGGCTCCCCTTGTTCCAAAAGGTTAGACAACTGAGGGCATTGAATCCACCTGACTGATGATAAGCAATCTTTAATACTCGGTCTCTTGGAGTCTACAATAATCCCCAGGGAAGGAGTGTGTGCTTGCTCTACCAGCCTACCTAGCATTCGTTCTGCAATCATACTTGTTAACGGCGGTAGTCCAGAGACATTTATGGACTCCACACAACGATAAAGATTCCATCGCAAAGCAATAAAACATCTTTTCGTTAGGAGATGCATATGCGCATTAAACCCTTAGTCAGAACATTATTAGAAGCAATCCAACCCCTGTTGAGTATATGCATGTAAGCTGTCCCTCTGTTGCATCTGCTTCATGCTAACCTGTATGCAATGTGTTTCAGCCCCTTCTTTCTATCCAGGGCCTTCCTCTGGGCTAGTGCTGTCCCTAGTAAAACTCTGCTACAAAACTCACAGGCCGATTCATGGAATAATTAGCGCGGCGCAAGTGGCCAAAAACGTGCGATTCATAGTGGAATAGCGAAAATCGCAGTGGAATAGCGAAAATCGCACGAAAAGCAGCGCACATCGATTCATGGAAGGCCGTGCGCGAGAAAACCATCGGACGTGCGATAAGAAAGTGCGCGGCGCACGTTGGCGCACAGGCCATCTAACGGCATGCGCCAGGTCACAGCGAAAATCGCACAGTCCACAGCGAAAATCGCACATAGCGCGGCGCACGCAACAAAAGTAGGCGGAACACGGGGCGTAACACTCGGAATGGGGAACAACTTGCCAAAATGTGGGCGTCACGGGGGAAGCACAGGGTAAAAGTGCGCAGAACGCCCACACGCTCGCCTACAACACGTATTCATGGAATAGAATAGGTCAAAAAAGCGCACGCTCAAACCAGCGCACAGGCACAAACACGACCGCAGGCGGTAGCGTCTCAGCGGCTGTAAGAAATGTGCGCCAAAAGGTGCGCCAACAAATAGCACCCATATACTGCCATGATGAATGTCCTATACTGTGGCCCTCCAGGACAAATGAGGTGCAAAGGGGTACCCACAAACACGGACACGCTGACAAAAAATACGTGTGCGCGGGAAGTCTCACACGCGATTTGGCCGGGTATGTGGATTTCAGGGGTGCGCGGGAAGGTCCACACGCGATTACAGCAGGGTACGTGCATTTCAGGGGTGCGCGGGAATTTCCACACGCGGATAGCCTGGCCGCGTGTATTTCAGGGGTGCGCGGGAAGTTCCACACGTGATTACAGCAGGGTACGTGTATTTCAGGGGTGCGCGGGAATTTCCACATGCAAATAGCCTGGCCGCGTGTATTTCAGGGGTGCGCGGGAAGTCCCACACGCGATTACAGCAGGGTACGTGTATTTCAGGGGTGCGCGGGAAGTTCCACACGTGAATAGCCTGGCCGCGTGTATTTCAGGGGTGCGCGGGAAGTCCCACACGCGATTACAGCAGGGTACGTGTATTTCAGGGGTGCGCGGGAAGTTCCACACGCGAATAGCCTGGCCGCGTGTATTTCAGGGGTGCGCGGGAAGTTCCACACGCGAATAGCCTGGGCGCGTGTATTTCAGGGGTGCGCGGGAATTTCCACACGCGAATAGGCTGGGCGCGTGTATTACAGGGGTGCGCGGGAAGTCCCACACGCGATTACAGCAGGGTACGTGTATTTCAGGGGTGCGCGGGAATTTCCACACGCGAATAGCCTGGCCGCGTGTATTTCAGGGGTGCGCGGGAAGTTCCACACGCGATTACAGCAGGGTACGTGTATTTCAGGGGTGCGTGGGAATTTCCACACGCGAATAGCCTGGCCGCGTGTATTTCAGGGGTGCGCGGGAAGTCCCACACGCGATTACAGCAGGGTACGTGTATTTCAGGGGTGCGTGGGAAGTTCCACATGCGAATAGCCTGGGCGCGTGTATTTCAGGGGTGCGCGGGAAGTCCCACACGCGATTACAGCAGGGTACGTGTATTTCAGGGGTGCGCGGGAAGTTCCACACGCGAATAGCCTGGCCGCGTGTATTTCAGGGGTGCGCGGGAAGTTCCACACGCGAATAGCCTGGGCGCGTGTATTTCAGGGGTGCGCGGGAATTTCCACACGCGAATAGGCTGGGCGCGTGTATTACAGGGGTGCGCGGGAAGTCCCACACGTGATTACAGCAGGGTACGTGTATTTCAGGGGTGCGCAGGAATTTCCACACGCGAATAGCCTGGCCGCGTGTATTTCAGGGGTGCGCGGGTATTATCACACGCGATTTGGCTTGGTACGTGTATTACAGGGGTGCGTGCGAAGTTACACACGCGATTAGGCTGGGTGGGTCCTGTCACCCTCGACGGCCCCTGCAGGCAGCCCACAAAACAGGGGACTACCCTGCACACCTGCTCATGTCTCCCACCACCCCCACCCCCCCAGTCACCAGGGGTACCCTCCACCAGGCCCCCACTCATGTCTCCCACCACCCCCACCCCCCCAGTCACCAGGGGCACCCTCCACCAGGCCCCCAACCATGTCTCCCACCATCCCCACCCCCCACCATCCAGGGGCACCCTCCACCAGGCCCCCAACCATGTCTCCCACCACCCCCACCCCCCACCATCCAGGGGCACCCTCCACCAGGCCCCCACTCATGTCTCCCACCACCCCCACCCCCCACCATCCAGGGGCAGCCTCCACCAGGCCCCCACCCATGTCTCCCACCACCCCCACCCCCCAGCAGTGCAGGGGCAGCCTCCACCAGGCCCCCACTCATGTCTCCCACCACCCCCACCCCCCACCATCCAGGGGCACCCTCCACCAGGCCCCCACTCATGTCACCCACCACCCCCACCCCCCCAGTCACCAGGGGCACCCTCCACCAGGCCCCCACTCATGTCCCCTATCACCCCCACCCCCCAGCAGTGCAGGGGCAGCCTCCACCAGGCCCCCACCCATGTCTCCCACCACCCCCACCCTCCCGCCACCAGGGGCAGCCTCCACCAGGCCCCCACCCATGCCTCCCACCACCCCCACCCCCCCGCCACCAGGGGCACCCTCCACCAGGCCCCCACTCATGTCACCCACCACCCCCACCCCCCCGCCACCAGGGGCACCCTCCACCAGGCCCCCACTCATGTCACCGACCACCCCCACCCCCCAGTCACCAGGGGCACCCTCCAACAGGCCCCCACTCATGTCACCCACCACCCCCACCCCCCCAGTCACCAGGGGCACCCTCCACCAGGCCCCCACTCATGTCCCCTATCACCCCCACCCCCCACCATCCAGGGGCAGCCTCCACCAGGCCCCCACACATGCCTCCCACCACCCCCACCCCCCCGCCACCAGGGGCACCCTCCACCAGGCCCCCACTCATGTCACCCACCACCCCCACCCCCCCGCCACCAGGGGCACCCTCCACCAGGTCCCCACTCATGTCACCCACCCCCACCCCCCCAGTCACCAGGGGCACCCTCCACCAGGCCCCCACTCATGTCACCCACCACCCCCACCCCCCCAGTCACCAGGGGCACCCTCCACCAGGCCCCCACTCATGTCCCCTATCACCCCCACCCCCCACCATCCAGGGGCAGCCTCCACCAGGCCCCCACCCATGTCTCCCACCACCCCCACCCCCCAGCAGTGCAGGGGCAGCCTCCACCAGGCCCCCACTCATGTCACCCACCACCCCCACCTCCCCAGTCACCAGGGGCACCCTCCACCAGGCCCCCACTCATGTCTCCCACCACCCCCACCCCCCAGCACTGTGGGGAACCTGCCAGCAGGCCCCCACACATGTCCCCCTGGCCCCAGGTCCTGACGATACACAATCATGGCAGTAATGGCCAGCATACCCAGCACAAACACCCAGGCAAGGATTGCATCCACCCACATAGTGAATGCAATCACATGACACAACCCCAATGCCAAGTATGCAAAAGAACACATGTCCGTCACACACACATACACAATGGGTGCAAGTGAATGTCAAAACCCATATCATGACATGTAACAAACCAATGAGAAAATAACACAAGTGTAAGAAAATATAAAAAATGTATTAAATACCAAAAATAAGTGAACTTTTCAAACATACAACGATGTGGCTAAGTAAATAAATGGTCCATGTCCGAGAACAAAAGTGATAAACAAAAAAACAAAGGAATAACAAATTAAAATGAATTTGTCCAAAGCAATATCATGTCATAGGAAATTAATGAAAAACCATTACGTCATGGTGAAAACAATAAGAAATTAAAAAAATGTATCTCCCAAAAAAACAAACTATATACAGGAATGTTCCAGGGTCCATGAGCCCAACACCAAAAATGAAACCTACCACTAACTAATGAAAAATATATGTACAAAAAAGTGGCCATTGTCCGAGCGGTCCAAAATAATAAAAATAAATAAAGGAAACCTAGCACTAACTAACTAAATAACTATATACAAAGGCAGCGGGCAAGTCCTGCGGCTCACTTGGTGATGTTGCTGGCCAGGGCATCATCGAACTCCATGTCGATGTCCTGGAGGCGGGACTCTGTCCTGGCCCCGAGGTCTCGCAGGGACAACCCCATGTCCACCTCAAACTCCCTGCGAGCTTCCTCGAGGCACTCAGCCCGCCTCAATGCCCGACGCATGGAGAACTCCGCCCTGACCTGGCGAGCCGCTCCTCTTCCGCCCGCTGCCGCTCCGCACCTATCCGCTGGCCAAACTCCTCCCACACGGAACACACCACCATCCCAGGGTTGCCCTGCCCTCCGGCCGATGCCTGCCCCTCTGATCTTGATGGCCCCGAGCCATGATGCCTCCCACGTCGAGCCCGCTGCTGCCTCCGACGCCACTGCCTCTGCCAGCACGACGGCATCCAGGCTGATGGAAACCACCGACGCCGTCGTGCACGTGCCCTGCCCGATGATGCCGTCACATCTTCCATCTGCTGGGGTCCACTTGCTGTGTTGTCCACCCCTGCTGGACCTCCGACTCCCAACTGTGGCAGGGATGGGATCCCCACCGAGCTGGCTGCATTGGTCGGGGCAGGTCCACAGGGGGCCCTGGTGGCATCTGGGCCGGAAGACGGCAAGGAGAACGACCGGTGGATAGCCTGCACAGAGGAGGAGAGGGCCGTCAGATTGGCCAACACATGCAGGAAACCCCCGAACATGGCCGATCCCAATTGGGCCACGTCGGCACGGTGCACTTCGTGATGACGTGCGTGCTCCTCCCGGGAAGCACGCACGTCATCACGAATCACAGCCGTGCGCATCGCGACCCCAATCAGGACCTTCTCCACGCGGCCAGGGGTTACCACGTCCGCAGGTGGAGGGGAGTCAGGTGACATGGACATCCCCTCTACCTGTGGACGGGCCTGGGACGGGGCATCCCTGCTGGTGCATGGTGGTGCACTCACAGGGTCAGGGACAGTGACATGCACAGGCCCCTCCACGGTGACCTGTGCTGCCTCCTGCCCCTGGCCCTGGACTGCACCACTTGCACCAGCAGGGATGCTCCCACCAGGCCCCATGTGTGCACCAGTGTCGGCCTCCTCCTCCTCTGTGCAAACCACCAACCTGGATGGCTCCTCACCGTCTCCTGCCGTAGCAGGCCCCTGTGGGGGCTCACCCACCCCTTCCGCTGCAGCCGTGGGGGCATCCCCGCCGCCTTGCTCCACAGCGCCGTCTCCGCCCTCTTCTTCAGTAGCCGCTGCATAGAGGGAGACAAAGGACACAAGCATCAGGCTACTGTACAATGGTCCCCTAGACAGGAAGCAATAGCAGATGAGCACCACTGTCAAAGTACACTTCCATCATGTCCCTCCACAACACATGGGTCAGTCCAGGCAAAACACACACAGTAACAGGCATGGTGCATGCCATGGACATTTCCATGCATGTCCAAAGGACTCTAGAAACATTCAATGATATGTAACTCACATGCATCATGGCCCATGCATATCACATGCACACACTTCACCTCAGTCACATCCATCTGGCCCCAAACACACCGAACACAGGCGAAACAAGGGTAAGTTGGGTGCGTCACTGAATCTGTGCATTGTCACACACATGTGTCATGCATCCATGGCATGCACAAGTCACAGACACGCAGGTCAGGGACACAGACATGGCTACCATATATGTACCTGGCATCAGCACCCATCCTTCACCCCCATCCATGTCCAGGTACAGAGACTGGCATGCTCTCATGTCCAAAATCTGCATAGGGCTCCCCATGCCGCATTTCAACACATGCAACAACCATGTGGGTCACACATCACTGGTCGCACATGCATTACCATGATGTCCCTGCACACATACATGCATACATGGCCCATGGCACACATACAGGCAAGTATCATAGAACCAGCACACCGCAACATGCCCTGTCTCACACAGTAATGCTTGGACACATACCGCTCAACTCCAGACGGGCCTCCCTCTCAAGGACCTGGGCGTGGAGCGCTGGGCGTACGCGTTCCAGGACCCTCTTCTGGATGGAACTCATGCGGCCCCGGCCCCCCTCCACGAGGCGCCGGGCCTTCACAAGGGTCCTGGACCTCAAGTCCTCCCAGCGCTTCTTGATCTTCTGGACGTTGCGGGTTGCCACCCCCTCCGCGTTGATGGCAACCACACAGTCGGCCCAGATCCTCTCCCGTCCTTCCTTGCTGGCGCGGGACGATCCAAAGAGGGCATCATACTGCCCCAGGACATGCTCCACCAGGACACCAACTTCGGTGGCAGTGAAGCTGGTGCCCCTCTGCCCCTCTGGCCTGGGGTTGCCACTGGTGCCAGATGTGGAAGTGCCCGACATGGCAACCCCAGAGGCAGGTGTGGGTGGGCAACTGGGTCCTGGGGCTGGGCTGTGGAGCGATGTAATCCCAGTTGGGAGTCTTCAGTTCCAGCAGGGGTGGACACAGCAACTGGACCCCTGCAGATGGCTGATGTGCAGGCACCAAATGGCAGGGCACGGTGGCAGCAGGCAGGCAGGCAGGCAGGCAGCAGCAGATAGCACGTGGGAGGCTGCTCGGGGCACTGGGGGGCAGTAACTCGGCCTTCTGGGCAGGAGCGTGGTGTTCCGTGTGTTTTCGGGTGGCCAGCTTGATACGGAGTGATTTGGCACGTGAAAATCCTGCACGTCAGCGTGAAATCCGAGGAAAGGCCCTTAGCGCGTAAGCACGTCAGCACGCATACGCGATTCTATTGGACCAGAGTCCCTCAGCTCGTAAGCGCGTCTGACGTGACCCGCACGGGCGTTCCCCACTCAGCACGTGATGACGGAACACACGTGGAAATACTGCACGTCAGAGTGTCATCGCGTGATTGGCCTATGTACGTGTATTTCATTGCGTGTAATTGGACAAAAGTGCGCGTACACGCGATTGGCCTATGTACGTGTATTTCAGGGGTGCGCGGGCACTTACACACGCAAGTACGTCAGCGCACCTGTATGGCTGCTGCGTGGGAATTTCCACACGCTATTGGAGTGGGAACTAGATTCCAGGGGTGCGCGGGTCACACGCTCGCCTAGAACACGCGCAAAGCATTAATTTGCGCACTTTTCAAATAACAAGCCAGATGCCAGGATGAACATACCGTGCCTAGCAGCAGTGGCAGTGGGCTACCAAAGGAGGAGGAGGAGGAGAGTCAGGCCAGAATATTCACACCTAGAACCAGCCTTTTCGGGATGCCTGATGACCAGGTGTATGGAAGGTACAGGTTTCCACCACACATAATACTGGACCTGGTGAGTGAGTGGGAGGATGACCTCACATCACCCACCCTGTGCTCTCAAGCACTCAGCCCCCTGGAGAAGGTCCTCAATGTACTGCACTTCTTAGCCACTGGATCATTTCAGCGGACAAGTGCCATAGTGGGTGGGGTGTCACAGGCCACCCAGTCACGCTGCCTACACCAGGTCTTGGACATCATCACTGCACGCCCATCAGTCCGCAGGCACATATACCTGCCCAGAACACCTGCTGAAAGGCATGCTGCCGCCCTGGATTTTTACGGAGTGGCACGATTCCCCAAAGTGCTAGGTGCCATCGACTGCACCCATGTGGCTCTACGTCCCCCCAGGGCATCAGAGCACATCTATAGGAACCGCAAGCACTGGCATTCCATCAACGTGCAGGTAGTATGTAATGCCAAGGGAATCATCACCTCAGTATATGCCAACTATCCCGGGTCCACCCACGACAGCTTCATTTACCGAATGTCCACCCTATGCCGGGACATAGATGCTGGGCGGCATGGCGATACATGGCTTCTCGGTGAGTATGTATGCCACTGCACATGCATGCATGTTGGATACTGAGCAAGGTCACAACCCCACCAATGATACCAATCACCACCTCCACAGGGGACAGTGCCTACCCTCTCAGCCCCCACATGATGACGCCAATTCGGAACCCCACCACGCCACCCGAGGTAAGATATAACACAGCCCACATTACAACCCGGGGCATAGTGGAGCGCACATTCGGAGTGCTAAAGTCACGCTTTCGCTCCCTTGACCGTTCTGGTGGGCAGCTGTTATACGCTCCCCCAGTAGTGTGCAGGATCATAGTGGCAGCATGTGTCCTGCACAACGTTGCAACACGCCGGGGCCTGCCCGTGGACATGGTGGTGGCCCCACATCCCCAACCACATGCACAGCCGCTGCGCATGGGAGGGGAAAGGGCACGAGGGGAGGCAGCCCGTACACAGCTAGTGGCTAATTACTTCACATAGTATTCACTCCCCTGTGGAGTGCACACTGGCCTGGCACATTCCATCTGACAATCAATGATGACTCAACCTGACACTGATCCTGAATGTCTGGAGATTCAACTGTGAAAAGCATATCAGCCTGAGATTGTTCACCTGGAAGTGTTACAATGTGTGCATCCCTACCCACACACAACACCAATGCAGTTTTGTGAAGGAACACATTCAAGCAGCCAAAATTAATACCCACTTGCTAAATGCAACAAGAGGACAGTGCCATGTCACCCAACCCATCCCCAGCACCGCCACACAACACACCGTGCCATGTCATGCTATGTGCAGGTAAACAAAGTAATCCCCACAACGTGACAAGTGTTGCGATGTACAGTGTCCCCAATTGAAACTTCCTACACCTGAAATGCTCACTGTAATGCAGGACAAACAACATACTTGAGCACGTACTACCATAAACATGACTTCAGTAATGTAATAAATCAGTTGTCTCACCACCTGGATATGCCTGCACTCCCACCACTTCCAACTGAACAGTGTTGGTGCCATGTAGAGTTGTAGGTGCACTGCTGCCAACAAGGACCCCATCTCCAGACTAGAGGGCCTTGTGTAGACATGAGGAAGGGACCTGCAAATTGGGAGGCAGACACAGATGATGAGTTACACATCAATGCAACATGCAGTGTACAACACAACAGCAATATGCACTAGGAATGTATACACAGTATTGACTAGACTACCCACACATGTAGTGGGAGTCCAATGTCACCATGTACTTCAATGTCACTTGGGCACACCCTTTGCAAGCCCATGGAAACGGGAAGCTGGAGGGGTGTGTGTGACTCAAACCCAGGCATCTGAACCTAATACATGAAAAGCCTGCATGTGCCCAGCCACAATGCAGCATATGCCCACAGGAACCACGGAAGCCAACAATGTGTCCCCAAAAAATTGGGAAAAATATAAAAATAAAAATAAAAATTTAAAAAATATAAAAATAAAAAGAAAATCAAAAATGGCCATTAAAGGGCCCGGGGGGGTTGGGGAGGCCACCCAGGAGGTCCGAGGTCAGGGTGCACACCAGAAACCACCTGTGTGGATCCTGGGAAAAAAAAACACCTCCATGGGCTCATGGCCCACACAGCTACCCTATTGTGGGAGTATCACTGCTGTCGCTATTATCACCCTGTGCAGCTGCATCCAGAGGTGGTTGCACTATGGGAGGCAGCCCACGCAAGGCCCTACTCTGTTCCTCCATGGCTGCAAGCATGCGGGTGTGGTAGGTCTCGTTCTGGAGGATGAGGGTGCGGAGGTCCCCATGCAACAACTCACGGGATGCCCGGACCTCCGCCCTCGTTGCTTGCATCTCAGCTGAGAGCGTACGGGTGAGACGCTCCAGCTGCTGTTCTGTCCTTTGGTGTGTTGAAGCCTCTAGCTCAACAAGAGTCGTCCTGAGTTGATGTAGCTCCTGCCTCAGGGCTTCCCTGTGGCCCTGGGACTCTATGGAGATGGCCTCCTGCAGAGTCGCCAGTGCCGCCCGCCTGTCCCTGTTGGACGCCAACATGTCCTCCCTGTGTGACTGGCAGATGGAGTCGGTTGCCTGCTATAGTCGCTCCATCAGCCTTTCAGGGGGGACAATGGAAGTGGCCACCCTATCCATGGCCTGAGCCATCATCTCGGATGATGCTGCCTGTTGGGTAGCCATACCGTAAATGGATTGCTCCCATACGGTATTGCCAGGTGGCGTACGGCCACCACGTCGGCGGGCACCACACCTGTCTGGGGCAAGGCGGACTGCGCCTTGCTGTGCCGGCACTGCCTGAGGCTGCAGGACTGCATTCCCCCTCTGATCTGCTGGCCCAGGAACAGGATCAGATGTCGCGGAGTGTGACCCTGCATCCGTAACCACCAAAGGCCTAGCTGCCAACACTGACATCCCCATTGAGGGTTCTGACCCTGGTGCAGGTGGGTGGGACAGAACAGATTCCCTCCCTGGAACACTCACCTGCGACGGCACGTAGGTCTCATCATCCGAGTCAACAGCTGAGTACAGCTCGGGGGAGGTGCAGCCAGAGACACCCCTTGAGAGCACGACCTGCAGCACTTGTGGGTTTTCACCCACCAGCACACCACGTCCCTCACTGGTGGTTGGTCGGCCCTCGGACCCCTCCTGGCTCTGCACCATCTCCACAACCCCAGCAGTATCAGGTGCATCTTCCCCTGCAATGACATAATGACAAAGAAATGGAAACCCGCATTAGCACCATGGCACACAATGAGGGCTGTGAAACAAGAGAACCAGTACTTGATTGACACATGTCCCACATGACTAAGACCCTCCCATGCATGCACCCTCACTGCGTATGAAGGGCAGGCAAATGGCACACACTCATTACACAAAGATGGAAGATGAACACATTTCATGCATGCTGCCTGGCAGTGGCATCACACATTGCCCTGTGATTGCCAGGTGACACACACATGCCATCACACAGATGGCATGTGCCATTGCTATTGAGTGTAGATGGAGAGGAGGGCAGCACTTATTCATTCTGTCCAGTTCCCACATGCAATAGCTTTTCTAATTCTGACAGGTCTGCTTTATCACCTGGAGCTGCCAGTCCAATATGGTCCAATTGCACAGGGACATGTGTGAACATATGATATCCAGGTAACAAAGTAACTCCACTTTACCATGGCCATGCCATACATGTGACTAGAGGACTGAGGAATGCCTAGTATAAGTGGTGGAATGCATACAATCTGTCTGATTGAACATAGGAAAATAATCAACAATGTAGTGGCAAGGTGACACTTCAAGGCCAACTTGGGTGCTGTTGGGCTAGATGTCTACTGTTGGCAGAAGAGATACTGCAATGGCGAAATGCAGCTGCCCAGGATGTCTTGCATGAAGCACATGGCTGACCCATTCGACTCAGGCGCACACACTCTCACCTGGCACACAAACAGATGCCCTCACACACACACCATGCACATGGATGACACACACATGCATGTGCACTCACCGGACAATGCCTCGTAATCAGGCAGATCTCCCACGCCTTGGATCTGTTCCTCCGTGACGTAGGTCCCAGCGACTGACTCATGTGGAGTGAGTTCCATGTCTTCTACTGGAGACCCACCTCCAGTCACTAGAGTTGCGGCATGACTTGAGGCCAGCTTCTTCTTTGCCCTGCGCTTTAGGTCATTCCAGCGCTTGTAGCAATCATTGGCTGTGCGCCTCACGATTCCAAGGGCACTTACGATGTCCGCAATGGTCTGCCAGTGTGCCTGGCGTTGTGCAGGTGTGGTCTTGGATCCTGCAACAATGACCATCTCGTTATCATGTCCGGACACATACTCGACAAGTGCATTCAGTTCCACATCCGTGAAGCTGGGCTTCCTCGACGGATCGGACTGTGTAGCCGTGTCGGGGGCATCAGCCTGTGCCGGACGAGCACTCTTCCTCTTCCGCTTGGAAGGTGGTGGTGATCCTGAGTGTCCTGCGCCACTCTGGACACTAGGGGCAGGAGCCCTGGTGGGTTCTGTATCAGGTGTGTGGGATTGCACACTCAGCATGGGAGTTGGTGCAGGCATTGGCTCAAGTGTAATGGTGTCATGGGGAATGTCAGCAGAATGGACTAGGATGGACACTGTCCTGGCTGGGTGTGTGAGAGCTGGGGTGGATGGAGCTGCAGCTGCCCCTGCAGCCTCTCCGCCCTGCCTACTTGGGGCAGCAGATGACCTTGCTGCCCCAGATCCACGTGGCATGATAGCATCAACGTGCACCAGCGCACGTGTCGTAGCCCTGCTGACCTGGAAGTCAGCCATGGAGTCAGCCAGGTCTGGTGCCACAATGGGCTGGTCCAACAAGGGCTGAGCATGGATGGTGTCAGCCACTTCAGCCTCAACGGGAGGGGGGGAGGGGGGGAGGGGGGGAGGGGGGGATGATGGGTGCCCTTGACTGGTCCTCCACACATGGGGGGACAGGCTCACCCTGCAAGTTACGACCACGTCCCCTACCGGATCCACCACGGCCACCACTTGTGGCTCTTCCACCTTTGCCACCCTTACGGAATCCTCGCCTCCCAGCCATGGCACTGATATTAATGTGCGTATGGGAGTGGCTGTAGACAATTATCCTGGGCAATTGGGGGTCAAAGGGGTTGGGTACCAGATGGTAATTGTACCCTAGTGCTCTAGCACGGCTGATTGTAACCCCTGGGGAAAGATGACGGGTCACGCAACGCACAGGAGGCCCAGAAAAGGGAGATGACGTGCACGCAACCCCTCCTAGACCACGTGTGCAGAAAGAAAAACCTGCACTACGCTGTGGCACCCAGTAACACAAGAATGAACGTATGCGTGTCACACGCAGCCTAGAATGACCTCTGAAGGGGTAGGCTACACACGGGGCAAGCACAGAAGTTGGATACATGCGTGACTCACCGTCTGCCAGGTAAAAGAGCGTGAAAAATGAGCGCGTTTGGCTGGCTAAACCCCCGCCAAAAGAAGATGTGTACGCTGTCTGAGAAGACAGGACAACAGTAGAAGGGGACACTGTTTGAGGGAACAGGCCCAGGTAAACCAGTACAAGAGGAAAAATAGAGAAAAAGCTATCAGAGGTAACAGGGAGTACGAACTGGAAACGCCGTGAAGTAAATCGCGTGTGAAACGACAAGAAGTACAGAATTCACCCACTCGCTCTCCACGAAAAGCACGTACAAGGAAATGGTGTTCTACATGTACCTTATATACAGGCCCACACGTACAGCGTCACTTACGCGGCGTGTACGTTCACCAATCACACGCTTTGTCACTCCTGCGTGTAGATCCATTTTCACCAATCACACGCTTTGTCACTTCTGCGTGTAGATCCATTTTCACCAATCACACGCTTTGTCACTTCTGCGTGTAGATCCATTTTCACCAATCACATGCTTTGTCACTTCTGCGTGTAGATCCATTTTCACCAATCACACGCTTTGACACTGGGACGTGTCACGCAACAATTTCCTGCACGTGCAGGTGACTATAGGCGCGCATATGCTGTTGACGGGTTTACGCGCTAAGGGCCTTTCCTCGATTCACACGCTGACGTGTGGGATTTCACTCCCTATCAGGCTGTCCACGCGTTCACACACGAGAGACCACGCTCCTGGCCAGGAGGCCAAATTACTGCCCCCCAGAGCCCTGAGCACGCTCCCACCTGCCATCTGCTGCTGCCTGACTGCCTGCTGGCCACGTGCCCCACAGTGCTGGTGGGTGGGGGTGGTGGGAGACATGGGTGGGGGCCTGGTGGAGGCTGCCCCTGGTGGCGGGGGGGGTGGGGGTGGTGGGAGGCATGGGTGGGGGCCTGGTGAAGGCTGCCCCTGGTGGCGGGGGGGTGGGGGTGGTGGGAGGCATGGGTGGGGGCCTGGTGGAGGCTGCCCCTGGTGGCGGGAGGGTGGGGGTGGTGGGGGGCATGGGTGGGGGCCTGGTGGAGGCTGCCCCTGGGGGGGGGTGGGGGTGGTGGGAGGCATGGGTGGGGGCCTGGTGGAGGCTGCCCCTGGTGGCGGGGGGGTGGGGGTGGTGGGAGGCATGGGTGGGGGCCTGGTGGAGGGTGGCCCTGGTGGCGGGGGGGTGGGGGTGGTGGGAGACATGGGTGGGGGCCTGGTGGAGGCTGCCCCTGCACTGCTGGGGGTTGGGGGTGGTGTGGGAGGCATGGGTGGGGGCCTGGTGGAGGCTGCCCCTGGTGGCGGGGGGGTGGGGGTGGTGGGAGACATGGGTGGGGGCCTGGTGGAGGCTGCCCCTGCACTGCTGGGGGTTGGGGGTGGTGGGAGGCATGGGTGGGGGCCTGGTGGAGGCTGCCCCTGGTGGCGGGGGGGGTGGGGGTGGTGGGAGGCATGGGTGGGGGCCTGGCGGAGGCTGCCCCTGGTGGCGGGGGGGTGGGGGTGGTTGTTTGGCATGGGTGGGGGCCTGGTGGAGGCTGCCCCTGGTGGCGGGAGGGTGGGGGTGGTGGGGGGCATGGGTGGGGGCCTGGTGGAGGCTGCCCCTGCACTGCTGGGGGTTGGGGGTGGTGGGAGGCATGGGTGGGGGCCTGGTGGAGGCTGCCCCTGGTGGCGGGAGGGTGGGGTTGGTGGGAGACATGAGTGGGGGCCTGGTGGAGGCTGCCCCTGGTGGCGGGGGGGTGGGGGTGGTGGGGGGCATCGGTGGGGGCCTGGTGGAGGCTGCCCCTGGTGGCGGGGGGGGGGGGGGGGTGGGGGTGGTGGGAGACATGGATGGGGGCCTGGTGGAGGGTGCCCCTGGTGGCTGGGGGGTGGGGGTGGTGGGAGACATGGGTGGGGGCCTGGTGGAGGCTGCCCCTGCACTGCTGGGGGTTGGGGGTGGTGGGAGGCATGGGTGGGGGCCTGGTGGAGGCTGCCCCTGGTGGCGGGGGGGTGGGGGTGGTGGGAGACATGGGTGGGGGCCTGGTGGAGGCTGCCCCTGCACTGCTGGGGGTTGGGGGTGGTGGGAGGCATGGGTGGGGGCCTGGTGGAGGCTGCCCCTGCACTGCTGGGGGTTGGGGGTGGTGGGAGGCATAGGTGGGGGCCTGGTGGAGGCTGCCCCTGGTGGCGGGGGGGTGGGGGTGGTGGGAGACATGGGTGGGGGCCTGGTGGAGGCTGCCCCTGGTGGCGGGAGGGTGGGGGTGGTGGGAGACATGGGTGGGGGCCTGGTGGAGGCTGCCCCTGCACTGCTGGGGGTTGGGGGTGGTGGGAGGCATGGGTGGGGGCCTGGTGGAGGCTGCCCCTGCACTGCTGGGGGTTGGGGGTGGTGGGAGGCATGGGTGGGGGCCTGGTGGAGGCTGCCCCTGGTGGCGGGGGGGTGGGGGTGGTGGGAGACATGGGTGGGGGCCTGGTGGAGGCTGCCCCTGCACTGCTGGGGGTTGGGGGTGGTGGGAGGCATGGGTGGGGGCCTGGTGGAGGCTGCCCCTGCACTGCTGGGGGTTGGGGGTGGTGGGAGGCATGGGTGGGGGCCTGGTGGAGGCTGCCCCTGCACTGCTGGGGGTTGGGGGTGGTGGGAGGCATGGGTGGGGGCCTGGTGGAGGCTGCCCCTGCACTGCTGGGGGTTGGGGGTGGTGGGAGGCATGGGTGGGGGCCTGGTGGAGGCTGCCCCTGGTGGCGGGGGGTGGGGGTGGTGGGAGACATGGGTGGGGGCCTGGTGGAGGCTGCCCCTGCACTGCTGGGGGTTGGGGTGGTGGGAGGCATGGGTGGGGGCCTGGTGGAGGCTGCCCCTGCACTGCTGGGGTTTGGGGGTGGTGGGAGGCATGGGTGGGGGCCTGGTGGAGGCTGCCCCTGCACTGCTGGGGGTTGGGGGTGGTGGGAGGCATGGGTGGGGGCCTGGTGGAGGCTGCCCCTGGTGGCGGGAGGGTGGGGGTGGTGGGAGACATGGGTGGGGGCCTGGTGGAGGCTGCCCCTGCACTGCTGGGGGTTGGGGGTGGTGGGAGGCATGGGTGGGGGCCTGGTGGAGGCTGCCCCTGCACTGCTGGGGGTTGGGGGTGGTGGGAGGCATGGGTGGGGGCCTGGTGGAGGCTGCCCCTGGTGGCGGGGGGGTGGGGGTGGTGGGAGACATGGGTGGGGGCCTGGTGGAGGCTGCCCCTGCACTGCTGGGGGTTGGGGGTGGTGGGAGGCATGGGTGGGGGCCTGGTGGAGGCTGCCCCTGCACTGCTGGGGGTTGGGGGTGGTGGGAGGCATGGGTGGGGGCCTGGTGGAGGCTGCCCCTGCACTGCTGGGGGGTGGGGGTGCAGGGGGACATGAGCAGGTGTGCAGGGTAGTCCCCTGTTTTGTAGGCTGCCTGCAGGGGCCGTGGAGGGTGTACAGGGAACACCTGTGAGGACCCACCCAGCCTAATCGCGTGTGACTTCCCACGCACCCCTGTAATACACGTACCCAGCCAAATCGCGTGTGATGATTCACACGCACCCCTGTAATACACGTACCCAGCCAAATCGCGTGTGATAATTCCTGCGCACCCCTGTAATACACGTACCTGGCCAAATCGCATCCCTGTAATACACGTACCCAGCCGAATCGCGTGTAAAACTTCCCGTGTACCCCTGTAATACACGTACACAGCCAAATCGCATGTGATAATTCCCGCGTACCCCTGTGATACACGTGCCTTGGCTAATCGCGTGTAAAACTTCCCGCCTACCCCTGTAATACACGTACCCTGGCCAATCGCGTGTTAAACTTCCCGCGTTCCCCTGTAATACACGTACCCTGGCTAATCGCATGTAAAACTTCCCGCATACCCCTGTAATACACGTACCCTGGCCAATCGCGTGTTAAACTTCCCGCGTACCCCTGTAATACACGTACCCTGGCTAATCGCGTGTATAACTTCCCGCCTACCCCTGTAATACACGTACCCTGGCCAATCGCGTGTTACACTTCCCACGTACCCCTGTAATACACGTACCCTGGCTAATCGCGTGTATAACTTCACGCGTACCCCTGATATGCACGTTACCCGCTTTGCGTTCCTTGTTTGGCAGCCCTGTAAACTGGTCCAGGGTTAGCGCAGCCCTTTGCGATGATTTTGCGATTTTGATGGCTTTTCCTTGCGCGAGGGCGTTCTTGGGGGCGTTACTGGCGCTGCTGCAGGGTCGCTGCGATACTCTGCGCCACGGCTGGTTTGGGAGCCTAAAATCCATGAATACGCTGTGCGCGGAAATCGGTTTTAGCGCACGTGCCTGGCGCAGTCAATCGCACGCGGACACTCTGCGCCAGCCGCTTGCGACACTTTTCTGCGAAATTCTATGAATTACCCTGTCAGTCTTAGCGCAAAAAATGTGCGCGATCATTTAATGATACCAGCCCTCGTCCATAATAAATCAAATCAAAGCCGTTGGTCTCCTAAATTTTATTTGGGAAAAACACCAAAACCTGTTACTCATCACATTTTTTCAAAACGTCATCATGGACTGTCACCAGAATGTACACTTTCTTTTCCCGTAATGGACCGGGTACTTACCCATCATACATACCCCATTAGAGAGCGCTAGCATATTTGATTTTATTGTACTCTCTTGTTCTTTGTATTTGATTCTTAATCTATGCAGCATCATTTATATACATTTGGATGCAATTAAAGAACATGGTCTGGCATGTCAGGCCACATAGCACATTACAACCCTCCATACTGAGAGATATTCAACAACTCAAGGTGCTGGAGCCTTGGTCTTAGACTTAGATCGACTGGGCCACCTGCGCCGGGTATCTCACAAGGGCCCCTTCTAGATATTGTACAATTTAAGAGCAGAATGCCAGTTATCCATTATGAGATCTCTGTCCCGATGATATGTCAGGGCTCTCGTTTGGCTACGATGCAATTGCACCATTGCATCAGGCAGGGACTCCTTAGTTTTAGCTGAAAGGTAGTTGGAGAAGCTACATTTGTGGGCAAATAGCTCATCCATCTATATCATTCTTTAATGATACCTGTGCCTTGTGGGCTGGGAATGTGCACAGAACATCCTTTCTTTGAGACCCAGCCACTTCTCTTCTTGAATTCTGTGAGGAATGGAGGGATAGATGTTAAGGCCACTTTATCCTTGCATCCAAATCCAGAGGCTGCCAAAATGAGCATATGCGGTTCATGCCTACAAACTGTTTATTGCTAGAGTGAGTGTTGTGAACAAAGAAATGAGCACCAAGCTGCAGTGTGCATTGTGTACTTAGTGATTCACAGACATCTCTGTCAAATATAAAGCTCTGTGGTCATTCTTATTTTCCCAAAATGTTCTGTGATTGTATGAAAAACAGATTGGAACCCTCATTTGTGTTATTTATTCCCATTCCCTTTCTCATAAGGGTATTTCAAAAGAGTGCAATAGACAGTACCCCTGACTATCCGTTTTGGAATAATAGCCTTCTATCACAAAATAGTCTATATGCCTTTTCTAGGTTTTGATCATGTGCTTTGCTAAGTAAGGCAGGTGTAACATGTTTATTATGACTACAGTACACACTGGTAGTGCATACACTGGAAGCAGTGGTCGAAGTGGGCGGGAGCGGTTGGGAGAGGCGCTCCTCTACTAAAAAAAAAAGGTTTACTGTTCGAATGCTTTTACTATTTATTTTTTCTAACTTTGTTTTCATTGGCATTTATTAGAAACAATACAAATAAAAAGGATCACAAACGAAAGGACAATAAACTCAAAATCAAAACTCGTCAGTGTGCTGCAAGACTCAGCTATTTGGAGTCTCTGGAGCGCTAATTAGGGCAAATTGAATGCGATATATCGGCTCCCTCAACCATATAAACTTCCCATATGTCTAATTACCTGTGTACAATCGTGAGCCGTCCTATCCCTTCTGCCACCCAGCCATTCACAAGCGCAAACCATTCCAGTCTGAATGCCTCCAGATTATCGTTCACAATTGCCGTCAGTCTGTTAATTACCAGCATGGCATGCACTTTTTGTTCCCATATCTCCTTTGACTGAAGTTTTTAATTCTTTCATCTTTGGGCGATGGCTAGCCGACCCTCTATAAGCATCGCCTCCCACATTCTGGGCAGTCTATGTTCATGTATATCCTTTGCAGGGACCCCCTTTCGCAATTGCGGAGGGTTCAGCTCTAACTGAATCCTGGTAATTTCTTTCATCCAACCCAGCACTTCCTTCCAAGACACCTTAACCTTGGGGCAATGCCACCACATGTGTGAGAGAGAGCCTACCACCCCACACCTCCAGGGACAGAGAAAAGAAGATCCCAGGAACATCTTAGATAACCTCAACAGGTCCCTATGCCAGGCCATCAACATCTTAAAATTGTGCTCCATTGTGGATGTGAACAGATTTTCATGGAACGCTACCTTGTATATTGTCACCCACGCCTTCTCTGATATCTCCTCCCCCACACAATCTACCCAATACCTCTGAAACGTTTGTCTCCCTGCCAATGTTGACGTGCTCATAGCCTTAAACAATGTCGATAAGATGCCTTTCCTCACATATGATGATGAGTCCAAGGCTTTCTCTAAGGCATAAAAGTCCCTTCCCAAGAGGCCTTCCCATTTTGGGTCAGTAAGTATACCTTTCACATGACTGTATTTAAAGACCGATATTGTGTCCTTACCCAGTATGTCTCGGATCGAGTCCAAATCTAGGAAACCCTCTGTCCTTGAATAGCAGACCAACTCTCTCAAGGCCCAGATCGGACCATCTCTGTGAGTGTCGTAGACCCAGACTCCCAAAATTAAATGGAGATCCCCCATATCGAGGACAGCAGTGAAGCCCTTGTTAAAAAAGCTTGATCTACCCCTATATCCCACCAGACCGACCAGAGGACCCCCAACGTGGGGTAGGATCACAATTGCTCCAGAACAGATCCCGGTGGAGACCAAAGATAATCCCTAACCTTTAACGGGTGGGCTACACAATCTTCAAGATATGCCCAATAGGTTTTTGTGTCTTCCCTCATGTGAATACGCAGTATATGAATTTGGCCAGGTTTGTAATATAATCTCATATCCAGGAACCCAAATCCCACCCCCTGTCTCTCGGAAGCGTAAGTGAAGACATTTCCACTCTCTGGGTCTTATTAGTCCAGATAAACTTGTGGATATCACCCAATAAGTCACGAAAAAACCTCTCCGGGAGTTGACTCGGGATGGAGGAAAATAAATACAGTAAGTGAGGGAGAACATTCATTTTAATTGAGGTCATGCGTCCATACCAAGTTAACGTCAAGGGGGTCCATCCCTTCAAGTCTTCTTTAAGCTGCTGAGCCAGGAGAGGAGTATAATTCACCCGCACAATCTCTACCAAATCTCGTGTTATCCAAATCCCCAGGTTTAAAATATTGTCATGCTCCGTAACCCCCAATATCTCCTAAATGGGTCCAATAGGGGGCTCTGCTTTTGAATAGGCATGAGTTTTTGTACATTAATTCTGAGGCCAGATAGAAGGCCGTAACTCAAAATTTGTATCATTAAGGCTGGGACTGATTGCAGTATATTGGTAAGGGTAACCCAGGATATCATCCACAAAGAGCGACAGTTTGCATTCAAGCTCACCATCCGATATCACTCTTATATCCTGATTGTCACGTATCGCCACTGCCAGGGGTTCCATGGTTAAAGCATATTGCGGGGTGAGAGCGGGCAGCCTTGTCTAGTATCCCTTGTCAACCCAATTACCTCTGAAAGCCCCCCATTTATTTGGACACACCCTTTGGGGCCCTTGTATAGAGCTAAAACCCATTTCAGAAAGTTTGTTCCGAATCCCAACTTCGAGGGGATTGTGTCCTCCGATGTTATTCCACATCTATGACAGCAATCACCACAGCTGTGCTGCTTCGGAAAATTTTTCAGCGTTGGCGTCCTGCGTCGATGACGTCGATACGCTGTCCCTCGAGGGCCTCCATCGAGCGCCAACGTCACCAGACGTTATATGTAGGACGCACGACGCCCATAGCCTCAGTTCAATTTTTTTTTGCGAGCGTGTTCGATTCGGAATCTCAGCGTGCCTCGGTTCTTCTCCTGTTGAATCGGTTCTTCTAAATTGTGAATAATGTCTTCGTCGTCTTCTACCCCGTGGTCAGGCTTCAAGAAGTGTCAGGACTGCGGTTCCAAGATGTCCCTGACGGACCCGCACGACGTCTGCCTTTGGTGCCTCGACGAGAGCCACGCCACCGATGACTGCCAGTCCTTGCGGGAAGCGGAAGAAGAAGTTGTCTGTAGTAGGGTTTCCAAGCCCCGTAAGTTGAAATCCACTGGGCTTTCGACCGACGATTTGAAGGGCGACTCTCAGCGTCGCCGTAAGTCCAGGAGGTCTCGCTCTAGGCACTCTTGGAAGCGCAGTCACCGGTCGCCTTCCTCGTCTGAGGACTCTGCCAGACGGCGGGTGGCTTGTCCCAACAAGCATTCATCACCGGCGTAATGGGACGCATTTCGCAAGGAGGTGATGGCGATTTTTGAATCGCAGGGCACTGTTCCATCCGCGCTTTTGAGAGACGCCGACAAGGAACACGCTAGGGCCACCGCTCGCACGCCTTCGGGCTCGGGCGGTCAGCACGATCATCGGGAGCTGTTGAGGTTCCGATCGGACAAGGTTGATCGCCATAGCCGTGCCAGGTCCAGGTCCCGGTCCTTGACGCCCTCGAGACCATTGGAGCCTGTGAGGCCTTCTAAGAAGGCATCTACGCATCGACGCCATGTCCGTCCAGGGACTCTCTCGAGGCTCCGAGGAAGTCGTCAATGTCATCGGCGCCGAGGCCGTCGAAGGACACTCTCGGGGCTCCGGCCTCAAAGCCGTTGTTGAAGTTGTCAGCGCCTCGCTCGAGGTAGACGCCGATTACATCGACGCCCTCGACCCCTTTTGAAGAGGCTTTACCGGAGGTGCCCCGGAGGGCCGTGGAACCTCTGAGGAAGTCCCTGAGTAAATCAGTGAGGCCTGTGTTTGAGCCTTTTTCTGTACCCTCATCCATGGATTTATTCCAGCCTTTGGATTACATCTCAGAGGTGGAAGAAGGATCAGATGAGGAGGGGCTTGTTCCTCCTGAGGTTCCTGATGACCTGTTATCCGGTCATAGCCAGATAGAAGACCTGCGTCAATCCTTGCATGACGCCAGTGCTCTGGACACCTCCCCGGAGGTTGAGGTCGGCAGGCCGGAGCCTGGTACACACGCTGAGTCTTCGTACAGGCATCTTATGTTGAGGTTGACTGAGTACTTGGGGTGGTCTGCTCCACTTGTGGATTTTCTGCAGGATGACCTGACAGATATATTGGACCAGGGTCCACTCACTGACCCGGTGCTGACATTTCATATGGCCTTACAGAGAAGGGTGGCAGCGGCTTGGACTGCTCCGGAGAGTCTCCCGGCAGTCAATAAGTCGCTACCGAAAAAATACCGTCCACCCAGTGGTGACCCAGCTACTTGTCTATGCACCCCACTCCGGAGAGAGTTTGGTGGTGCAGGCGGCTACGGCCCCAGCTAAGCAGGCTGCATACCCTACCATCCCTCCAGATAGGGATGACAAGCGCTTTGACGGTTAGGCGAAGAAAGTATTTTCATCTAGGGGTATGGCTTTAAAGGTAGCAAACTCTGTTTGTGCCTTGGCAAGATTCACTCACACTATGTGGAATTGTGTATCTTTGGCGGCTGAACATATTCCCAAAGGTGAGGAACGGGATGGTTTTCTTGCCCTTGTGCAGGATGGCAAGGATGCCATGTGTGAATCCGTTCAGTCAGGTCTGGACGTGGCAGACTGTGTCAGCCGGTCCATGGTGGCAAGCACCGTGATGCGCAGGTTTGCGTGGTTGTGGAAGTCGGGGTTTGCTCCTGATGTACAGTCCCGGCTTCTCAAAATGCCCTTTGATGGTGACCATCTTTTTGGCAGCAAGGCTGACGAGAGCCTTGAGAGGTTGCAGACCTCCAAAGCTGCAGCGAAGTCGTTGAGCGCTGCAGTGCATCAACCTCTGCCATTTCGTCTTCGGTGACAGCAATGGAGGCGAGGTTCCTTTCGATACTACTCTTCCTTTGGTAGATCGAGGGGAGCTGCCAGTCAAAGGGGCCAACGTAGGAGTACCAGAGGTGGAAAGCAAGGTCCTCGAGGTGCCAGAGCTGCTCGGGCAGTTGCCTCTTTGCCCTCAGGCACTGCTGCAGCCGCTTCCACTCAGTCATGAGGCCATGTCCCATGGTTCGCCGCTTGGGGGAAGGCTGGCGCAGCATCTTGTAGAATGGCGTGCCATTACTTCAGATGTGTGGGTTCTGGAGATCATAGCCCACGGCTACTGTCTTCCTTTCCGGCAGAGGCCTCACGACAGTCCACCGGGGAAGCTCTTTGAAGTGTCCGGATCCGCTCCTTGCGCAGGAAATCAAATCCCTGCTGGAGAAAGGCGCCATAGAACTGGTGCCTGTAGCGGAGAGGAACAAGGGATGGTATTCCCCATATTTTTTGATCCTGAAAAAAGACTGGGGATTGATACCCATCATGGACTTGCGTGGTTTGAACAAGCTGCTCAAGAAGGACAAGTTCAAGATGGTTACTCTCTCTCAAGTCCTCCAGGCCCTTCAACTTCAGGACTGGTTGGTGTCTCTCGACCTCAAGGATGCTTACTTTCATGTGCCGATTCATCCAAAGCACAGGAAGTACCTGAGGTGCGTGGTTGGCGACTCGCATTTTCAGTTTTGGGTCCTGCCTTTCGGATTGACCTCCGCCCAAGGGTCTCCACCAAGCTAATGGTGGTGGTGGCAGCGTATCCAAGGAAAGGGGGGATTCACGTCTACCCATACCTGGACGATTGGTTGATCAGGGCGCGCGCTCCCAAGCAAGCCCTGGATCATCTGTCGATCACCTGCCACTCCCTTCACAAGCTGGGCTTCTCCCACCACTTAAAGAGGTCTCATTTGACACCTACCCAGCGGCTCCAGTACATCGGACCAGTGCTCGACACTTCCCTGGGGGAGTGTTCGCCTCCCCAGGTGAGGGTTCATCACATTCTGCAGATGGTGGACAAGTTTCAACATGCCCAGAGTCTCCCGGCGTTCGAGTTGTTGAGGTTGCTCGGCCTCATGGCATCCTGCATTCTACTGGTGCCAGTGGCCAGGCTGCGGATGAGATCTCTGCAGTGGGCTCTGAAGATGCAATGGTCGCAGTCCTCCGGCAGGATGTCGGATCCCGTTCAGGTGCCCCCCTCGGTCTCCCAGGATCTTCTGTGGTGGGCCGTCGAAAGCAATCTGATGAATGTGGCTCCATTTTGGCTACCGTGGCCGGAGGTAACGAGTTGACAGTCAGCGGTCGTCGGTCTCCATCAGAGTCCAGACTCCATATCAATCTGGTGGAGCTGAGGGCCGTCAGGTTAGCCCTGAAGGCTTTTCTGCCGTCTGTGCGGGAGAAGAGTGTCCCGATTATGACAGACAATACAGTGGCCATGCACTACCTCAACAAAAAGGGGGGGTAGCATCTCTCCCACTGTGCAGAGCGGCGATGCAGCTCTGGTTCTGGGCCAGCCAGCAGGAAATTTTGATCTCTGCAGTTCATCTGGCCGGAGACGAAAACACGGCGGCGGACGCTCTGAGCAGGCAGAGCATGGTCTCTTATGAGTGGGAGCTGGCTCAGGAAGTTCTTTTGGAGATCTTCACCCTTTGGGGGACACCACAAGTGGATCTCTTTGCCACTAGTGTCAACCGGAAGTGCGAAAGATTCTGCTTGCAGGAATTTGCTTTCTTACCTGGTAACGTTCTTTCGATGGGATGTTCCTCCAACGTATTCCACATCGCACCCTCCCAGCCTGCCCCTCTACAGAATTTCTTATGCAATTACAGCTTACGTTTCCGCAAGGCTTTCTGTAGTCATACTGGCAGAAGATTGGTGCCACAAGTTCTGGGGAAAAAACTACAACTGAGGCTATGGGCATCGTGCGTCCTACATATAACATCCGGTGACGTCGGCGCTCGACGGAGGCCCTGGAGGGACAGCGTATCGATGGCATCGACGCAGGACGCAGACACAGAATTTTTTTTCCGAAGCAGCACAGCTGTGGTGATTACTGTCATAGATGTGGAATACGTCAGAGGAACATCCCATCGAAAGAACGTTACCAGGTAAGAAAGTAACTTGTTCTTCTCGAGAACCTTCATCATAAAGGGCCATTCAACCCTGTGGAAGGCCTTCTCTGAATCCAGAGAAACCAAATAGGCCTCCATGGCCAGGATTTTCACTTCACAGTTCAGGAGGGAGATGGGTCTATAGGAAGAACACTTTGAGGAGTCCTTTCCTTCCTTATGGATCGCAATTATCTTCACCATCAACATCGTGTCAGGGAGGGCTTCACCCTCAAAGCACGCATTGAAACTCTTACAAAGTAGGAGGCCAGAAGAGATCTAAAAAGATTATAGAACTTCATTGTGAAGCCATCTTCCCCAGGTGCCATACCCCCTTCATGCTTTTAATAGCTAATAAAACATCTCCCATCGTAATGGGGTTGTCCAGGTCCTTTACTGTGTCATAAGTTAGGCCCGGGAGACAAAGCCCCCTCAGAAATGTATATATTTGTTGCTCATGACTCCCCCACTCCGACGCATATAAGTTACCATAGTACTTTGCAAATTCCTCAGGTATGCCCTGCCGATCACACCTAATCGTCCCCTCCTCCGATACCATACTTCCTATCAATCTCTTCTTCCGTTCCTCCTTCAACATCCACGCAAGTATCTTATCCGCCTTCTCTCCTTTTTCATGGTACTTTTGTCTCAAAAAAGCAAGCTTCTTCTCTGTATCCTGGACCAAGATGCTATTTAATTGCGCTTAATAGTGACAGAGTTTACTTGACACCATAGGCAACATGCATGTACCTTGGTCTCCACCCAGTTGTAATTGTTCTATTTAATTTCAAAGTGTAGCTTCCTGTCTCAACCTCTAATTCTTCTCTTGGGAACCTATCCTCCTAAGGACTTCCCCCCCATTGCGGCTTTAAACCCTTTGCACAACGACTGAAGCCTCACTTCCCCTGTATCATTGAAAGCAAAGTACTCTTTAATTGCAATCAGTACCTCTAGCACAACTTCCTTGTCTTTTAATAGGAAATCTTTGCATCTCCATGTCACTATGGAGGGAGGAGCAAGTCCCATATCGATTACCACCTTCACCATGTCTTGATCCGTCCAAGGGATTGGGGCAACCTGGGAATCCGAGACCTGGTCCTTAAGGTGCGAGTCCACTCAAATCAAGTTGATCTGTGAATAACAATTGTGGACTACTAAGTAGTAGGTGAATGGCCTGTCTCCTTCTGATGTGGGTGTGAGTGAGTCCACCAAGCAGAGGGCCTCATTAATACTACCAAAACACACTGAATCTCAACGTGCATCAACAGACTTCCCCAACCTTTCGCAATCTTTCTGGGGGTTCAGAACCATATTAAAATCCCCTCCTTCCATCAGGCAGCCCTCCACAAACTTAATCAACTTATCTCTCACCCCCTCCCAGAAGTCACACTGGCCCGAGTTCGGGGCATAGACGGAACCCAAATTAGTCCAGACACCATTAATGCACCCCTTATCGAAAACATAGCGTCCATTTACATCAGTGATGACTTCATCCGCTTGAAAGCCTAGACGGGCTTAAGTCATCACCGCCACCCCCCTTTTCTTCTTTACATCAGAGTCCATATGTACTTCTCCCACTTTCCTTGACCGCAAACAGGGCTCCTTATCTCTCACCCAATGTGTTTCCTTCAAGCACAGCAAATCCAGGTTCGCCCTTTTAAATTCTCAACCTTTTATTTGGTGTATCAAGACCCTGTGCATTGAGGGAGGCAATAGTAATGCCACCCATTGCCATCATTCGCCCATTGCCATGAAACCTCAGAGCTCCTCCCGCACCAGAGACCGCACCACCGTATTGCACAAAACAATTGTTCTTGCTGAAAACACGGTCATAAACAAGAAACCCCAACGATAAAACTTACATAAACCCGTACACTTGAACTTTCTCCCTCCCCCGCAAGCATCTAAACCTGCTCAGATACATCCCCCAAGACAAGAATCAGATCGCCAGTGAACCTCCCAGACGTAGGATCCAGCTCTCAAAGCTCACTTCACTGAGCCCACCCCCCTGAGCGAATTACACAAGGGGAAAAAAACCCTCCCTTTCCCCTCCTTGTTACACCATATACTTTTCCGTCAAACCCCACGACCCGCATCAATGCGAGGGATCAATGAACCATTGGCCTTTGAGTGGCCTACCGGTCAACTCCAACCCTGGGCAGGACCATGTTTTGATCTCCTCAGGTCTGGTAATTTGCCCCACCTACCCCCGGGAGGAGTGTTGAGTTTCTTAAACTTGCATGCTCCTGGAACTTTGTGTCTGTCCGGCCTTGGGTTCTGGCCAGTGGACCCTTCTCCTGTTAGCTCGAAGTTCTGGGAGCGAGGCCCGGACTCCTACATGAGTTCTGTTGAAACACATTGAATGTCATCAACCGTAACCAATTTATAAGAGTAGTCTTCATGCTCAAATGAGATGGAGAAAGGGAACCCCCAAAGGTATCTTACGCCCTTTTCATTGAGCCATTTCGTGAGGGGGCCACATTGTCTTCTCCTGGTCAACATGAAGGCAGATAAGTCTTGGTAGATAGTTATTTTTGCAGAACCGTTGTCTAGAGGGCCCGCCTTTCTGGCCCTATCCAGTATCTTCACTTTTTTGGAATAGTAGTGAAATCTCACCGGATAGTTCTCGGCCCTCTAGTGCTGCCTTTTGCTCGGTGGGCCCTATGAATGGTAGCTTGTCGATAGCATCCGAGCCAAATAGTAGCCTAAAGACCTCCATTATGGAGCATTTAATGTCACTCTCCGGTTTCCTATCCTTCTCGGGGAACCCGAAAAAACAGAGGTTGTTCCTCCGCTCTCTATTTTCAAAATCATCCATCTTCAATTGTGTCTCCGTCTCTCTGCGTTCCAATTCTGAAAGTCTCATGTCAATTTGTGTCTCCATTGTGTCTAAAGAAGTTTGGTTGTTCTCCATGCCTTGGACACTGTCGTCCATAGCATCCATTCTTTGATCCCTCTTGTCCAGTCTCTTATCAAGTACTGTGCGTTTTCCCCTGATCTCTTCCAGCAGAACTGTAATGTCCTTTCTGGTTGCAAACAGATCTTCAGCCATAATCGCGTCTCAGGGTTAGCTGAAGTTAACACTTCCGTCCAAGCAGGGTTGAAATAGATATTTAACCAGGGCAGGCCTCCAGGCCATCAATGGCTGTACTTGCACGTGTTCTAGCTTCTCAAACTTCCAGCCAATCGACGGGGTCCGGAACAGCAGTAAGTTGGTAAAGTGAATCTCCACCTCCAAAAGGTACTCCCGTAATGGCAGGTGTAAAGACCCCTAGATCTCAAGCCAATAGGGCAGGGGGCTCCAGCTCCCCAGAGAGGGCCCGGTCGGGGGTATCAGTAGAAGGGAACACCCTTAGTGCTAGGAGTCGCCAGAGAGTACCAATATTCAACACCTCACTCTAACCGAAGATCTTTGCTTCTCTGCGGTGGGATCTGTCTTGCTGTCTGTTCCCACCGGACACTACTTGAAGCCAGCAACGACCATATGGATATCCCCTGAATATTGCTCCTCCCCCGCGTAGCCTGGGCATACGACTCAGCTCACATCTGCTGGCCTCTCCTCATTGCCGGGGTGCCATCCGGCTCCACTAGGGCGCAGGACGGCCAACCCCTCTCTGAGAGCCACTGCCTGTACGTGTTACTCGCCGGTCTCTGTGGGAGTTCCCTGTATGGCACTGCCTGGGGAGTCCAAAAGCTGCCGTGGTGCCCAGTCGGCATGTTGCTCCCTTGTTCGCTGTTCCCCACGGGGGATCTCCAGTTGTCCAGCTAGGCCTACTTCGGCCACCGGGGATTCCCCTGGGACGGTGCAGGGGTCATGTGTTGAGTACCCCCTGTTCTTGTACCGTGGATGTGGTGCGTCATGGGTGTCCCCACCGTGCAGCCTTTTATCCTTGTGACAGCCTGGACTTACGAGGGGTGAGTGGCGACTCCCCCCGCTGATGGTGCCCAAGACCAACTGCTCCTCCAATCGCTCTGGATCTCGCTGTGGGGGGCCCTGTTCCCGTCCAGGACTCAGGTAGGGCTGTTCTCAATGTGCGGCTCGGGCCCAGCTGGCTGAGGCTCCCACTGGAACTCTGCTCACGTCTAGCTACGCCGTCTCGCCATAGAACCGCCCCAGACTTGGAGCAAGTGTGCCCTGGACCATAAACTGTTTGGGGGATTGATATGCCACCTCTTGGGGGTGGGGGTGACAGAGAAGCTCAGAGCCCCTTCACTCCTACCGAACGGGAGCCTGCTGGAGGATCAACTTTCCTCAAAGTGCCCCCTCGTGGCCTCCTTTATTTTAAACAGAAAACTTTTGGAAATGGTTTCGTTTTAAAATAAAAGTGTAGGAAGAAGTTAAAAAGTGCACTTTGGTGCACTGCACTGAAAATTCCCTTAAATAGTAGATGTGTTTGTTTGGGGATTTGGATTGCGAGTGGAAGGGGGTGTGGCAATGGGGTTTGTTGGGAGCAGGTCAGCAGGTAACATAGTTCCACTACTTCTTTTTGTACACTTCGACCACCGATTTGAAGCCATCATTAGAAATAGACATTGTACAATTTGAAAACAAGTCAATTTAAAATGTTATTAAAATTAAATAATTTCCTCTGTTTAGCTTCTTTTGCCAAGCACACACATAATTTTGTCTCTGAAATATCCTTCCCTCTTGGAAAGGGTCACACTCGGATCAAAACAAATTGTGTTTCTTCTGTGAGCAACAAGGCAATGCTTCATTTTTAATACTGACCACTGATTGGTTGATAGGTACAGTATGCACAAACACTAATAATAAACAAAAATAGAAAATAATAAACTCAATTGTAGACCTTGCATCCTGCTCCACACATACCTTACAAGGGCAATCAGAAACCCAGCACCCCTCGCAGGGCCTATCTACACCCACTTCCACTCCCCACACAGGGACGACGAAAGGTCAGTAAAAGAGCAAAATACCTGCAGGACACATGCATTGACAATGCATATCTCTAAATACCATGCATGATCCCTTCTCAGGGATTGCCTGTCACAGCTTCTCTGATTCTAGATTTAAACATAAAAAACACAGCAACCCACCCTTCCAGATATTTGTTTTTTTGCCTCTGGTCATGCTGCTGTGCGCAATGACAGAGGTTGCTCTCTCAAATACGCCAATGACAACTTGATTCTTTCGTAGAGAGAGAAAAAGAGAGAGAGAGAGAGAGAGAGAGGCAGAGTGCACAATTAGCAAGTGATAGGAAGGCTATCTCCAGAGCGACCCATTGTTTGTCCCTGTTTTCTCATATAGGATCAACCATGATTCTAAGCTGAGAGCCACAGTAATATTCATAGAGGTCGGAAAAACCCACCCTGTCTTCTTCCTTAAGCAAGATGAGGGCAGAGTATGCTATTTGTGGCCTTTGGACGGTCCACAAGAAGCTTCACAGGGCCCTTCTAACTTCATCATGATAGGAAGTTGGAAGTATGACTGGAAGGGCCTGAAACAAAAACAGAAAGTATGGACGGACATTAATTTTAATTGCAGTTAACTGAGCCGCCCAGGACAATGTGATCCTCGACCATAATCGGAGGTCCCCTTTAATCGCATCCTAGACGGGTGGGAAATGAGCCTCATACAGTTTGCCTAGGTCTGAGGTGATATAGACACCAAAGTATTTAATCGACTGTTGTCACAATGTTAATCTTAATACCTGAGAGTCGACCACAGTCTGCACAAGTCTTTATGAAAGCTGCAACCGAGGAACTCGGGGAGCTCAGGTAAGCCAAGATGTCCTTGGCATATAATGCCAAAAACATACTAGACCTCATCAGTACTGAGGACCTACACATCCTAGCACTAACAGAAACCTGGTTTACACCCACATCCGGCCCTGCACTCTCCATAGCCATTCCCAAAGGATATGGCAGATCACCAAAACAATGAGGGTGGTAGCCCTAATCTACAAGGATTTCCTCCCCCTCTATGCATTCAACACAACCACCATCCCAAACTGTGAGTCCATATCCACCAAGTTCAAATGTTCACCTAATGCAACCATCTCGCGCCATCTCATCTACCGATCTCCTGACCCTCCTTGCCACCTCCGAAGATGACCTCTCTCAGCTCATCCTGCACAACCTCAAGCCCTCCACCCAGCTCCTTATCTTGGGGGACCTTTACCTGGGCTACAACGACCCCTCCAACCTTGAAGCTGAATCTCTCACCAGTTCCCTGGCAGCACTCAAATGCACGCAATTGATGTCTAGTCTGACACAGACCCATGGCTGCACACTCAACTGGATTTTAGGCCATAACAGTAATGCCAGCATCATGTTCAACCTCACATGTCCATGGTCAGACCATAACACCATCCTCTTCTCCATCCCTACACCCAGCAGACCCAGCCCCACTTTCACCAACCCAGCAGTCATCATGGCCCGTAGCACACGCAACCTGTCCAGTGACCAAAGGATCCGGCTTCTTAGTTTGCTGCCCCGACAAACTCACAAAATACATTATAACTCCCTGCTCAGGAATGCCCTTGACACCCTGGCGCCCCTTAAATTCCACAGACGAAAACATGCCAAACACCTCAATTCCTGGATCACACAGAACTCAGAATCTCTCATGCCAAAAAAAGAGCAGCTGAAACAGCCTGGCAAAAAAACCTTCCCACACCAAAAAAAAGCTCATTTCAAGACCACTTCACGCCATTTCAGAGAAGCCATACACACTGCCAAATCCAATGCCTATATTGACAGAATTACCAAGGCCTCCTCCTGCTCCCGAGAATTATTCACAATCCTCAGAGACCCATGGCTGCATACTCAACTGGATTTTAGGCCATAACAGTAATGCCAGCATCCTGTCCAGCCTCCAGTGTCCATGGCCAGACCATAACACCATCCTCTTCTCCATCCCTCCACCCAGCAGACCCAGCCCCAATTCTCCCACCCACCGCCATCGTTAAGGATAACACTTGATGTAACACAGTCCTAGACACCCTCACCAACAAAATGGCCTCATGACAATCCAAGATCAACACCAAACGCGCTTGCATTGAAGCAGCCACAACATTAACTCCCAACCTAATCTATAGCCCACCTCTTGCTGACACCATCCAGTTCCTGCCCTTCGAATTCAAGCCCACTTGTGCCTCCACCCTGGGCAACATCATCAAGGGCCTGAAACCCTTCCACTGTAAAGGGGACCCCTGCCCAGTGAATGGGCTCATCCCCCAACATAGATCCCAAATTTGGACACTCCAGTAGGGAATGAGACAAGGAGATAGATTGCAAGTTGAACAAAGTTTTATTTCAGATAAATGGTGCATGCAGAGAACTCTGCTGCCCCGAGAGCGCTCTGCCAAACATTACACGGGCAGCACATTATAAGACTGAAACGCGTCACTGCTGACGCTTCGATATAGGTACATAATACTTGAATGTTAAAGGCTCGACGTGCAGATACATTATAGATACATAGGAGACAGTTGCACCAGATTGGCTCGAGGCTTGAGGCGCGAGGCTTGAGTGTTTTGTCGAGCAGCACGTGGGTCAGCTGGGCTCATCCCCGTGGGGTGAAGGTCAGACACACACTGTTAGACCAGAAACGAACCTATAGTATGTATAGTATGTTGGCCAGAAACCAATCGCATCATGTGACAAACATTGCAAATGCAAAATCATCAATGTAACCAGAGGCCGTCCATTTTGTGATATGTCAGCCATTTGCTTTTTCCTTTCTGTCAAAACGCTTTGCAAATGTATTCTATGCTTCGAACTCACACAGGGTGCAAGGCCACGGCCTGAATGCTGAAATACTAAAACAGACAGGAATGTCAAACTATACAGAGATACATTGTTTTCCTCTCCCACTAAGTCCTTGAAGTCGAGGAGAAGCCGCATCTAATCAGTAGTCCAGGTGCCAGCCTGTCTTGCAAACTCTGTAGCAAAAGACAGTTAAAGCATGAATTATTATTCTTCTAGCGGTACTCCTTTGCAGAGAGTGGTATTTTCTGCTTCAGAACTGTCTGACCCTTAGCTCATGAACCGAGGCACACAGATAACGTGTTAAGGAATGTTTCTCTGCTACGAACATGATATCTTTGCCGAACTAAGAGCTCTATGAAAGCTGTCTCTGCTGCCATTGCTAGAACAACTATGTTTAGACTGAATGAAGACTTGTCATAACTTGTCATATTTGTCACTACTGTCGATCACCGAACCCTAGCCTGAATGATATGTTTATGGGTGGATCGAATTGCCTTCGTAAAGATTGTATGTTATGTATATGTATTGCTGCTTGAGCGATGCTCACTCTCTTACGTCTCACGAGGTCTGGGAACACACGTTGCGAGACGTTGAGACCCAGTCGGCCGACTGAGATACTTTGAAATAAACCAGACTTGTTTGGAAATCGAACCTTATGTCTGTCATGTCACAAGTGTATATGGTTATTTGGCCTTAGTTTCCATATGCAGTCTTTATGGCCTAGCAAAGATGGTGCCCAAATAGGGACCCTCCCACTTATGCTCCATCATATACGTTGAGTTTGAAGAAGGCAAAAAACGAGTCGAGGACAAAGCTGTCGAGCCGGGATCGAAAAGTGTTCGGGGCGCCCCTGTAGAAGTGATGAGAGACTCCTCAGCAGATCTGTACACAGTCGATCCCTGATCAACGAGCAGAGCCCAGAGAGCATCGAGGCGAGGGTCCTGGAACGAGGCAGATTGAGCCAGACACGCAGTCACAACGATTCTTGGTTGCATCTGTATACGGACGAATTGCGTCCTGAGTGACAAATTGGTTGATCAGGTGAGTCGTGCCCCGATTCTTAAATGCCCTGATATTGGTTGAGTGTTGCTCTTGCAAGATCAAACGCCCATGCCTGGGAAATTGTCTTCCTGTCTAATGAGAATTTTCCAGTGCGGTAGACAATCTTTGGAAAATGGCCAGGTTGCACCACCCGAGGGGTCGCTGGCAAATGAAATGTACGTAAAATACGGTATAGGGGCAGTAGTGTTTTATGCGATTTGGCATAAGCAGACCAGACGTGTATCAGACCTACAGTGGCCTAATAATGGTAGCTTTGAATTAGCACGTATAGAACACCTAGAATCAGTATTGCTACGCAAGAAGGCCAGACCAGCAGCGTTCAACGTTGTGAGAGACTGGAGGAAGGAAGCTAATCTCCATTTGAGAAGTAGAGAGAAACACGTGCGCAGACATAAAACAAATGTAGAGAAAGTGCTAGAGCTTGATCAGCATCAGCAGACAGAAGCCATTAGGAACATGGGCTTTCCAATTAGATGTACAGAAAATATATCCTCAACAAGATTTGCATACATCAGATGAGCTAATAAACAAAATATTAAATGAGCGAAGAAATGAATATCAAAGTACTGACCCAGTTGCACCTCCTCCTTATGTCCCTCCCATTCCCATTGTTCCATCTGCACCAGTAGTAAGTTCCTCTCCCCCTGTGCTTTTGACATCATTTCCTCCACCGCCGCCAGAGCATGAGTTAGCCGCTTTAGTAGGCAGTTCTACAGAGATGGGGTCTACGCAAGGAAGCAGTAGACAGACTCGTAGTACGGTTAGCAAAGACAGGAAAGAAAAACTGAGAGAGTAGGCAGAAACATATGTTGACGGTTATGATGAAGCAGCTGTGCAAAGTTCCATATCTGATCATAGAGGCCTTGGAGAACAGCAGGTATTGTTAGAATGCATGGGGAATTATCTTGCGAAGATATGGAGTGATTTGACCGATGGAGTGGCACCGCAAGAGTTGCGTGATTTGGTTGTTCTTTCGAATTTACGAGATAATGTGACGAAAGTACGAGAACATGTAAGCCGAATATTTGTGTTTAAGCACGAGCTTGATCGATTGCATAGAGAATTAATGAAGAAAGATAAACCACATATGTCATATGTCCAACAATTATTGCCGCCATTGAAACCTGTTAGTGAAGAGACGAGAATTTGTATGCGAGATGCGCTGAGATGGATTACAGATGCCGCCATTTTCCCAATGGAAGTGCATGATACGTTTAGTCAGTATACACCAGAAATGCAGAGAAAGATATTATAAAAGAGCATTTTCGCCTGAAACAAGAATTACTGCTTTTTCTCTTGATTTAGCTTTGTTGCTTAATAAACAAACAAATGTAGAAACACCTAGTTTGCAATTACCCATGAGGGAAGTGCCGCCCACGTTTGTCCCGAAAGTAGAAGTTGCTGCCTCTGGAGGAGCTCCAGCACGAACGATAGAAGCCCATTATATTGCACGGTTTGTACATGTCCCTTTTTCTATGCAAGAGGTAAATACTATCAAGCAGACAATCCCTGATATTAGGAAAAACCTGTCAGGATTCTATAAAGAAATTGAATCTGTTTTGAATTCATCTGTTTTTACATTGAGTGACATTGATTTATTGTTTCCTGTGATTCTTCATGTAGACAAATGGAAACAAGTTAGAAATATAAATGACGCGCTGATATTAGATAAAGCATGGGAGAATTTGACTAGAATTGACAGTGAGAGAAAGGCTGGAGAAAAGCCGCTGCAAGTTATGTTGGCTTTACCATCGCGAATAGTAGAGAAATTGAAAACTTTGGTACCTGAAAAGAGAATAGTTTGGGATAAATTGACTGCTTGTTTACAGGACAAAGAAGAAGGAGCGACTGATTATTTTAATCGATTTGAAGAAGTATTTGCAGATTTCAGTGGTCATGACTTGAGTACTGAACCCGGTAAGAGATTGTTTGTTGATAAGTTTGTGCGAGGTTGTTACCGAAAATTCAAAGTTTAATAATGACATCTGAAAGTGCATGGCAAGCAAAAACACAAAGTGAAGTATTACACATAGCCCAGTATTATGAAAATAGAGTAAATTCAGAGAAGGACAAAGAACAGAGGGACAAAGGGAATTTGAAAACAAGAGTATTGTTGCAACAAGTAGCAAACAATAATAGAGGCGGTGGGAACCCAGTGTCCAGAGTCCAATTTGCATTAGCATCCAACATGCAAGGTGGTCCAATATGGATTAATCAATGTGCCTATTGTAGACAAGAAGGCCATTGCCGAGCACAGTGCCTGCATATACAGAATCGAAATGGGACTTTCCTGAGAAGGCAGAATAGAGGTCACCCGGGAACGCAAGGACAGAATAGAAACCAAAGAACACACCAATTTCAGGATAACCAGGGTAATCAAAATCAGAACCAGAATCAAAATCAACAGAGAAATAATGCAAATGGTGTGAATATTTTTGACAATCAGTCCAATGCATATTACAACTGAGGATTTATTGATCTACTAGGACAGCCCGAGACAGAGGTTGGAACCAGTATCTATTCCCGCAGACCAGAAAGGGCCCTACGTAGAAATGAAGGTTGGTAATAGGGAACACATTTTTCTAGTGGACACAGGTGCACAAAAATGTTTGATTGACCCTCAGTGGGTTCCAGATATACCACTGTCAGGGCATTAGAATATCTCAGTAGGGTTCTCAGGTACACCAGTAATTAGTCCAGTGTCACAAGCAGTACCTATAACGCTAGGTCCATTCACTGAATCTTGGCCATTTCTTTTGACGAAAAAGTGCAGTGAAAATGTGTTGGGATTAAATTTGTTGAAGAAATTGAATGTCATTATTTGTTGTTCTCCTGATGGAGTATATTTGACGATATCACCACAAAAGACTCCTGTATCGCAATTGTTATCTAAGCCATTACTGACTGAATTAAGTAAAGTACAGAGTTGTAAATGGGCAGTGAATGACAATGATGTTGATTGTTTGAAAGTAGAGCCAATGCAAATTGTTTTGAAAGAAGGAATCACATTGCCGCATATTCCCCAATATAAAATTTCGGCCGAAGGAGATAAAGCATTTAAAAGCATTGTGTCAGATTTGATCAATAGAAACGTAATTGAAGAAACGTCTGGTAGTACTTGCAATAGTCCGATTCTTCCGATTTACAAGAAAGGAGGTAATGATATACCGTACCGTTTCATAATTGATTTGCGCGGAGTGAATAAAGTTGTTGATCCGCAATTTCCATTAGTCCCGGATGTGACTACAATTTTGACTATGATTCCAGCATCTGCATAGTATTTTAGTGTTGTCGATCTGAAGAATGCATTTTTCAGTATTCCAGTACATCCAGATAGCAGATATTTATTTGCTTTTACTCTAGGAGGACGTTCATTTACATTCACATGAATTCCGCAGTGCTACACTTAGAGTCTGACAGTAGAGCATTAACCCTTTAAGTGCCATGGGTATTTCTCCCCAGTGCCAGGGCCTTTTTTGGTGATTTTGGTATGTGGCCATTCAATGGCTTGTAACTTTTTTGTTACATGAGATATCTCGGCCAAATTTGGCTCCTTTTTTTCCACATGTAGGCGGTCGTAACGCCACCCAGGAATCCCAGGTTGCTGTAGGGGGAGTGAGAGAAAATAAGGAAAAAATGCGAAAATTTTGGGTTTTTTCAAAAAATGCCAATAAAATGATGTACAAAGAAGCCTGTGGTTTTTTCCTTGTAAGAGCTAGGAACAAAAGGTTTGCTGTGCTGAGTTCCCCAAATTCGTGGCTTTCAGGAACAGGTTGAGTGGAAATGGAAAAAAATTATTTTGATGTGGTTATCAACCGTTTTGTGAGAGGGAGGCGATTTTTGCCATTTTTGCCAATTGGACATGCATGGACGGAATGGAAGCAAAGGGCAGGAAAGCCAAATTGGAGGACTGAAAGGCATATATTTCTGAAAAGTAGACAAAATTCCAAGTTTAGGAAGGGGTGATTTGCATAGGTCAGGCAACAACTAGGTAGGGGAAACTGCCCTCGAATGGGGGAAAAGCGGGAAAATGACTGAAAAAAGGTATGTGTTGGACATGGTTGGCTTGGTACGGCAATGGCTTCTATGAATTTTGAGAAAAGCAATGCTCCGCTACATTCCCCAGATGCTTGCAGTTAGGAGAGCATACCATTTTTGTAGTGTTTTTACAAAGCAAGCAATACCACAAGCCAAACACTGAGCCATGGTACACAGGAGTTTTACGCTCACGGCCTGACCAGACGCACTTAGCATGTGTAAATTGGGAAAACCAATGTGGTGAGGAACGGCAGCCATACATTTTTTGAAAGAGTACAGGCAGACCTTTTCAAGGGTAGGTGACTTGTGCAGGTTACAAAAGTGTATGGTGGCTAAAGCAGCGACTAAATGTAGGTCACATTTGGGAAAATAAAGGGTTGTGAGACAAAGGGCACCAGCAAATGGGTCAAAACGTTATGAAAACCACAAAAACACAACACATGGCCTACTGTCCCGCGTTCCCACAGGTGTCCCGATGAAAACGGTACCCCACATGTGTGGGTGCACCTACCTGGCAGCCAAGGGGAAAGCCTAAAACACAAGTAACCCCAAGTCTGTTTTCAGAGCGAAATCTCAGACATTCTGCCGACCGGCACAACGTACAGATATGGGCCTCGGGTGTCCAAGCCACCGAGGAAAACAGGGAACCCCATGCATTTCCGATAAGAGGACACCCGTGGGAATCCGCAGAGGTATGATTTGCGCACATCGCCCCAGAATTTTTTACCCAGACAGCCCCGCAAAGTCCGAAACGTCGGGAAAAAAACACTTTTTCTGCACATTTCGCTCGACGCACCCATCAAAACACGCCCCCAACAACACATGGCCTACCGTCACGCGTTCCCACAGGTGTCCCGATGAAAACGGTACCTCATATGTGTGGGTGCACCTACCTGCCCGCCAAGGGGAAAGCCTAAAACACAAGTAACCCCAAGTCTGTTTTCAGAGCGAAATCTCAGACATTCTGCCGACCGGCACAATGTACAGATATGGGCCTCGGGTGTCCAAGCCACCAAGGAAAACAGGGAACCCCATGCATTTCCGAAAAGAGGACACCCGTGGGAATCCGCAGAGGTGTGATTTGCGCACATCGCCCCAGAATTTTTTACCCAGACACCCCTGCAAAGTCCGAAATTTGGGGAAAAAAACGCATTTTCCACACATTTCGCTTGACGCACCCATCGAAACACGCCCCCAACAACACATGGCCTACCGTCACGCGTTCCCACAGATGTCCCGATGAAAACGGTACCTCACATGTGTGGGTGCACCTACCTGGCCACCAAGGGGAAAGCCTAAAACACAAGTAACCACAAGTCTGTTTTCAGAGGGAAATCTCAGACATTCTGCCGACCGGCACAATGTACCGATATGGGCCTCGGGTGTCCAAGCCACCAAGGAAAATGGGGAACCCCATGCATTTTCGAAAAGAGTACACCCATGGGAATCCGCAGAGGTATGAGTTGCGCACATCGCCCCAGAATTATTTACCCAGACACCCCCGCAAAGTCCGAAATTTGGGGAAAAAAACGCATTTTCTGCACATTTCGCTTGACGCACCCATCGAAACACGCCCCCAACAACACATGGCCTACCATCACGCGTTCCCACAGGTGTCCCGATGAAAAGGTACCTCACATGTGTGGGTGAACCTACCTGGTCGCCAAGGGGAAAGCCTAAAACACAAGTAACCCCACGTCTGTTTTCAGAGGGAAATCTCAGACATTCTGCCGACCAGCACAACGTACAGATATGGGCCTCGGGTGTCCAAGCCACCGAGGAAAACAGGGAACCCCATGCAGTTCCGAAAAGAGGACACCCGTGGGAATCCGCAGAGGTATGATTTGCGCACATCGCCCAAGAATTTTTTACCCAGACACCCCTGCAAAGTCCGAAATTTGGGGAAAAAAATGCATTTTCCGCACATTTCGCTTGACGCACCCATCGAAACACGCCCCCAACAACACATGGCCTACCGTCACGCGTTCCCACAGGTGTCTCGATGAAAACGGTACCTCACATGTGTGGGTGCATCTACCTGGCCGCCAAGGGGAAAGCCTAAAACACAAGTAACCCCAAGTCTGTTTTCAGAGGGAAATCTCAGACATTCTGCCGACCGGCACAACGTACAAATATGGGCCTCAGGTGTCCAAGCCACCAAGGAAAACAGGGAACCCCATGCATTTCCGAAAAGAGGACCCCCGTGGGAATCCGCAGAGGTATGATGTGCGCACATCGCACCAGAATTTATTACCCAGACAGCCCCGCAAAGTCCGAAATGTGGGGGAAAAAACGCTTTTTCCGCACATTTCGCTTGACGCACCCATCGAAACACACCCCCAACAACACATGGCCTACCGTCATGCGTTCCCACAGGTGTCCCGATGAAAACGGTACCTCACATGTGTGGGTGCACCTACCTGGCCGCCAAGGGGAAAGCCTAAAACACAAGTAACCCCAAGTCTGTTTTCAGAGGGAAATCTCAGACATTCTGCCGACCGGCACAACGTACAGATATGGGCCTCGGGTGTCCAAGCCACCAAGGAAAACAGGGAACCCCATGCATTTCCGAAAAGAGGACACCCGTGGGAATCCGCAGAGGTATGATTTGCGCTCATCGCCCCAGAATTTTTTACCCAGACACCCCCGCAAAGTCAGAAATTTGGGGAAAAAAACGCATTTTCCACACATTTTGCTCGACGCACCCATCGAAACACGCCCCCAACAACACATGGCCTACTGTCACGCGTTCCCACAGGTGTCCCGATGAAAACGGTACCTCACATGTGTGGGTGCACCTACCTGGCTGCCAAGGGGAAAGCCTAAAACACAAGTAACCCCAAGTCTGTTTTCAGAGGGAAATCTCAGACATTCTGCCGACCGGCACAACGTACAGATATGGGCCTCGGGTGTCAAAGCCACCAAGGAAAACGGGGAACCCCATGCATTTTCGAAAAGAGGACACCAGTGGGAATCCGCAGAGGTATGATTTGCGCACATCGCCCCAGAATTTTTTACCCAGACACCCCCGCAAAGTCAGAAATTTGGGGAAAAAAACGCATTTTCCGCACATTTCGCTCGACGCACCCATCGAAACACGCCCCCAACAACACATGGCCTACCGTCATGCGTTCCCACAGGTGTCCCGATAAAAACGAAATGTGCCCCGGACTTTGCGGGGGTGTCTGGGTAATAAATTCTGGGGCGATGTGCGCAAATCATACCTCTGCGGATTCCCACAGGTGTCCTCTTTTCGGAAATGCATGGGGTTCCCCATTTTCCTCGGTGGCTTGGACACCCGAGGCCCATATCTGTATGTTTTGCCGATTGGCAGAATGTCTGAGATTCCCCTCTGCAAACAGACTGGGGGTGCTTGCGTTTTCAGCTTGCCCCTTGCCAGCCAGGTAGGTGCACCCACGCATGTGAGGTACCGTTTTCATCGGGACACCTGTGGGAACGCGGGACGGTAGGCCATGTGTTGTTGGGGGCGTGTTTCGATGGGTGTGCCGAGCGAAATGTCTGGAAAATGCGTTTTTTCCCCACATTTCGGACTTTGCGGGGCTGTCTGGGTTATAAATTCTGGGGCGATGTGTGCAAATCATACCTCTGCGGATTCCCATGGGGCTCCCTGTTTTCCTTGGTGGCTTGGACACCCGAGGCCCATATCTGTATGTTGTGCCGGTCGGCAGAATGGCTGAGATTCCCCTCTGCAAACAGACTGGGAGTTGCTTGCATTTTCGGCTTGCCCCTTGCCAGCCAGGTAGGTGCACCCACACATGCGAGGTACCTTTTTCGTCGGGACACCTGTGGGAACACGAGAAGGTATGACATCTGCTGTTGGCGACATGTTTCGGTGAGTGGCCACAGGGAAATGTCTCTGAAATTGGCCAGAAATGAAGACAATTCTCAGACATTTCGCTCTGGCCACCCACCGAAACACACCGCCAACAACACGTGGCCTACCTTCCCGCGTCCCCACACGTGTCCCGATGAAAACGGTACCTCACATGTGTGGGTGCACCTACCGGGGGCGCAAAAGGAAAAGGGTAACCGACTGGGAACCCCAAGCCATTCGCCACTGCCCATTTTGTTCATGTGGGCAACCTACAGATTTGGGCCTAGAGTGTCGAAGCCAGCAAGGGAAACGGGGAACCCCATGCATTTCCCAAAGAGGACACCCGTGGGAATCCACAGAGGTCTGCCTTGCGCAAATTGCCCCAGTTTTTATTAGCCACAATCCCCGACAAAGTGTGATATTTGGTGGGGAAAAAACACAATGTTCACTTTGTCTGGGGTTCTGGGTAATAAATTCTGGGCCGCTTCGAGCAAGTCAGACCTCTGTGCATTCCCACGGGTGTCCTCTTTTGGGAAATGCATGGGGTTCCCTGTTTTCCTTGCTGGCTTCGACACCCTAGGCCCAAATCTGTAGGTTGCCCACATGAACAAAATGGGCAGTGGCGAAAGACTTGGGGTTACCAGCGGGTTACCCTTTTCCTTTTGCGCCCCCGGTAGGTGCACCCACACATGCGAGGTACCTTTTTCGTCGGGACACCTGTGGGAACACGAGAAGGTATGACATCTGCTGTTGGCGACATGTTTCGGTGAGTGGCCACAGGGAAATGTCTCTGAAATTGGCCGGAAATGAAGACAATTCTCAGACATTTCGCTCTGGCCACCCACCGAAACACACCGCCAACAACACGTGGCCTACCTTCCCGCGTCCCCACACATGTCCCGATGAAAACGGTACCTCAAATGTGTGGGTGCACCTACCGGGGGCGCAAAAGGAAAAGGGTATCCGACTGGGAACCCCAAGCCATTCCCCACTGCCCATTTTGTTCATGTGGGCAACCTACAGATTTGGGCCTAGAGTGTCGAAGCCAGCAAGGGAAACGGGGAACCCCATGCATTTCCCAAAGAGGACACCCGTGGGAATCCACAGAGGTCTGCCTTGCGCAAATTGCCCCAGTTTTTATTAGCCACAATCCCCGACAAAGTGTGATATTTGGTGGGGAAAAAACACAATGTTCACTTTGTCTGGGGTTCTGGGTAATAAATTCTGGGCCGCTTCGAGCAAGTCAGACCTCTGTGCATTCCCACGGGTGTCCTCTTTTGGGAAATGCATGGGGTTCCCTGTTTTCCTTGCTGGCTTCGACACCCTAGGCCCAAATCTGTAGGTTGCCCACATGAACAAAATGGGCAGTGGCGAAAGGCTTGGGGTTACCAGCGGGTTACCCTTTTCCTTTTGCGCCCCCGGTAGGTGCACCCAAACATGCGAGGTACCTTTTTAGTCGGGACACCTGTGGGAACATGAGAAGGTATGACATCTGCTGATGGCGACGTGTTTCGGTGAGTGGCCACAGGGAAATGTCTCTGAAATTGGCCGGAAATTAAGACAATTCTCAGACATTTCGCTCTGGCCACCCACCGAAACACACTGCCAACAACACGTGGCCTACCTTCCCGCGTCCCCACACGTGTCCCGATGAAAACGGTACCTCACATGTGTGGGTGCACCTATCAGGGGCGCAAAAGGAAAAGGGTAACCGACTGGGAACCCCAAGCCATTCGCCACTGCCCATTTTGTTCATGTGGGCAACCTACAGATTTGGGCCTAGTGTGTCGAAGCCAGCAAGGAAAACGGGGAACCCCATGCATTTCCCAAAAGAGGACACCCGTGGGAATCCACAAAGGTCTGCCTTGCGCAAATTGCCCCAGTTTGTATTAGCCACAATCCCCGACAAAGTGTGATATTTGGTGGGGAAAAAACACAATGTTCACTTTGTCTGGGGTTATGGGTAATTGTCACACCGCCCCTCGCACAGAAGACACGCCTTTCCACGTCCACACTCTCCTCCCACGCGACACCCGACAGTGGTACCTTATTGCCCCGGCAGGTCACACATTGTAGGGCACGACGTGGCATACTTAACACCACTGGAGTTTATCGTCCTTCACGTTTGTGGCAAGTGAGTTGGAGGCTTCTGCATCACGAACGATCACGCCATCCACGGAGAATTATCCGACACAGCACGGCAAGGATCACGTGACTCGCTGTCTAGCAGCACGGCAACGCTTTGGTACCTTTCGTCACGTGAACATGGTCACGTGTTTCCTTACCTTGGATAAAAGGATTCAACTACCGAAAGCGTTGCTTCACAGCTGTTCGTTTGGATCACGTGACGCTTTCGCCTCGTTCAAGACTCACTCCATTGATCACGGCCTTGTACCTCGGACTGCTCTTTGCCTAGCCCTTGTCTGCTTTTGGAACTTTGGATTATTTACCTGGGTCAACTGTTGCCGACCTACGCTCTGCCTTACGGACTGTTTTGCTTAGCCCTCCTTGGATCTCTTGTTTTGGACCTCGAACTGTTCAAGTTACTCATTCCGATCCCGTGGTTCGTTGGGACCTCGGTCCTATCTCAGGTGATTGCCTACCAGGACGCTCTACACAGACCACTTGTCATCAGAACCCCTACACTTACAGGTATTACAGTGATTCAGATGTTTACACTTTGAGAATCGCACACTGTACCATTACCTAACCATATACTTTCCTTTGCAGCGCTCCAGGGGTTCTTCCGGTTGTTCCCGCGTCCTGACTCCACGGACTATCACCTTTGGCTCTAATTTTCATTCTGGCAGGTGTTATTGTGGATGTCAGTTTGATACTTGGGGACAGAGGGATAGCCCATACTCTGCACGACCACCAACTTTGTAACAGACTGTGAAGCCAATTGGTCGTCTAGAGTATGAATCCCTCCACCGGGGACCCCGTGACCGCTTTGATTCAGGCAATGGCGTCCCTCAGGACTGACATGGCCGCCGCCACGTCCGCCATACATAATCGGCTTGACGCCTTACAAAGTACACGTTACCCATTGCCACCAGATACCGAATTCGGGGATACTGGTCCCTCGGATCAACCAGCCTCAGTTCCAGCCCCTACACCCACTCCTGTGTTACTTCCAGCACCTGTGCCCCTTGCTGCCCCAGAACGTTTTCAGGGGGATCCTCGAAAATACCGTACTTTCATTAACCAATGTAAACTCCACTTCTTGTGCAGACCCTTGGCTTTCCCCGATTCGGTCACGAAGGCCGCATTTCTGCTGTCCCATCTATCTGGGGTAGCGGCCACCTGGGCGAATCCTATGTTGGAAAATAATCATCCCGCCTTATATGATTTTGATCTTCTCACAGCAGAAATGGCCAAAGTCTTTGATACACGCTATAAGGCTCAATCAAGGGATCTGGAACTCTTAGACTTAACACAGGGTAAACTATCTCTGATTGAATACATAGCGCGGTTTAATCAACTCGCCGCTGAGACTTCTTGGCCAGAAGAAAAAAAGGCGATTGTATTCTACCGTGGCTTATGTAACACCATGAAGGATGCACTTTCTGTGGTTCCTGCTCTTCCTTCGGTGTTTTCGGACCTGGTGGATCTCGCTTTACAGATCGACGCAAGAAGATCCGAGAGAAGGTCAGAAACTGCGTTCACCAGTCAGTCTGGTCAAGCCTCTTCTATCACCCCCGAACCCATGCAAATAGGCGGTATCCGAAGCCCGATAACACCAACCGAACGAGAACGTCGGAGGGCGGATAATGCCTGTTTTTATTGCGGTTTAAATGGACACTATGTAAGGGAATGCCCCCGACGTCCTAAGAACAAAACACCGGGTTTTCTGAAGGCTCGCCCATGATTCAGGGGGCACCGGCGAGCCTGTCCTCAAATCCCTCTGAACCCGCCTTTGGCCCTGTCAGACCGGTAGTAGTCCATGACCTTCTGAAACCCACTAGAGAGGTCACGCATATGGTTCATGTTGTCATTGATTCAGGGGCTACCGGATGTTATATCGACATAGGTTTGGCTCATCGCCTCAATCTGCCCCTGGTCAGAAAAGAACATCCGGAACCCGTACATGCGGTTGATGGCACATCCTTGTCTTCTGGTCCCATCCAATTCCAGACCGCTCCCTTGGAAGTCTTGATCCAGAATACCCATAGAGAAGTAATGTCCTTTGATCTTATCACTACACCACAATTTGGCATTATAGTGGGTATACCTTGGTTACGGCAACACAACCCTTTGATTAATTGGGGGACAGGACAAGTCACGTTCGAGTCAGAAGTGTGTCAGCAGTTTTGTCTTGTAGAAAATGAGTCGCTTTCCTCTCCTGCCACAATCCTGGGTGCCATGGCCTCTACTCAAATAGATGACAGTACATCTGACACTATGCTTTCACATACCGTGGGGGCCACACTGGCTAATATTCCTGCAGAATATCATGAATTTCACATGGTTTTTGATAAAGGTACGGCGGAGGGTCTACCCCCACACAGACCATACGATTGTCCGATTGATCTGGTTCCAGACGCTCCTATACCCAGGGGTAAGATCTACTCGTTGTCACAACCAGAGGAACAGGCCCTCAAGGTGTACATTCATCAGGCTTTACAATCGGGTCACATCCGTCCCTCATGTTCCCCGGCTGCCAGCCCGATATTCTTCGTGCCCAAGAAGGAAGGTGACTTGCGGCCATGTGTAGATTATAGGCGATTGAATGCCATTACTATTAAAAACAGATACCCTCTGCCTCTCATCTCCACACTACTGGACAGGTTAACAAAGGCTTCCGTTTTCACCAAACTAGACCTAAGAGGGGCATACAATCTGATCCGTATGAGGCCTGGGGACGAGTGGAAGACGGCCTTTTGTTCCAAGCAGGGACTATTCGAGTATACCGTAATGCCCTTCGGGCTCTGTAATGCTCCCGCAACTTTCCAACGATTTATCAACGACGTATTCTCTGACATCTTGGATACGTTCGTGGTGGTATATCTGGACGACATTTTGGTGTACTCATCCTCGTTGGAGGAACACATCTGTCACGTCAAAGAGGTTCTTTCTCGTCTGAAAGCACACGCTCTGTTCGCCAAGCCAGAGAAATGTATATTCCATTCGGGAGAAGTGGAATTCTTGGGTTTTTTCATCTCCCCCGGGGGTTTGTCCATGAACCAGTCCAAGGTTCGGGCTGTCATGCAATGGCCGGTCCCAGCGAATATCAAACAACTCCAGTCATTTCTTGGTTTCGCCAATTTTTACCGGCGATTCATCGCAGGCTTCTCCTCCATTGTTTCTCCTTTGACTGCTTTGACCAGTCCTCAGGTTCCTTACAAATGGACCCCTACGCACCAAAAGGCTTTCGAAGCCCTAAAATCCAGGTTTGCTTCTGCTCCTGTCCTGCAACATCCCGATCCCGACCTACCCTATGTCTTGGAGGCAGATGCCTCATCATTTGCTCTAGGCGCTGTGTTGTCTCAACCGTGCCCTGCCACGGGTATTTTGCATCCAGTGGCCTATCATTCTCGGAAGTTCTCGGCTGCCGAAACTCACTACACGGTAACCGAGAAAGAGCTGCTGGCCATCAAAGACGCCCTTCAGATCTGGCGACATCATCTTCTGGGGGCCAAGCATCAAACAGTGGTTTATACCGACCACAAAAACCTGCAAGATCTAGCCTCCCTAAAATGCGTTAACAGTCGGCAAGTACGTTGGCACTTGTTTTTTGCTGCCTTCGACTTTGTTGTAAAACATCGACCAGGCCACAACCACGGCAAGGCTGACGCATTGTCCCGATCTCCCGGTGGGGAATCACTAGCTTCCTATCCAGACACATTATTAGGAAAAGGCCACGTTGTTTGTATGTGTACCCCTTCGCCAACCATGCTCACTGCTATCAGACAATGGGTTGCTCAACATCCTCATACACTCTCTGAATGGGACATTACACTTCAGGACGGGCTGCCGTTTGTCCAGGGCAAACTATTTCTTCCTACCTGCGATGTAAGAAATCAAGCGCTAGCCTGGTCACATGATGCCGCCATAAATGGTCATCCCGGGCAACAACGCACCCTTGAAATACTACAATGCTGGTGCTGGTGGCCATCCATGAGGAGAGATGTAGAAAACTATGTAAACACATGTTCTATATGCGCACAATGTAAAACACGCAGGGGACGACCGTTAGGGTTACTTCTACCATTACCCATACCTCCCAGGCCATGGCACACCATCTCTATGGATCTCATCACTGATTTACCCCGTAAGCAGGGTTACGACACCATATGGGTTATCGTCGATTCTTATACAAAAATGGCCCGTTTCGTTCCCTGTACAGGCATACCATCGGCTCCAACACTGGCGCGCCTGTTTTTCAAGGCGGTGTTTTGTCTTTTTGGACTACCACAAGTCATAGTATCGGACCGGGGATCCCAGTTCACGTCTTGTTTTTGGCGTGCTCTTACCAAACTCCTGGGTATTGATGCTCGTTTCTCTTCGGCCTACCACCCCGAAAGCGATGGGCAAACTGAAAGGGTTAATCAAGCTCTAGAGCAATACCTGCGTTGTCTGTCCCTTCAGTTCCAGGACTCCTGGTATAAGCTGCTCCACCTTGCTGAGTTCGCATATAACAATACTCGCCACTCGGCCACAGGGTTTTCTCCCTTCTATTCCATGTATGGGCAACATCCACGAGTCCTACCGCTCCCTGATTTCACCTCTGCCACTCCTGCTGCCAACGCCTGCGTACGTGATCTAGCTGGTGTTCATGCGCAAACTCTGGTCCATCTCCGCGAAGCGCAGTCCGTAATGAAGGGTAAGGCGGACCGGAAGCGGGCTGAGGCACCGGTGTATCAGGTGGGTGATCGGGTGTGGTTATCGACCAGACATCTGCGCATCCCTGGTTGTCGCAAATTATTGCCCCGCTTTGTGGGTCCCTATCGGATCCTGAAAATCCTGAATCCCGTGGCCATGCGGTTGTCCGTTCCTCGTTCTTGGAGGATCCATCCGGTCTTCCATGTCTCCCTTCTTAAACCCTACCATGCTTCCACTCGGGTCCTTGTTCCTCCCGCCCCTGTCTCTGTGTCCTCCCAGGACGTGTTTGAGGTCAGTGCCATCCTTGGGTCCCGTGTCCATAGAGGTTGCCTTCAGTATCTGGTTGACTGGCTGGGTTATGGCCCGGAGGACCGCTCTTGGGTTTCTTCCCGTGACGTTCAGGCGCCGCTCTTGGTGTCGCGGTTCCATAGGGATAACCCAGCTAGCCCACGAGGTCGTGGGCCTTTGAGGGGGGATTCTGTCACACCGCCCCTCGCACAGAAGACACGCCTTTCCACGTCCACACTCTCCTCCCACGCGACACCCGACAGTGGTACCTTATTGCCCCGGCAGGTCACACATTGTAGGGCACGACGTGGCATACTTAACACCACTGGAGTTTATCGTCCTTCACGTTTGTGGCAAGTGAGTTGGAGGCTTCTGCATCACGAACGATCACGCCATCCACGGAGAATTATCCGACACAGCACGGCAAGGATCACGTGACTCGCTGTCTAGCAGCACGGCAACGCTTTGGTACCTTTCGTCACGTGAACATGGTCACGTGTTTCCTTACCTTGGATAAAAGGATTCCAACTACCGAAAGCGTTGCTTCACAGCTGTTCGTTTGGATCACGTGACGCTTTCGCCTCGTTCAAGACTCACTCCATTGATCACGGCCTTGTACCTCAGACTGCTCTTTGCCTAGCCCTTGTCTGCTTTTGGAACTTTGGATTATTTACCTGGGTCAACTGTTGCCGACCTACGCTCTGCCTTACGGACTGTTTTGCTTAGCCCTCCTTGAATCTTGGATCTCTTGTTTTGGACCTCGAACTGTTCAAGTTACTCATTCCGATCCCGTGGTTCATTGGGACCTCGGTCCTATCTCAGGTGATTGCCTACCAGGACGCTCTACACAGACCACTTGTCATCAGAACCCCTACACTTACAGGTATTACAGTGATTCAGATGTTTACACTTTGAGAATCGCACACTGTACCATTACCTAACCATATACTTTCCTTTGCAGCGCTCCAGGGGTTCTTCCGGTTGTTCCCGCGTCCTGACTCCACGGACTATCACCTTTGGCTCTAATTTTCATTCTGGCAGGTGTTATTGTGGATGTCAGTTTGATACTTGGGGACAGAGGGATAGCCCATACTCTGCACGACCACCAACTTTGTAACAGTAATAAATTCTGGGCCGCTTCGCGCAAGTCAGACCTCTGTGCATTCCCACGGGTGTCCTCTTTTGGGAAATGCATGGGGTTCCCTGTTTTCCTTGCTGGCTTCGACACCCTAGGCCCAAATCTGTATGTTGCCCACATGAACAAAATGGGCAGTGGCGAAAGGCTTGGGGTTACCAGCGGGTTACCCTTTTCCTTTTGCGCCCCCGGTAGGTGCACCCACACATGCGAGGTACCTTTTTCGTCGGGACACCTGTGGGAACACGAGAAGGTATGACATCTGCTGTTGGCGACGTGTTTCGGTGAGTGGCCACAGGGAAATGTCTCTGAAATTGGCCGGAAATGAAGACAATTCTCAGACATTTCGCTCTGGCCACCCACCGAAACACACCGCCAACAACACGTGGCCTACCTTCCCGCGTCCCCACACGTGTCCCGATGAAAACGGTACCTCACATGTGTGGGTGCACCTACCGGGGGCGCAAAAGGAAAAGGGTAACCGACTGGGAACCCCAAGCCATTCGCCAATGCCCATTTTGTTCATGTGGGCAACCTACAGATTTGGGCCTAGGGTGTCGAAGCCAGCAAGGGAAACGGGGAACCCCATGCATTTCCCAAAAGAGGACACCCGTGGGAATCCACAGAGGTCTGACTTACGCAAATCGGCCCAGAATGTAATACCCAGAACCACCAGCAAAGACCCACATGGGAGAAGGGTGCCCAAGGCCAGGGATATTACCGCCGACTTTGCTGGAGCCCTGGCTGCCCTGCGTTACAGCTTCTCCCCACCAAGGAGTCTCGGCAGTGTGCCAATACCTCCCCGAAGGGAAAAGCTGTAATGCAGCCCAGCCGCAACTCCAGGACAGTTGGAGGTGATCTGCCCAGACGGGCCATTTCCACCCAGACCACCAACAATCCAGCCCCAGTCTCACCCACCCCACTGACAGTGGGCCCTAACCATAGAATAATAAAAAACAGTACTCACATAACGTTGCAGCTGCTCGGGTAGAAAAAGCTGTAAACAAAACAAAGAACATGTGTTACCTACGGTCACACCAGCAAAATGTAGCCCTCCCCGTGGGCAGATAAGGAGGGGGGCTGTCTTGCACTCCTCCCTGGGCTCAGGCGTCCGTTCCTAGGAGCAGATAACTGGTCCCAGGGAGGGCTGCATGACTTGGCACCCACTCCATTGCCGGTGGGGGGGAGGGGGTCAACGCCCCATCCCATTAGAAAATTCCCTGACCCTTTGGGGTGCCCCACCACCCCCCTAAAAAGCGTTCCACCATTTTCATTTTTTTCCTTTGGTAACTCAACTCCCGTTGGTGCAGAGGGTCACATTGGTGTGCCAATCTGGCGCCGGGGTGCCCAAACCTTACTGCCCCATCTATTGGGGGTCCTGCCCCACCTTTTGTGGTGGCCCTCTCCCCCCCAACCCCAAATGGGTGGCAGGGACACCTCATGCAGGCCTCCCTGGGCCTCCTCCTAACGGCTGCGTGAGGTACACCCCACCTCCATTCGGGGTGAGGGGGGAGAGGGCCACCCCAAAAGGTGGGGCAGGACCCCCAATAGATGGGGCAGTAGGGTTTGGGCACCCAGGGGGCAGATAGCCACACTAATGTGGCCATCTGCACCAAGCAAAGTAGGGTAAACAAAAAACAAAATACAAATTCATAGGCTTCTTTTTAGGGGGGGCTGAGGGCCACCCTAAATTGGCAGAGAATGATGTACCGCAACGGGGGGTGGCCCTCAACCCCCCCCCCACCCCAAATGGAGGGCCCCACCTCATGCAACCCATCCTGGGGGCAGATGGGGGGGCCCCACCTCATGCATCCCTCCCTGGGGTCAGATGCGACTTCCTAGGAGCAGATATCTGCCCCCAGGGAGGGTTGCATGAGGTGGGGCCCTCCATTTGGGGTGGGGGGGTTGAGGGCCACCCCCCGTTGCGGTACATCATTCGCTGCCAATTTAGGGTGGCCCTCAGCCCCCCCTAAAAAGCAGCCTGTGATTTTGTATATTTATTTTTGTTTACCCAACTTCGCTTGGGGCAGATGGCCACATTAGTGTGGCTATCTGCCCCCAGGGTGCCCAAACCCTACTGCCCCCTCTATTGAGGGTCCTGTCCCACCTTTTGGGGTGCCACCCCCAGCCCCAATGGCTGGGGGACACACCTCATGCAGGCCTCCCTGGGCCTCCTCCTAACGGCTGCGTGAGGTACACCCCACCTCCATTCGGGGTGAGGGGGAAGAGGGCCACCCCAAAAGGTGGGGCAGGACCCCCAATAGATGGGGCAGTAGGGTTTGGGCACCCTGGGGGCAGATAGCCACACTAATGTGGCCATCTGCACCAAGCAAAGTAGGGTAAACAAAAAACAAAATACAAATTCATAGGCTTCGTTTTAGGGGGGGCTGAGGGCCACCCTAAATTGGCAGCGAATGATGTACCGCAACGGGGGGTGGCCCTCAACCCCCCCACCCCAAATGGAGGGCCCCACCTCATGCAACCCTCCCTGGGGGCCCCTTTCCTGGTGGCAGATAGGGGGGCCCAACCTCTTGGATCCCTCCCTGGGGTCAGATGCCCCTTCCTAGGATTGCGCGCCCTGTGCCCGATCCGTGACCAGCAATGCCTCATATGTGGTGTCCTTGGAAAGGGGAGAAAGTCCCCTTTCCAGGGACACCACTTTTTGATCAATCCCTGGTGGTCCAGTGGGCCCCAGGGCCCCAAACCCCCTCCCACCTCCCCTCGATTTTTTTTTGCTTTTATTTATTTTTATTTTCACCCCTGGGGGCAGTCATTATCTGCCCCCAGGGGTCTCTGGCGCTGTGGCCCCATGCCTTGGGGCCACAGGGGGAGGGGGGTCGCTTACCTAGTAAGCAGCCCCCCCTCCCCATGCGTCACAAACGGATCTGCATTGATCCACTGGCATTGCTGCCTACGGATCGCGCGCTCTGCGCCCGATCCGTGGGCAGCAATGCCTCATATGTTGTGTCCTTGGAAAGGGGAGAAAGTCCCCTTTCCAGGAACACCACTTTTTGATCCATCCCTGGTGGTCCAGTGGGCCCCAGGGCCCCAAACCCCCTCCCACCTCCCTCCTCCCCTCGATTTTTTGTCATGTTGTTTTTTTTTTTATTTTCACCCCTGGGGGCAGTGATTATCTGCCCCCAGGGCTCTCTGGCGCTATGGCCCCATGCCTTGGGGCCACTGGGGGAGGGGGGCCGCTTACCTAGTAAGCAGCCCCCCCTCCTCCTGCGTCACAAATGGATCTTCATTGATCCACTGGCATTGCTGCCCGTGGATCGCGCGCCCTGCGCCCGATCCGCGGGCAGCAATGCCTCATATGTGGTGTCCTTGGAAAGGGGAGAAAGTCCCCTTTCCAGGGACACCACTTTTGTTCTATCCCTGGTGGTCCAGTGGGCCCCAGGGCCCCAAAACCCCTCCCACCTCCCTCCATCCCTCGATTTTTTTATTTTTTTTTATTTTTTTATTTCACCCCTGGGGGCAGTGATCATCTGCCCCCAGGGGTCTCTGCCGCTTAGGCCCCATGCCTTGGGGCCACGGGGGAAGGGGGGCGCTTACCTAGTAAGCAGCCCCCTCCTCCCCCTGCGTCACAAACGGATCTGTATTGATCCGGTGGCATTACTGCCTGCGGATCGCGGGCCCTGCGCCCGATCCGCGGGCAGCAATGCCACACAAGGGGTATCATTGGAAAGGGAAGAATCTCCCCTTTCCAACGATACCTGCCTCGATCTCCGGCTTGAAATACAGCCGGAGATCGAGGCGGACAAAGAAGGTCTCTTACCTTCTCTCTTCCCCGCAGCAGCCGAAAATGGCTGCTGCGGGGAATTTACTTTCAGTTTCACGCCAACGTGCGTTACGCACGCCGACGTGCAACTGAAGGTAATCCAGCCCCCTGGCAGTGAGGGGGGACCTCCCCCTCACATAGCCTGGGGGTTGGATTACAGTTTTGAGCGATCCTGCTTTGCAGGGATCGCTCAAAACAAGGTGCCGAAAAGGACAAGCTATCTCGTCCTTGGCATTGCGTGTGCACTGTCAAGGACGAGATACCTCGTCCTTGGCACTTAAAGGGTTAAAGGAACAACTAGATATGTTAGAACTACCAGCAGGTTGTGTTTTGTTACAATAGATAGACTATTTATTGATAGCAGCAGACACAGAAGAAATGTGTAAAGAAAGTACAGTTGCACTGCTGACACATTTAGCAGCACATGGACACAAAGCTTCACTAAAGAAATTCCAGTATGGTCGAAAGGAAGTAGCCTACTTGGGCTACCTCCTTTCGAAGGAGAGAAGAAGGTTGACACCAGAAAGAATAGAAAGCATCTCTGATATGCCTATTCCAAAGACGCAGAAAGAAGTCAGGGCTTTAATTGGCATGGCTTCACATTGTAGGCAGTGGATCGCTAATTTTTCTATGATTATGAAACCGATAGTGGCATTGACAAGGAAAGATGTTACCTCACCTTAGCCATGGAATATGGAATGTCAAGAAGCATTTGACCAGCTCGGAGTTGCATTATGTTCAGCTCCAGTTTTGGGCACCCCAAATTATGACAAGAATTTTAAGTTATTTGTGCATGAAAATAATGGATGTGCTTTGGCTGTTTTGACTCAGGAACAAGGAGGGAGAAATAGACCATGCAGTTACTTTTCTTCCACGTTGGATCCTGTTGCATGTGCTTTGCCGCGCTGCTTGCGAGCTGTTGCTGCAGCCACCGCGTCAGTAAAACAAACCGAGGGAATGGTTTTAGGTCACACTTTAACCGTTATGGTGCCCCACTCAGTGGACGTTCTTTTAAATAGAACGCAGACGCAACACCTCACATCAGCCAAATTATCAAGGTATGAAATAGTTCTATTTGCACCACATATCCAAATTAAGAGGTGTTTCGCTTTAAATCCGGCCGAGTTAATGCCCCCTCCCAACGACAAAGGGGGTGAAAAATAATTCCCCCATGATTGTTTAATGGTTACTGAACAAGAGACAAAAAGAAGAATTGATCTAACTGACACCCCACAGAACGAGCCAGATGGAGAATTGTTTTGTGACGGTTCTTATTTTAAATTACCCAATGGTACATCAACTGCTGCATATGCCATCACTACACTGAAAAGTATTGTAGAAAGCAAAAGAATCCCATATAACTCAGCACAAACTGCAGAGATTATCAGGCCGATTCATGGAATAATTAGCGCGGCGCAAGTGGGCAAAAACGTGCGAATCGCAGTGGAATAGCGAAAGTCGCAGTGCAAGTGCGAAAATCGCACGAAAAGCAGCGCACGTCGATTCATGGAAGTCCGTGCGCGAGAAAACCAGCGGATGTGCGATAAAAAGTGCGCCGCGCACGTTGGCGCACAGGCCATCTAACAGCGTGCGCCAGGTCACAGCGAAAATCGCACAGGCCACAGCGAAATTCGCACATAGCACGGCGCACGCAACAAAAGTAGGCGGAACACGGGCGTAACACTCGGAATGGGGAACAACTTGCAAAAATGTGGGCGTCACGGGGGAAGTACAGGGCACAAGTGCGCGGAACGCCCGCACGCTCGCCTACAACACGTATTCATGGAATAGAATAGGGCAAAAAAGCGCACGCTCAAACCAGCGCACAGGCACAAACACGACCGCCACAAGAAAGCAGGCGGTAGCGTCTCTGCGGCTGTAAGAAATGTGCGCCAAAAGGTGCGCCAACAAATAGCACCCATATACTGCCATGATGAATGTCCTATACTGTGGCCCTCCAGGACAAATGACGTGCAAAGGGGTACCCACAAACACGGACACGCTGACAAAAAATACGTGTGCGTGTATACCGGGGGGCGCGGGAAGTCTCACACGCGATTTGGCCGGGTACGTGGATTTCAGGGGTGCGCGGGAAGTTCCACACGCGATTCCATCAGGGTAGGTGTATTTCAGGGGTGCGCGGGAAGTTCCACACGCGATTCCATCAGGGTATGTGTATTTCAGGGGGGCGCGGGAAGTCCTACACGTGATTACAGCAGGGTACGTGTATTTCAGGGGTGCGCGGGAAGTTCCACACGCGAATAGCCTGGGCGCGTGTATTTCAGGGGTGCGCGGGAAGTTCCACACGCGAATAGCCTGGGCGCGTGTATTTCAGGGGTACGCGGGAAGTTCCACACGCGAATAGCCTGGGGGGGTGTATTTCAGGGGTGCGCGGGAAGTTCCACACGCGAATAGCCTGGGCGCGTGTATTTCAGGGGTACGCGGGAAGTCCCACACGCGATTACAGCAGGGTACGTGTATTTCAGGGGTGCGCGGGAAGTTCCACACGCGAATAGCCTGGGTGCGTGTATTTCAGGGGTGCGCGGGAAGTCCCACACGCGATTACAGCAGGGTACGTGTATTTCAGGGGTGCGCGGGAAGTTCCACACGCGAATAGCCTGGGCGTGTGTATTATAGGGGTGCGCGGGAAGTTCCACACGCGAATAGCCTGGGCGCGTGTATTTCAGGGGTGCGCAGGAATTTACACACGCGAATAGCCTGGGCGCGTGTATTTCAGGGGTGCGCGGTAAGTTTAACACGCGATTTCAGCAGGGTACGTGTATTCCAGGGGTGCGCGGGAATTTCCACACGTGAATAGCCTGGGCGCGTGTATTTCAGGGGTGCGCGGGAATTATCACACGCGATTTGGCTTGGTACGTGTATTACAGGGGTGCCTGGGAAGTTACACACGCGATTAGGCTGGGTGGGTCCTCACAGGTGTTCCCTGTACACCCCCGATGGCCCCTGCAGGACCCCACCAAACAGGGGAATACCCTGCACACTTGATGATGTCTCCCACCACCCCCACCCCCCACCATCCAGGGGCATCCTCCACCAGGCCCCCACTCATGTCTCCCACTACCCCCACCCCCCAGCAGTGCAGGGGCAGCCTCCACCAGGCCCCCGCTCATGTCCCCTATCACCCCCAACCCCCCGCCACCAGGGGCACCCTCCACCAGGCCCCCACTCATGTCTCCCACCACCCCCACCCCCCCAGTCACCAGAGGCACCCTCCACCAGGCCCCCACTCATTTCTCCCACCACCCCCACCCCCCACCATCCACGGGCACCCTCCACCAGGCCCCCACTCATGTCTCCCACCACCCCCACCCCCCCAGTCACCAGGGGCACCCTCCACCAGGCCCCCACTCATGTCTCCCACCACCCCCACCCCCCACCATTCAGGGGCAGCCTCCACCAGGCCCCCACTCATGTCTCCCACCACCCCCACCCCCCACCATCCAGGGGCACCCTCCACCAGGACCCCACTCATGTCTCCCACCTCCCCCACCCCCCAGCAGTGCAGGGGCAGCCTCCAGCAGGCCCCCACTCATGTCTCCCACCACCCCCACCCCCCTGCCACCATGGGCACCCTCCACCAGGCCCCCACTCATGTCTCCCACGACCCCCACCCCCCCAGTCACCAGGGGCAGCCTCCACCAGGCCCCCACTCATGTCTCCCACCACCCCCACCCCCCACCATCCAGGGGCAGCCTCCACCAGGCCCCCACTCATGTCTCCCACCACCCCCACGCCACCATGGGCACCCTCCACCAGGCCCCCACTCATGTCTCCCACCACCCCCACCCCCAGCAGTGCAGGGGCAGCCTCCACCAGGCCCCCACTCATGTCCCCTATCACCCCCACCCCCCACCATCCAGGGGCAGCCTCCACCACGCCCCCACTCATGTCTCCCACCACCCCCACCCCCCCAGTCACCAGGGGCACCCTCCACCAGGCCCCCACTCATGTCTCCCACCACCCCCACCCCCCACCATCCAGGGGCACCCTCCACCAGGCCCCCACTCATGTCTCCCACCACCCCCACCATCCAGGGGCACCCTCCACCAGGCCCCCACTCATGTCTCCCACCACCCCCCAGCAGTGCAGGGGCACCCTCCACCAGGCCCCCACTCATGTCTCCCACCACCCCCACCCCCCAGTCACCAGAGGCAGCCTCCACCAGGCCCCCACTCATGTCTCCCACCACCCCCACCCCCACCCCCCAGCAGTGCAGGGGCAGCCTCCAGCAGGCCCCCACTCATGTCCCCTATCACCCCCAACCCCCACCATCCCGGGGCACCCTCCACCAGGCCCCCACTCATGTCTCCCACCACCCCCACCCCTCAGCAGTGCAGGGGCAGCCTCCAGCAGGCCCCCACTCATGTCCCCTATCACCCCCACCCCCCACCATCCAGGGGCAGCCTCCACCACGCCCCCACTCATGTCGCCCACCACCCCCACCCCCCTGCCACCATGGGCACCCTCCACCAGGCCCCCACTCATGTCTCCCACCACCCCCACCCCCCACCATCCAGGGGCACCCTCCACCAGGCCCCCACTCATGTCTCCCACCACCCCCACCCCCCCCCCAGTCACCAGAGGCAGCCTCCACCAGGCCCCCACTCATGTCTCCCACCACCCCCACCCCCCACCATCCAGGGGCAGCCTCCACCAGGCCCCCACCCATGTCTCCCACCACCCCCACCCCCCAGCAGTGCAGGGGCAGCCTCCACCAGGCCCCCACTCATGTCTCCCACCACCCCCACCCCCCAGCAGTGCAGGGGCAGCCTCCACCAGGCCCCCACTCATGTCCCCTATCACCCCCACCCCCCCGCCACCAGGGGCAGCCTCCACCAGGCCCCCACCCATGTCTCCCACCCCCCCACCCCCCAGCAGTGCAGGGGCAGCCTCCACCAGGCCCCCACTCATGTCTCCCACCACCCCCACCCCCCAGCAGTGCAGGGGCAGCCTCCACCAGGCACCCACACATGTCCCCCTGCCCCCAGGTCCTGACGATACTCAATCATGGCAGTAATGGGCAGCATACCCAGCACAAACACCCAGGCAAGGATTGCATCCACCCACATAGTGAATGCAATTACATGATACAACCCCAATGGCAAGTATGTAAATGAACACATGTCCGTCACACACACATACACAACGGGTGCAAGTGAATGTCAAAACCCATATCATGACATGTATGAAACCAATGAGAAAATACCACAAGTGAAAGTTAAAAAAACATGTATTAAAGATGAAAAATAAGTAAACAAATCAAAGATACAACAATGGGGATAACAAAATAAATGGTCCATGTCCGAGAACAAATGTAAAAATAAAAAAAAAAAGTAATCCAAAAACAAATGTAGTCCAAAGCAATGTCATGTGGAAGGAAAATAATGAAAAACCATTTCCTCATGGTGAACACAATAATCAATAAAAAAAAATATTCTTCAAAAATCAAACTATATACACGAATATTCCAGGGTCCATGAGCCCAACACCATAAATGAAACCTACTACTACCTAATGAAAAAAATATCTACAAAAAAGTGGCCATTGTCCGAGCGGTCCAAAAAAGATAAAAATGAATAAAGGAAACCTAACACTAACTAACTAAATAACTATATACAAAGGCAGCGGGCAAGTCCTGCGGCTCACTCGGTGATGTTGCTGGCCAGGGCATCATAGAACTCCATGTCGATGTCCTGGAGGCGGGACTCTGTCGTGGCCCCGAGGTCTCGCAGGGATAACCCCATGTTCAGCTCAAACTCCCTGCGAGCTTCCTCGAGGCACTCAGCCCGCCTCAACGCCCGACGCATGGAGAACTCCGCCCTGACCATGGTGAGCCGCTCCTCTTCCGCCCGCTGCCGCTCCGCACCTATCCGCTGGACCAACTGCTCCCACACGGAAGACACCACCATCCCAGGGTTGCCCTGCCCTCCGGCCGATGCCTGCCCCTCTGATCTTGATGGCCCCGAGCCATGATGCCTCCCACGTCGAGCCTGCTGCTGCCTCCGACGCCACTGCCTCTGCCAGCACGATGGCATCCAGGCTGATGGAAACCATCGACGCCGTCGTGCACGTGCCCTGCCCGATGATGCTGTCACATCTTCCATCTGCTGGGGTCCAGTTGCTGTGTTGTCCACCCCTGCTGGACCTCCGACTCCCAACTGTGGCAGGGATGGGATCCCCACCGAGCTGGCTGCATTGGTCGGGGCAGGTCCACAGGGGGCCCTGGTGGCATCTGGGCCGGAAGACGGCAAGGAGAACGACTGGTGTATAGCCTGCACAGAGGAGGAGAGGGCCGCCAGATTGGCCAACACATGCAGCAAACCCCCGAACATGGCCGATCCCAATTGGGCCACGTCGGCACGGTGCACTTCGTGATGACGTGCGTGCTCCTCCCGGGAAGCATGCACGGCATCACGAATCACAGCCGTGCGCATCGCGACCCCAATCAGGACCTTCTCCACACGGCCAGGGGTTCCCACGTCCGCAGGTGGAGGGGAGTCAGGTGACATGGACATCCCATCTACCTGCGGACGGGCCTGGGACGGGGCATCCCTGCTGGTGCATGGTGGTGCACTCACAGGGTCAGGGACAGCGACATGCACAGGCCCCTCCACGGTGACCTGTGCTGCCTCCTGCCCCTGGCCCTGGACTGCATCACTTGCACCAGCAGGGATGCCCCCACCAGGCCCCATGTGTGCCCCAGTGGCGGCCTCCTCCTCCTCTGTGCAAACCACCAACCTGGATGGCTCCTCACCGTCTCCCACCGTAGCAGGCCCCTGTGGGGGCTCACCCACCCCTTCCGCTGCAGCCGTGGGGGCATCCCCGCCGCCTTGCTCCACAGCGCCGTCTCCGCCCTCTTCTTCACTAGCCGCTGCGTAGAGGGAGACAAAGAACACAAGCATCAGGGTACTGTACAATGGTCCCCTAGACAGGAAGCAATAGCAGATGAGCACCACTGTCAAAGTACACTTCCATCATGTCCCTCCACAACACATGGGTCAGTCCAGGCAAAACACACACAGTAACAGGCATGGTGCATGCCATGGACATTTCCATGCATGTCCAATGGACTCTTGAAATATTCAATGATATGTAACTCACATGCATCATGGCTCATGCCTATCACATGCACACACTTCACCTCAGTCACATCCATCTGGCCCCAAACACACCAAACACAGCGGATACAAGGGTAATTTGGCTGCTTCACTGAATCTGTGCATTGTCACACACATGTGTCATGCATCCATGGCATGCACAAGTCACAGACACGCAGGTCAGGCACACAGACATGGCTACCATATATGTACCTGGCATCAGCACCCATCCCTCACCCCCAACCATGTCCAGGTACAGAGACTGGCATGCTCTCATGTTCAAAATCTGCATAGGGCTCCCCATGCGGCATTTGAACACATGCAACAACCATGTGGGTCACACATCACTGGTCGCACATGCATTACTATGATGTCCCTGCACACATACATGCATACATGGCCTATGGCACACATACAGGCAAGTATCATAGAACCAGCACACCGCAACATGCCCTGTCTCACACAGTAATGCTTGGACACTTACCGCTCAACTCCAGACGGGCCTCCCTCTCAAGGATCTGGGCGTGGAGCGCTGGGCGTACGCGTTCCAGGACCCTCATCTGGATGGAAATCATGCGGCCCCGGCCCCCCTCCACGAGGCGCCGGGCCTTCACAAGGGTCCTGGACCTCAAGTCCTCCCAGCGCTTCTTGATCTTCAGGACGTTGCGGGTTGCCACCCCCTCCGCATTGATGGCAACCACACAGTCGGCCCAGATCCTCTCCCGTCCTTCCTTGCTGGCGCGGGACGATCCAAAGAGGGCATCATACTGCCCCAGGACATGCTCCACCAGGAAACCAACTTCGGTGGCAGTGAAGCTGGTGCCCCTCTGCCCCTCTGGCCTGGGGTTGGCACTGGTGCCAGATGTGGAAGTGCCCGACATGGCAACCCCAGAGGCATGTGTGGGTGGTCAACTGGGTCCTGGGGCTGGGCTGTGGAGCGATGTAATCCCAGTCGGGAGTCTTCAGTTCCAGCAGGGGTGGACATAGCAACTGGACCCCTGCAGATGGCTGATGTGCAGGCACCAAATGGCAGGGCACGGTGGCAGCAGGCAGGCAGGCAGCAGCAGATGGCACGTGGGAGGCTGCTCGGGGCACTGGGGGGCAGTAACTCGGCCTTCTGGGCAGGAGCGTGGTCTTCCGTGTGTTTTCGCGTGGCCAGCTTGATACGGAGTGATTTGGCACGTGAAAATCCTGCACGTCAGCGTGAAATCCGAGGAAAGGCCCTTAGCGCGTAAGCGCGTCAGCACGCATACGCGATTCTATTGGACCAGAGTCCCTCAGCGCGTAAGCGCGTCTGTGACGTGACCCGCACGGGTGTTCCCCACTCAGTACGTGATGACGGAGCACACGTGGAAATACTGCACGTCAGCGTGTAATTGGACAAAAGTGCGCGTACACGCGATTGGCCTATGTACGTGTATTTCATGGGTGCGCGGGCACTTACACACGCAAGTACGTCAGCGCACCTGTATCCCGTGGTGCGTGGGAATTTCCACACGCTATTGGACTGGGAACTGGATTCCAGGGGTGCGCGGGTCACACGCTCGCCTAGAACACGCGCAAAGCATACATTTGCGCACTTTAACAATAACAAGCTCAGACGCCAGGATGAACATACCGTTCCTAGCAGCAGTGGCAGTGGGCTACCAAAGGAGGAGGAGGAGGATAGTCAGGGCCAGAATATTCACACCCAGAACCAGCCTTTTCGGGATGCCTGATGACCAGGTGTATGGGAGGTACAGGTTTCCACCACACATAACACTGGACCTGGTGAGTGAGTGGGAGGATGACCTCACATCACCCAACCTGTGCTCCCAAGCACTCAGCCCCCTGGGGAAGGTCCTCAATGTACTGCACTTCTTAGCCACTGGATCATTTCAGCGGACAAGTGCCATAGTGGGTGGGGTGTCACAGGCCACCCAGTCACGCTGCCTACACCAGGTCTTGAACATCATCACTGCACGCCCATCAGTCCGCAGGCACATATACCTGCCCAGAACACCTGCAGAAAGGCATGCTGCCGCCCTGGATTTTTACGGTGTGGCACGATTCCCCAAAGTGCTAGGTGCCATCGACTGCACCCATGTGGCTCTACGTCCCCCCAGGGCATCTGAGCACATCTATAGGAACCGCAAGCACTGGCATTCCATCAACGTGCAGGTAGCATGTAATGCCAAGGGAATCATCACCTCAGTATATGTCAACTATCCCGGGTCCACCCACGACAGCTTCATTTACTGAATGTCCACCCTAAGCCGGGACCTAGAAGCTGGGCGGCATGGCGATACATGGCTGCTTGGTGAGTATGTATGCCACTGCACATGCATGCATGTTGGATACTGAGCAAGGTCACAACCCCACCAATGATACCAATCATCACCACCTCCACAGAGGACAGTGCCTACCCTCTCAGCCCCCACATGATGACGCCAATTCGGAACCCCACCACGCCACCCGAGGTAAGATATAACACAGCCCACATTACGACCCGGGGCATAGTGGAGCGCACATTCGGAGTGCTAAAGTCACGCTTTCGCTCCCTTGACCGTTCTGGCGGCCAGCTGTTATACGCTCCCCCAGTAGTGTGCAGGATCATAGTGGCAGCATGTGTCCTGCACAACATTGCAACACGCCGGGGCCTGGCCGTGGACATGGTGGTGGCCCCACATCCCCAACCACATGCACAGCCGCTGCGCATGGGAGGGGAAAGGGCACGGGGGGAGGCAGCCCGTACACAGCTAGTGGCTAATTACTTCACATAGAAATCACACCCCTGTGGAGTGCACACTGCCCTGGCACATTCCATCTGACAATCAATGATGACTCAACCTGACACTGATCCTGAATGTCTGGAGAATGAACCGTGAATACCATATCAGCCTGAGATTGTTCACCTGGAAGTGTCACAATGTGTGCATCCCTACCCACACAGACACCACCAATGCAGTTTTGTGGAGTTACACATTCAAGCAGCTAAAAAGAATACCCACTTGCAAAATGCAACAAGAGGACAGTGCCATGTCAGCCAACCCAACCCCAGCACCGCCACACGACACACCGTGCCATGTCATGCTATTTGCAGGTAAACAAAGTAATCCCCACAACATGACACTAGTGTCACTATGTACAGTGTCCCTATTAGAAACCTGCAACACCTGAAATGCTCACAGCAATGCCGGACCAACAACATACTTGAGCACGTACTACCATTAACATGACATCACAAATGTTACATATTAGTAGTCTCACCACCTGGAAATGCCTGCACTCCCACCACTACCAACTGTGCAGTGTTGGCGCCATGTAGAGTTGTAGGGGCACTGCTGCCAACATGGACCCCATCTCCAGACTAGAGGTCCTTGTGTAGACATGAGGAAGGGACCTGCAAAATGGGAGGTAGACACAGAAGATGAGTTACACATCAATGCAACATGCAGTGTACAACACAACAGCAATATGCACTAGGAATGTATACACAGTATTGACTACAGACTGCCCACACAGCTCATGGGAGTCCAACGTCACTGTGTAATTCACTGTCACTTGGGCACACCCTTTGCAAGCCCATGGAAACGGGAAGCAGGAGGGGGCTGTGTGACTCAAACCCAAGCATCTGAACCAAATACATTACAAGCCTGCATGTGCCCAGCCACAATGCAGCGTATGCCCACAGGAACCACGGAAGCCAACAAATCGTCCCAAAAAAATAGGGAATAAAATAAATAAAAATAAAAATAAAAATAAGAAACAATCAAAAATGGCCATTGATGGGCCCGGGGGGGTTGGGGAGGCCACCCAGGAGGTCCGAGGACAGGATGCACACCAGAACCCACCTGCGTGGATCCTGGGAAAATAAAACACCTCCATGGGCTCATGGCCCACACGGCTACCCTGTTGTGGGAGTATCACTGCTGTCGCTATTATCACCCTGTGCAGCTGCATCCGGAGATGGTTGCACTATGGGAGGCAGCCCACGCAAGGCACTAGTCTGCTCCTCCATGGCTGCAAGCATGCGGGTGTGGTAGGTCTGGTTCTGGAGGATGAGTGTGCGGAGGTCCCCATGCAACAACTCACGGGATGCCCGGACCTCCGCCCTCATTGCCTGCATCTCAGCTGAGAGCGTACGGGTGAGACGCTCCAGCTGCTGTTCTGTCCTTTGGTGTGTAGAAGCCTCAAGCTCAACAAGAGTCGTCCTGAGGTGAAGGAGCTCCTGCCTCAGGGCTTCCCTGTGGCCCTGGGACTCAATGGAGATGGCCTCCTGCAGAGTCGCCAGTGCCGTCCGCCTGTCCCTGTTGGACCCCAACATGTCCTCCCTGTGTGACTGGCAGATGGAGTCGGTTGCCTGCTCTAGTCGCTCCATCAGCCTTTCTGGGGGGACAATGGAAGTGGCCACCCTATCCATGGCCTGAGCCATCATCTCGGATGATGCAGCCTGTTGGGTTGCCATACCGTAAATGGATTGCTCCCATGCGGTATTGCCAGGTGGCGTACGGCCACCACGTCGGCGGGCACCACACCTGTCTGGGGCAAGGCGAACTGCGCCTTGCTGTGCCGGCACTGCCTGAGGCTGCAGGACTGCATTCCCCCTCTGATCTGCTGGCCCAGGAACAGGATCAGATGTCGCGGAGTGTGACCCTGCATCCGTAACCACCAAAGGCGTAGCTGCCAACACTGACATCCCCATGGAGGGTTCTGACCCTGGTGCAGGTGGGTGAGACAGAACAGAATCCCTCCCTGGAACACTCACCTGCGACGGCACGTAGGTCTCATCCGAATCAACACCTGAGTACAGCTCGGGGGAGGTGCAGCCAGAGACACCCCTTGAGAGCACGACCTGCAGCACTTGTGGGTTCTCCCCCACCACCACACCACGTCCCTCACTGGTGGTTGGTCGGCCCTCGTACACCTCCTGGGTCTGCACCATCTCCACAACCCCAGCAGTATCAGGTGCGTCTTCCCCTGCAAAGACATGAAAACAAAGAAATGGAAACAGGCATTAGCACCATGGCACACAATGAGGGCTGAGAAGCAAGAGAACCAGTACTTGATTGACACATGTCCCACATGACTAAAACCCTCCCATGCATGCACCCTCACTGCGTATGAAGTGCAGGCAAATGGCACATACTGATGACACCAAGATGGAAGATGAACACATTTTCTGCATGCTGCCTGGCAGTGGCATCACACATTGGCCTGTGATTGCCAGGTGAAACACACATGCCATCACACAGATGGCATGTACCATTGCTATTGAGTGAAGATGGAGAGGAGGGCAGCACCTATTCATTCAGTCCAGTTCCCGCATGTAATTGCTTTTCTAATTCTAACAGGTCAGATTTTTCACCTGGAGCTGCCAGTCTGAAATGGTCCAATTGCACAGGGACATGTGTGTACAAATGATATCCATGTAACAAAGTCACTCCACTTTACCATAGCCATGTCAGACATGTGACTAGTGGACAGCGACATGGCTAGTAAAAGTGGGGGAATGCAAACAATCTGACTTAATGAACAGTGAAAAATAAGCAAATATGTTGTGGCAGGGTGACACTTCAAGGGCAACTGGCGTGCAGTTGGGCTAGATGTCTACTGTTGGCAGAAGGGATACTGCTATGGCCAAATGCAGCTGCGCAGGAAGTATTGCATGAAGCACATGGCTGACCCATACGACTCAGGTGCACACACTCTCACCTGGCACACAAACAGAAGCCCTCACACACACACCATGCACATGGATGACACACACATGCATGTGCACTCACCGGACAATGCCTCGTAATTAGCCAGATCTCCCACGCCTTGGATCTGTTCCTCCGTGACGTAGGTCCCAGCGACTGACTCATGTGGAGTGAGTTCCATGTCTACTACTGGAGACCCTCCTCCAGTCACTAGAGTTGCGGCATGACTTGAGGCCAGCTTACTCTTTGCCCTGCGCTTTAGGTCATTCCAGCGCTTATAGCAATCATTGGCTGTGCGCCTCACGATTCCAAGGGCACTTACGATGTCCGCAACGGTCTGCCAGTGTGCCTGGCGTTGTGCAGGTGTGGTCTTGGATCCTGCAACAATGACCATCTCGTTGTCATGTCCGGACACATACTGGACAAGTGCATTCAGTTCGTCATCCGTGAAGCTGGGCTTCCTGGACGGGCCGGACTGTGCAGCCGTGTCTGGGGCATCAGCCTGTGCCGGACGAGCACTCTTCCTCTTCCGCTTGGAAGGTGGTGGTGATCCTGAGTGTCCTGCGCCGCTCTGGACACTAGGGGCAGGAGCCCTGGTGGACTCTGTATCAGGAGTGTGGGATTGCACACTCAGCATGGGAGTTGGTGCAGGCATTGGCTCTAGTGTGATGGTGTCAGGGGGAATGTCAGCAGCATGGACTAGGACCGACACTGTCCTGGCTGGGTGTGTGAGGGCTGGGGTGGATGGAGCCGCAGCTGCCCCTGCAGCCTCTCCGCCCTGCCTCCTTGGTGCAGCAGATGACCTTGCTGCCCCAGATCCACGTGGCATGATGGCATCAACGTGCACCAGCGCACGTGTCGTAGCCCTGCTGACCTGGAAGTCAGCCATGGAGTCAGCCAGGTCTGGTGCCACAATGGGCTGGTCCAACAAGGGCTGAGCATGGATGGTGTCAGCCACATCAGCCTCAATGGGAGGGGGGGGGATTATGGGTGCCCGTGACTGGTCCTCCACACATGGGGGGACAGGCTCACCCTGCAAGTTACGACCACGTCCCCTACCGGATCCACCACGGCCACCACTTGTGGCTCTTCCACCTTTGCCACCCTTACGGAATCCTCGCCTCCCAGCCATGGCACTGATGTTAATGTGCGTATGGGAGTGGATGTAGACTATTGTCCTGGGCAATTGGGGGTCAAAGGGGTTGGGTACCAGATGGTAATTGTACCCTAGTGCTCTAGCAAGGCTGAATGTAACCCCTGGGGAAAGATGACGGGTCACGCAACGCACAGGAGGCCCAAAAAACGGAGATGACGTGCACGCAACCCCTCCTAGACCACGTGTGCAGAAAGAAAAACCTGCACTACGCTGTGGCACCCAGTAACACAAGAATGAACGTATGCGTGTCACACGCAGCCTAGAATGACCTCTGAAGGGGTAGGCTACACACGGGGCAAGCACAGATGTTAGATACGTGCGTGACTCACCGTCTGCCAGGTAAAAGAGCGTGAAAAATGAGCGCGTTTGGTTGGCAACACCCCCGCCAAAAGAAGATATGTACGCTGTCTGAGGAGACAGGACAACAGTAGAAGGGAACACTGTTTGAGGGAACAGGCCCAGGTAAACCAGTACAAGAGAAAAAATAGAAAAAGCTGTCAGAGGTAACAGGGAGTACGAACTTGAAACGCCGTGAAGTAAATCGCGTGTGAAACGACAAGAAGTACAGAATTCACCCACTCGCTCTCCACGAAAAGCAGTACGAGGAATTGGTGTTCTACACGTACCTTATATGCAGGCCCACACGTACAGCGTCACTTACGCGGCGTGTACGTGCTAGGCCCATTCCCACCAATTACACACTTTGTCACTTCTGCGTGTAGGTCCATTTGCACCAATTACACGCTTTGTCACTTCTGCGTGTATGTCCATTTGCACCAATTACACGCTTTGACACTTCTGCGTGTAGGTCCATTTGCACCAATTACACGCTTTGACACTTCTGCGTGTAGGGCTATTTCCACCAATAACACGCTTTGACACTCGGACGTGTCACGCAACTTTTTCCTACGCGTGCACGTGACTTCATAGACGCGCATACGCGTTTACGCGCTAAGGGCCTTTCATCAATTTACACGCAGACGTGTGGGATTTTCACGTGTAAAATCACTCACTACGTATCAAGCTGTCCACGCGTTCACACACGAAAGACCACGCTCCTGCCCAGGAGGCCAAATTACTGCCCCCCAGAGCCCTGAGCACGCTCCCACCTGCCATCTGCTGCTGCCTGACTGCCTGCTGCCCACGTGCCCTGCCATTTGCTGCCTGCACATCAGCCAGGGGTACTGTTGCTGTGACCACGACTGCTGGAACCAAAGGCTCCCGACTGCTTTTCCGTCGCACCACAGCCCAGCCCCAGGACCCAGTTGCCCACCCACTCCTGCCTCTGGGGTTGCCATGTCGGGCACTACAACATCTGGCACCAGTGGCAACCCCCGGCCAACGAGGCAGAGGGGCACCAGCTTCAGTGCCAGGGAAGTTGGTGTCCTGGTGGAGGATGCACCTGGTGGCTGGGGGGTGGGGGTGGTGCGAGACATGGGTGGGGGCCTGGTGGAGGCTGCCCCTGCACTGCTGGGGGGTGGGGGTGGTGGGAGACATGAGTGGGGGCCTGGTGGAGGGTGCCCCTGGTGGCTGAGGGGTGGGGGTGGTGGGAGACATGGGTGGGGGCCTGGTGGAGGGTGCCCCTGCACTGATGGGGGGTGGGGGTGGTGGGAGACATGAGTGGGGGCCTGGTGGAGGGTGCCCCTGCACTGCTGGGGGGTGGGGGTGGTGGGAGACATGAGTGGGGGCCTGGTGGAGGGTGCCCCTGGTGGCTGGGGGGTGGGGGTGGTGGGAGACATGGATGGGGGCCTGGTGGAGGGTGCCCCTGGTGGCGGGGGTGAGGGTGATAGGGGACATGAGTGGGGGCGTGGTGGAGGCTGCCCCTGCACTGCTAGGGGGTGGGGGTGGTGGGAGACATGAGTGGGGGCCTGGTGGAGGGTGCCCCTGGTGGCGGGGGGTGGGGGTGATAGGGGACATGAGTGGGGGCGTGGTGGAGGCTGCCCCTGCACTGCTGGGGGGTGGGGGTGGTGGGAGACATGAGTGGGGGCCTGGTGGAGGGTGCCCCTGGTGGCTGGGGGGTGGGGGTGGTGGGAGACATGGGTGGGGGCCTGGTGGAGGCTGCCCCTGCACTGCTGGGGGGTGGGGGTGGTGGGAGACATGGGTGGGTGCCTGGTGGAGGGTGCCCCTGCACTGCTGGGGGGTGGGGGTGGTGGGAGACATGAGTGGGGGCCTGGTGGAGGGTACCCCTGCACTGCTGGGGGGTGGGGGTGGTGGGAGACATGAGTGGGGGCCTGGTGGAGGCTGCCCCTGCACTGCTGGGGGGTGGGGGTGGTGGGAGACATGAGTGGGGGCCTGGTGGAGGGTGCCCCTGGTGGCTGGGGGCTGGGGGTGGTGGGAGACATGGGTGGGTGCCTGGTGGAGGGTGCCCCTGCACTGCTGGGGGGTGGGGGTGGTGGGAGACATGAGTGGGGGCCTGGTGGAGGGTACCCCTGCACTGCTGGGGGTGGGGGTGGTGGGAGACATGAGTGGGGGCCTGGTGGATGGTGCCCCTGGTGGCGGGGGGGTGGGGGTGATAGGGGACATGAGTGGGGGCCTGGTGGAGGGTGCCCCTGGTGGCTGGGGGGTGGGGGTGGTGGGAGACATGGATGGGGGCCTGGTGGAGGGTGCCCCTGGTGGCGGGGGGGTGGGGGTGATAGGGGACATGAGTGGGGGCCTGGTGGAGGGTGCCCCTGCACTGCTGGGGGGTGGGGGTGGTGGGAGACATGAGTGGGGGTCTGGTGGAGGCTGCCCCTGCACTGCTGGGGGGTGGGGGTGGTGGGAGACATGAGTGGGGGCCTGGTGGAGGGTGCCCCTGGTGGCTGGGGGGTGGGGGTGATGGGAGACATGGATGGGGGCCTGGTGGAGGGTGCCCCTGGTGGCGGGGGGGTGGGGGTGATAGGGGACATGAGTGGGGGCCTGGTGGAGGGTGCCCCTGGTGGCGGGGGGTGGGGGTGGTGGGAGACATGGGTGGGGGCCTGGTGGAGGGTGCCCCTGGATGCTGGGGGATGGTGGTGGTGGGAGACATGAGTGGGGGCCTGGTGGAGGCTGCCCCTGCACTGCTGGGGGGTGGGAGTGCAGGGGGACATGAGCAGGTGTGCAGGGTAGTCCCCTGTTTTGTGGGCTGCCTGCAGGGGCCGTGGAGGGTGTACAGGGAACACCTGTGAGGACCCACCCAGCCTAATTGCGTGTGATAATTCCCGCACACCCCTGTAATACACGTACCCAGCCGAATCGCGTGTAGAACTTCCCGTGTACCCCTGTAATACACGTACCCAGCCAAATCGCGTGTGATAATTCCCACGTACCCCTGTAATACACGTACCCTGGCCAATCGCGTGTAGAACTTCCCACGCACCCCTGTAATACACGTACCAAGCCAAATCGCGTGTGATAATTCCCGCGCACCCCTGTAATACACGTACCTGACCAAATCGCGTGTAGAACTTCCCGTGTACCCCTGTAATACACGTACCCAGCCAAATCGCGTGTGATAATTCCTGCGTACCCCTGTGATACACGTGCCCTGGCTAATCGTGTGTAGAACTTCACGCGTACCCCTGTAATACACGTACCCTGGCTAATCGCGTGTAGAACTTCACGCGTACCCCTGATATGCACGTTACCCGCTTTGCGTTCCTTGTTTGGCAGCCCTGTAGACTGGTCCAGGGTTAGTGCAGCCCTTTGCGATGATTTAGCGATTTTGATGGCTTTTCCTTGCGCGAGGGCGTTCTTGGGGGCGTTACTGGCGCTGCTGCAGGGTCGCTGCGATACTCTGCGCCACGGCTGGTTTGGGAGCCTAAAATCCATGAATACGCTGTGCCCGGAAATCGGTTTTAGCGCACGTGCCTGGCGCAGACAATCACACGCGGACACTCTGCGCCAGCCGCTTGCGACACTTTTCTGCGAAATTCTATGAATTACCCTCTTGGTTCGGAAAGAATAATATGCTAATGATTATGATACCACTTTGCATTTTTATTAAACTGGTCCCAATATTCTGGTATCTGGAAACTATGCATCCTTTGAACTCTCTTTTAACTACTACCAATGCTCCTACTATGAGTAGCCCAGTATATGCGCTTTCTTAAACTCTCCCCTCAGAAGAAGTGAAACATAGAAAAGGGTATAACAAAAATACATTGCTATTGATTATGAATATGACTTGTGCTATCTTGAATAGGTCCAATTGTTGGGTCTGTTCCCATTTACCCCAGCATGGTGAAAGAGGAATGGGTTGGTATGTACATGCTTTGCCACTTAATACCACCTGTTATGCATCATTGAGAGCGTTATTTTATGGAAAGTGGAACGATAGTGCTGCTGGTCAGTTTGATGGAACAAACATAAATGAGTTTGAAAGAGTGGTATTGGAACCGTTGGGTTGTTCCGTATTTACAAGCAGAAACAAAATAAACACGGTAACGAGTCCAGTATATAGGCTCTCTAGGCCTTACAAATCCCCAATTACATTTAAAATGGCTGCAGTAGGAAACAAAGATGCCGTGCCTCCCTCCTATACTATTAATCACAGTCCACGTTCTGTCCCATTCTGCCTACGGAAAAAGGGTTCCTATCCACTGGGAACATTTACTAGATGCATGAATACTGCCGTACTTGAGCAAGAAGAGAAACCATTATATATAGGAGGTTCCGTTTATTTTGTATGTGGAGATCAGGCCTATCCATGGTTACCTAGAATTTGGGAAGGGACCTGTTATTTAGGTATACTTTTACCTGGTGTATTTCTTTTCAAAACTTCTGAAATATCAAAACTATCCAGATCTGGTCACGACGAGATTATACCGCAGGACGGATTGTAGGGGATATAGCGAAGTCATTCATACCATTTTGGGGACAAGCAATATATTCATGGAATATAAGGAAACTGTCCAGGGTGTTAGAAAAGACGATAAATGGAACTACAGATATACTCTATAATATGACACAAGAACAGAAAGCAATCAGATTAATTGCACTTCAGAATAGAATGGTACTTGATATAATCTTGGCTGATCATGGAGGGGTATGCAAATTGGTGGAGTCAGCGTGCTGTGCATTCGTAAGTGCCTCCTCCCCCATGATATTTGAAGAAATCAAGAAATTGCATGTCCCAAGTTCTGAAATTCATGTTCTTACAGGTGGTTGGAATCGGAATATCAGTTCATGGTTTTGGGAACTGCTGCGATCATGCGGATGGAAATTAATTGCAATTTTGGTCATGATATTTGGAATCCTCATGTTCTGCTGTTGTTGCATACAATGCCTGCCAATCCTCTGCTCTCAAATTACAAATGAATGTGTACATGCAATCAAAACGAAACCTTCTTGCATGCTAAGTGAAGGTGCACAACACGAAAATGAAATTATTAAATAATTTATGGCAATTAATATTTCTGATGATGATTACACAGTTTGGGTAGTTCGGAATTGAACACGTGGTCCGATGAAGACGCGATGTATGGATGATGCTCTTGGCTTACGGCCAAAAGGAGGGTTTGTTAGTCCAGAAACTACCCTATATTATGTATAGTATGTTGGCCAGAAAGCAATCGCATCAAGTGACAAACATCGCAATCGCAGAATCGTCAATGTAACCAGAGGGTGTCTATTTTGTGAAATGTCGGCCATTTGCTTTTTACTTTCTGTCAAAACGCTTTGCAAATGTATTCTATGCTTCGAACTTACACACGGTGCTAGGCCACGGCCTGAATGCTGAAATACTAACGCAGACAGGAATGTCTAAACTATACAGAAATACATTGTTTTCCTCTCCCACTAAGTCCTTGAAGTCAAGCAGAAGCTGCATCTAATCAGTAGTCCAGGTGCCAGCCTGTCTTTCAAACGCTGTAGCAAAAGGCAGTTAAAGCATGAATCATATTCTTCTAGCGGTACTTCTTCGCAGAGAGTGGTATTTTCTGCTTCAGAACTGTCTGACCCTTAGCTCATGAACCGAGACACACAGATAACGTGTTAAGGAATGTTTCTCTGCTACGAACATGATATCTTTGCCGAACTAAGAGCTCTATGTTCCCTATAACAAGAAAGATGTTTCTGCTGCCATTGCTAGAACAACTATGTTTAGACTGAATGATGACTTGTCATAACGTGTCATATTTGTCACTACTGTCGATCACCAAACTCTAGCCTGAATGATACGTTTATGGGTGGATCGAATTGCCTTCGTAAAGATTGTATGTTATGTATATATATTGCTGCTTGAGCGTTGCTCGCTCTCTTGCGTCTCACGAGGTCAGGGAACACACGTTGCGAGACGTTGAGACCCAGTCGGCCGACTGAGATTCTTTGAAATAAACTAGACTTGTTTGGAAATCCAACCTCGTGTCTGTCGTGTCACTAGTGTATATGGTTATTGTGCCTTAGTTTCCATATGCAGCCTTTATGGCCTAGCAACATGATGAAACATAGCTAACTAATCTATCTTAGCAGAACAGGAACTGAAGGCATGCAATAAATAACAATTGGAAAAAGTGGACAGTCATGGGGATGCTGTGGAGTTCACTTCGTTTGATATCTGATTGATTTTGCTCTTTGAACCTTAAGGACTGTTAAACTCAAATGCCCGGGCCCAGGTGCCCACCTTGGACGTTTTGCTCTGCTTGATGTCTCATGATATAAGCCGACATGTGTTAGGTTTACCAGTGAAATATAACGTTAGGGGATTAGATCTGGGGTGGGTGGTTGGCCTGTTCATAAAATGAAGGTTAGATGTGTATAACCATCGAGAGGTTGGTGGACTGTGGCTTCTCAAGGTGGGGGTCGAGAGGTTTGTGGATATGGATGGGCACGCAGGCGGTGGTTCTGCTCCGGTCACACACAGGACAGTGATCTTATAGGAAGAGAAAGAATACTGTATCTGTTTGCAACAATTTGCGCCTAGACTTCTGTGAGATAAGAGCTTGTGTGATGCAGTCAGAGGAGGAAGTGTTGTGGGCGGCTGGGCTATCTGTGTGCAGCACTGAACAGTGGGAAAGATGGCTTTCAAATCATTGTGCGGCCTAGTAAAAAGATGGAGTTTTGAGGTAGTATAAAGTGGAGTCTTTGTGTCATCCAATGGCTCCTGTCCTCTGTTGTCAGGGGACAGAATGTGGGGACGTCTCCCACGATTGGATGAGCATAAGATTAATTTCATACAGAATGTACAGGGGGGTCGAAAGGACCTTTCCTCCCTTACACCAGCCACCCTCGTAAAAGACTGCGCAGAACCTCTCCTCTGCCTTATCACCACCATAATACATTCCTCCTTTGCTTCCTGCACTGTGCCACCCATCCTCAAAGAATCATGGGTCTCCCCATTCCTCAAAAAGCCTTCCCTCAACCCTACCAACCCCAATAATTACCGACCCATCACCATGGTCCCTCTCCTCTTGAAAATCATCGACAGTCACCTACCTACAAATTCAGGAATTTCTTGAAGTACACCACATCCTGGGCCTTTCCTCCAAGGGGTTTCTCATGGATCTCATCTCTTCCTCATTGGCTTTGATCTGCTCTTTTAGCTTGGATTCATGTAATAACCTTTCCCACTTTTTCACTGCGCCTTCTGATATTAGGAGGCTGCGGAATGTGGCATTTGCTGCTTCCCACACTATATGGAAGGGCATGTCACCCATGTCTTTTTGTTGGTAGAACTCCTTCATATCTGTCTGAAAAGGGTCCCTGAATACCACATCTCTAAACGGGGTATTGTTGCAGACCCAGTGTCTATCTATTGGTGTTCCAGGTGTCATGGCGCGAGCTCCGAAATCCCTGGAGCTGTTGGGCCCATCCCTGTCCCCACCACCCAGAAGAGCTTTTCAGGCCCCAAGGAAGCGCCCCAGAGCCTCATGGACTCAGTCCTGGCGCCGTTGGCGCCAGGCTCATGAAATGGGCTGAACTCATGGAACTATTTAACCTGCCTAGTGAGGCTGGGCCTTGGTATAATCCAGGCAGGGGCAGAGGGACTATTTTTCTTAGCAAGACAGGGTGTGGCAAAGGGACTACTTTCCCTGGAACTACTTACAAGGCTATATAAGCCACACCCTGCATGCAGAACACGCTTCGCGTTATTCTGAACTCCTGCAGCGTAACGCTCACCGTGTCTGCTCTGTCCTCAAGCTTCTACAGCCACACCCGTCAGTGCTTCCATCCATCGGAGCCTGGAAATAGAAAAAGAGAAGAACAGATGTTATTTCAGCGACCAAACACTTACCTGCAATCTGGTCCAACGGTCGCATCTCCAGCTAGTTTCCTGATCGCCGCCCCTGTTGAAAGGACATCCACGCAGGTGCCGATACTCACCTGGGATTCCGCGTTCCTCCTGGTTTCATTGGAGCGGGTCTTCCATTCTTCATCTAGAGACCACACCGCGCCTGCAAAAGGGAACAGGAAAAGAACTGCAGATTAGTCTCAGTACTGAACGAACATTTATTCCAGTCACTTAGCGCCTTTCATCCGCGTTATACTCACCTGGAGGCAACTATTTAGCATCCTTGGAAAGTCGAATCTTCTACTTGATTTCTGCACCAAAACTGCATCTGCAAGAGAAAACAAATACGTTTAAAACATTGGGACAATAAGACTTTGAGCATCTATACCAAGTTGATGTTGAGGTAGATACTCACCCGATAATCCCAGCATTCCGAAACGTACAGTAACAGTACTCTGGAACAGTGAGGTAACTGTGCCCAGAAAAAGACTGTGCCTACCGCGCCCCTGCTGAAGGTTAAGCAGGACAGAGAGGCAGCCTCATCAAACTCAAAGGTGAGGAGGAGAGGAGCCGGGCCTCAGGTGGTGGCAAGTAGTGGGACCAATCCAACCCACTCATAGCTAACATCTTGTTTCGCCATTGCAGGCTAACGCCTCCTGGGGAGGTTAAAAGGGAGAGGACGCCAACATGCCATCAAAACTGCGCCAGTACAGATATCGGTCATACGACTACGTGCTACGCCCCCGTGGAGACCAGGTGAGCGTGACGCCAGGTCCAATCTCCAGTGTCACTACACTCAGGTCATGATCGGACCATCCCACTATCTGAATGTCCACTCCCGTCATGATGTGTTCCTGTGATGCCTCTAGCAATATGTAACCTATTCTGGTAGATGTTCTATGGGGCGAGGAATAAAAAGTGTAAGTGTGAGTGGGGATGGGCTGTCCTACATAAATCTACAAGAAACTGTTCCTTCAAAAGCACTGAGAGTGCCACGCCCTCCTGAGGCGAGGGAGGAACAGCCCCAATTCTCACTGAAAATCTATCTTTACAGGGCTCTCTAATGAGGTTGAAATAACCCCCACATATCACTAGTCCAGTCTCCCAGGAGTCCAGTAGGGCCAAGGCTTCCGAACAAAATGCCATCTGGCGTTGGTTGGTGACATAAAGTGAAGACAGTGTGACAGCGCTTTGACCCAATGATCCATTCACCACCAACAGTAACCCATCCATCCCTTACTTGACCTGGGTCACCTCAAACCCCAGACTGCTCCTTGTGAGGATCGTGCCAGTCGATGACCAATAAAGCGATACACAGACGTAGAGGTAAACTAGCAGTGGGGGGAGGAATTCTCTAAGTTTTCTTCGAGAGGAAAGAAAGGCTCGGCTGAGTCTAGTGAAAGACGTCATAAATCTAAGAAATCAAGGTCGAGGAGTAGATCTAGGAAGTTGTCTTCTTCTTTCTCAAAAAAGTCGAAGAAAAGGCGACACCGGTCTCCCTCTTCTTCTTCATTGACGTCTTCAGAGGAGGTTATCACCTGCCCTTCCAAACATGATTCTCTGAAGAAATGGGAGGCCTTCAGAACCTCAATGTTACAAATCTTTGAGAATGCGACCCAGCCAGACCCCCTCAAAGAAGTCTATTGAAAGCCATGCACCTGTTCATGCTAAAAGTGACAGGGGAAGATCTAAAACAAAAAGATCTGATAAAATTGTCGAGGGGATCCTCCCCGACGCCTCACAAGAAATGCCTACCAGTGAAAAAACCGGAGGCAAAACTCGATAAAATGGTATCGGATACTCATCCGCCATTAAAATCGTCATCGAAGTCTTCCTCAAAGCTTTTCTCGAAGACGACTTAGTCCAAGGTGTTGACAAGCCACTCGAAGACTCTTAAGTCGAGTACTTCTTCGGCGATGTCGAGGGTTCCTTCAACAGCGTCGATAACTACTTCGACGATATCGAAGGCTCCTTTGACTTTATCGAAGCCTTTACCGTTATCATCGAAGCCATCGACGCCATTGTCGACGTCTTCGTTTTGTTCCCATTACTAACTCGACTGCTGTGTCGAAGGTAAGGTCTATAGCACCGGAGAAGTTTTTCCACCTGGAAAATAGACAGGGTTTTTTCAAATCCATGTCCTCCATTTATGAGGAGAAATCCTCAGAGGAGGAGGAGGATATTTCACAGGCTGGTGGTTTGGGACAAGGGAAGTCCCTGAGGAGTTAATTGACCCTCATTCAAAAATGGCAGACCTGTATGAGTGCTTGCAAACAGCGAGTGAGCTGGATACATCTCCAGAGTATGAATTTGAAAAACCTCACCCTGCTGATCATGTAGATGCAGGATACAGAAGATTAATGAATAGAGTAACAGAGTTTATGGGATATAACAGAAATGCCCCAGATTACCAAGGGGATGATATGACAGACATCCTTTCGGGGGGACCTCAACAACACCCAATACTTCCTTTCCACATAGCTTTGCAAAGGAAGGTGAATGCTGCATGGGAAAACCCTGAGTCAGCTCCTGCAGTGAATACAAAATTCACATGTAAATACAGGCTGTCTTCTTCAGAACCTGAATATTTAAGAAAACATCATCACCTGAATGTCTAGTGGTTCAGGCGGCCACGTCTACTAGAAATGCAGCATACCCGACAATTCCTTCGGACAATGACGATAAAAAAAATGAACGCATGGTCAGGTAAGATTTTTTCTTCGGGTAGCATGGCATTGAAATCTACAAATGTAACTTGCACCCTTGCAAGATTTACATACACCCTGTGGGACTGTATGACAGCGGCAGCTGAACATATTCCTGATGGTGAGGAACAGGAAGGTTTCCTAGCCATAGTTAAGGACGGAAAGGAGGCTATGGGGGAATGCCTCCAATCAGGTTTGGACACTGCTGACAGTATCAGCAGGTCCATGGCATCTAGTACGATGCTATGCAGATTTGCGTGGCTGAGAAAGTCGGGTTTTGCACCGGATGTGCAGGCCACACTTCTCAATATGCCATTTGATGGCTTGCGGTTGTTCGGCAGCAAGGCGGATGAAAGTTTGGAGAAGCTGCAGACCTCTAAAACGGCAGCAAAGTCTCTTAGTGCCTCAATTCGACAACTTCAACAGCGCCCTACACAGGATCATCTTCCCAGAGGGGTCGTCCCTTTTGATTTTATTGCTCATTTGGAAAAGGAAGGGGACAGGCCAGTCAAAGAGGACAAAGGAAATTTCCCCATGGGAGAGAAAAAGGTGCTAGATCTGCCCCAGCAGCGGCAACTGTCCCATCAACCGCTACTGCAGCTGCCACAAAGCCACTCTGAGGTTTTTCACCCACAAGACCCCGGTGGGAGGCAGAATCTCTCAGCATCTGGATGAATGGCAGGCCATTGCATCAGATGCTTGGGCACTGGAAACAGTATCCCAAGGTTACTGCCTTCCTTTTCAAAAGAAACCTCAGAATCACCCTCCAGGATACAACTCTGCCAAAATTCCAGAACTGCTCCTGTTGCAGGAAATGTTAACCCTGCTAGAGAAAGGTGAAATAGAACATGTACCTGTAGCGGAGAGGAACAAGGTTTGGTACTCCCCATATTTCCTCATCCCAAAGAAGGACGGAGGATTGAGGCCCATCTTGGACATAAGAAACTTGAACAAGTTCCTCAGGCAGGACAAGTTCAAGATGATTATCATTTCTCAGATCCTTCAGGCTCTCCAACTCCAGGACTGGTTGGTATCATTGGACCTTCAGGGTGCTTACTTTCATGTGCCAATCCATCTCAAGCACAGAATGTACCTGAGGTTCGTGATTGGCAACTCTCACTATCAGTTTCGAGTTCTGCCATTCTGGTTGACCTCCGCCCCGAGAGTTTTCACCAAGTTGATGGCGGTAGTTGCAGCGAGTCTCAGGAGAGGGGGGATTCACGTTTACCCTACTTGGATGATTGGTTAATCAGGGCACGTTCTCCAGAACAAGCCCAGGAACATTGAGCAAGACCTGGCACTTCATACACAGGCTGGGCTTCCCTCTGAATTTCAAGAAGTCAAAGATTATACCATCACAAAAACTCAAATTTATCGGAACAGTCCTGGATTCTTCCTCGGGCAAAGCCTTGCCTCCCGAATAGAGAGCTCAACACATTTTGCAGATGGTAACAAAGTTCCAGAATGCCCAGCATCTACCGGCCTTCGATTTTCTAAGGTTGCTCGATTTTATGCATCCTGCATTTTTCTGGTGCCAGAGGCCAGATTGGGGATGAGATCTCTACAGTGGGCTCAATGGTCCCAGTTTTCAAGGGAGATGTCAGATCTTTTGCAAGTCCCGACCAGATTGGCACAGGATCTGCGATGGCGGGCTTGCATCAAACATATCCTCAAAGGAGAATCTTTTTGACAACCATGGCCGGAGATACCGGTAGTGACGGATGCCTCACTCACGGGGTGGGGAGCCCACACCAATGAACTGACAATGAACTGTCGTTGGCCTCCATCGGAGTCCAAACTACACATCAACCTTTTGGAGCTAAGGGCAATTAGACTAGCGCTGAAGGCCTTCCTGCCCACTGTACAGGGAAAGAACGTCCTGATAATGACGGAAAACACAGTGGCCATGTACTAATCCAACAAGAGAGGTGGAGTAAGGTCACTACCACTGTGTAGAGAGGCACTGCAGCTCTGGTTCTAGGCAATATAGGAAGGAATCTCTTTAACAGCAACTCACCTAGTCAGAGAGCAGAATACGGTCGCTGAAGCTCTGAGCAGGCAGAGCATAGTATCCCACGAATGGAAACTAGCTCAGGAAGTCCTTCAAGAGATCTTTGCCCTTTCGGGAACTCCGCAAGTGGATCTATTTGTGAACGGTGCTAACCGGAAGTCCGAACTGTACTGCTGAAGGGAATTTCCCCCAAGAGGATCTCTAGGAGACGTGTTCATGGTGGACTGGGAACTTCCACTTCTGTATGCGTTTCCTCCAGTCCCTGTGATTCCTCAAGTAATCAGGAGGTTAAGAAAGTTTGGGAAATCAAAGATCCTAATTGCCCTGGATTGGGCCATGTGAATGTGGCACCCAGACCTTCTATACATGTCCATCTGCCCTCCAATACGTCTTCCACAAAGAAAGGATCTTCTCTTGTGAGAGGAGGGTGGGTTCTCCATCCAGAGGTCAAGACACTCAGCCTTCATGCATGGTTTCTGAGAGGCTGAGATACAAGTATTGGGACCTTCTGGATGACGTAATGGAGATTTTGCTTTCGGACAGAAGGACAACTAAATCTCTGTACTAGTGACATTGGATCAAATTCAGTAACTGGTGCAGAGATAAGAATGTGGATCCTTTTCAATGTAATATTTCTACAGTATTGTCTTTTATCTTGCATTTGGCCAATTTGGGGCTCCAAGTGGCACGATTAAGGGTTATTTGGCAGCGCTATCCATTTTTAAACACTCCTCAGAGGAGGAATCTTATTTCAAGATACCCTTAATTGTGCAATTCTTAAAAGGGCTTACTAATGTGTTTCCTCTTATACCCTTTGAAGTACCTGTGTGGGATCTAAATTTAGTGTTAAAATTTCTCACTTGTATTCCATTTGAGCCATTCAATTCTTGCCGGTTAAGGCTCCTAACTCTAAAAACGATACTACTTGTGGCACTTACTCAGCCCGCAGGGTGAGTGAGTTGCAGGCGCTTTCTAGCAAACCTCCTCACTCCATCTTTCACAAAGATAAAGTTATTTTAAAGGTTAAACCCTCTTTACTACCGAAAATTGTTTCAGATTTTCACCTGTCACAAAGGATAACATTACCTGCATTTTATCCTCCTCACGCAAGTAAGCAGGAAGAGAGATTACACAGATCAGACCCTAAGAGAGCTCTTAGTTTCTATATATTGAGACTGGCTAAATTTTGTCAGTGTGACCAGCTTTTTGTGGGATATACTGGTGGTAAATTAGGGCTGGCAGTGACAAACCAAACATTGTCCAGATGGATAATTTTAGCTATAACTGAATGTTATAGATTGGCTGGGAAAGATCCTCCAGATGGGCCGAGAGCTCATTCAACCAGGGACATGGGGACCCGATACAAGACATTTGTGCAGCAGCCACATCGTCATCCATGAACACATTTGTAAAACACTACTCCCTGGACTCAACTTCTTCACAGGGAGGTCTCTTTGCAAAATCAGTACTTAATTCTGTACATGATTAATATTCATGGTACTCCCTCCTATTAAAACTGCTTTGGGAGCCTATCTAAGATGAGGAATACGTGGGAGGACACAATCCATTCGAAGAACAAGTTACTTACCAACTGTGACGTTCTTTCCATTGGATGTTCCTCCCATGTATTCCTCATCAACCCTCCCAGCCAACCCCACTGTACAGTTTACGTGTTTTACACTCAAAGTTCCTTTAAAGCTTTTGGTCAAAGGGACACGCCTTATCTGATAATTATTGACTACAATATACGAAAAAACAGAACTGAGACCAAAGGGCGCGGCTCGATCCATTTATACTGCGGATGACGTCGACGTCGACGCTCGACGGATAACGCCGAGGGACATCGACTCCGCGGATTTGAGCAGAGCGCCCTCTGGTGGATAATTTTTTTTCCGAAGCAGCAAGGCTGAAGATAAGGATATATATATATCTAAGATTTAAGATGAAGAATACGTGGGAGGAACATCCAATCGAAAGAACATTACAGTTGGTAAGCAACTTTTTCTTTAATATGTTTATTTCGGATATTTGCCACCCCGACACACTTTCGCAATGGCTAAAAATGCACACGCATTTTAAACTCATCTGACCAACTTTCCCCACACCTTGGACTTCAGAACCCCGAGGGCGTTAACCTACAGCGCTTTGAGACCATATCAATAGGAAAAGGCGCTATACAATGACAAATTACATTATATTACATTTCACAATACATCTTTAAAATGAAAATATATGCACAATAAAATCATTTTTTAGATACTTCCTATCAAATGTACATTTATTTTGTAAAGAAACTGCTTATTGAGGAACATTCACTGTGGATACTAAAAATTAGACCTCAGCGCCCTTTTTTCCATTGTGGACAAGTTTATGTCGCATAAATTGGGTAACTGAACGGAGAAATATAGTTCCTCTACCCCATTTTTAAACAGACAATTGCACTTGTGGACGTTACTTCTTAGTAGATTCATGCACCATTTAAAGAAGTACACTTCACACAATTGTTGTGATACTAAATGGTGTTTTTAGTATTTATATACATTTGCCCTTTGTGATAACACGTGTTTCAGCGGATGCCCCTGCCTTTTTCAAATCAGGGCCCGTCGTTTTGCCTTGATCGGTGAATATCCTTACAGCCTGTGTATACAGCCATGGGTTCAATCCCAACCTGCAAAGTCTAAGTTTTCTTCACGTTCGTGCGCTCTGGTCCACGTCTGAAGTACTGTACCAAAGCTAAATTGATTGGTATTTTGTACCGGAATTGAGAAACTCCATCATTTAAGAGGATTATGCTGCAAGTAAATGTGATTCGCACATTGGAAATTGGCCTAATGGGCTGTGTTTCCCCAAAACGTTAGCTTGCATGTAATCCTCCCCTGCCCTTTGTTGATATGCATCCATTTTGTTTCAGACATGGCAGTATTCCCAGCGACGATCACTCAGGCAGCCCCAAGGGGGGTAACCCAACAAGGCTATCTCAACAGATTGAAATGTAAAGCAACAGTCCAAGTCCCTTATCCTGAAATACTGACTGCAAGAAAAATAAGCACTGCAGGAGGAGACACACATTCTGCACTCGAAAAATGCTATTAAAATGAGTCGAGGAGTACACTCAGTATCATTTGTGGTAGAGACAAATCTATAGAAAGATTGAGGCAAACTATGCATGATAGATTCATAAAAAATGTCATGGCAATTCAAAGATTAAGGATGACACATTCCAAAGAAATTGTGATCTACTTATGTTTTCTTGCTTGGCTGAATATGTATATGCCAAAACACTAGAAAACTATACAATGATGTGTTATTTATATAGCACTTACGCCTAAGCGCTTTACATAGAAAATATATACATACAATATCACCCAATCAAAGTTGGTACTCATTTATCAACCTTAGAAAGATGAGTTGGCCTTCCCAGGATTCAGACCTGTGACCTGCAGATCACACAAGGAAGCGCTTAACCCGAGGAGCTTACTTACCTGCTAATATATAGAGTTTGAGGTTACTGAAATCATTGACAATTCACTATGCTATCAATGAGCCTAAAATCAGTAAACACATTCATCAAGTGCCTGGCTCCAGTGAGTGTGCATTTCCTTAGATTGGGAAGCCTAATTCACACCTACTTAGACAGTGTATCATCAAGTCTCCCTTTGCATGAAAGATCACTGAGTCAGTGCAGTTATACCCTTTGGTCTTTCAAGAACTTCGATTAGCCCCAAATCTCCCAAAGTCATCCAACAACTCCTAATTTCAAAGACCTGTCTCTCTCCTTCCCTTCCACTCTAAAATCCCAAAGAGGGTTGTCTTAAACCGTATAGTCTATCTCATGGTACAGTCACTTGCTGACCCTGTTCAATCTGGATTCTGGTCCAAACATTCCACAGAGACGGCACTCATCCATGCCACCAATTCTCTAACCACGGCCTGCCATGTTCTCCTCCATTCTCATTCTTCTAGAACTTTCAGCTTGCGTTGACACTTTTCATTACCCCTCCCTCCTTCAATCTCTTTCTCTTCTTGGCTTCAAGAACATCGTACGCAACAGAGTATCCTCTTAACTCTCTGACCACTCCTTCTCCACCTCAAGCCCCCCTACCCCCAATGCCACTTGCCATTGGTGTCCCTTAAAGATCAATCCTGGGCCCACTTCCGTCCACCCAATGTAGATCCTCTTATGGACACTTGTTTCCTCCTAGGGTTTTAATTATCGATACTGCGGTAGTCTTCTCCTTCTGCTACTTCACGCCTCTAATCTCCAAACGCATAACCTACTTCCTAACCTCCACCTAACATTGAATGGTTCTACGCTGTCTCATGCTCAACCTTTCAAATTCGGTAGTCATCTTTCTCCCTGCCTCCAATCCCAACCCCACTCTACCCTCTGCATTCTATTTCTCCTTGACCTCCTCACCCCATCACCCATGGTTCACAACCTTGGGGTCTCATTGACAACAACCTGAAACTCTACTAGTTAATTATGGCCTCTGCCACTGCAGCCACAGCCAACCTCTTAAACGTTAGAAAAATCTGCCACACCTCATTCTTTGCTCAACTAAAATCCTTATCACTAGTCTTGTGCTCAGCAAACTAGACTACTTTGCAAGCCAACCTATCTACTCTTTTGCTTCCCTCAACAAATCCCTTTGTGACACGCACCCTTTTCCACCAACCCAGATCCTTCCCCACCTCAACCTACCGTCACCCCACTGGATGACTCTCCAGGCAGAATTGCTCTCTTTAAATTGCTAATTGTTCTAGAAATCCATCCATAGTCTTGCCCCCAACCTCACTGAATGCACCTCACTGTACTCTTCCCCTCTCAAGCTCCCTGCTCCTCGGCTCTTCATAGTCATTGAACCCCCACCCTCTACTTGCCTCCACACACTTCTGCTCCTTTTTGCTATTTGCCCCACTCCACTGCAATGCCCCCCTCCAGCAGTCAAAACCATCTCTTCAGTGGAGCTCTTCAAAATGAGACACACTCTCCATCTGCTAACAATGGAAGGAGCCTCCCAAACCCTACACCCTCCTATCAAAACTAATTGCCCAACCCACCTCTCCTGCATTCTGCCCTCAGGACTACTCACTGCAATGTGTAAACATGTTAATACTGCCTTCCAGCTCTCAATGTTAAGCATTTTATAATGTCTTCCAGTTCTTGTGCTGGGCTTATGTTCCTGTTTTTACACACTCATCGCCCAATGTAAGTCATTCAATGCAACAATGCTGTTATGTCAGGGAGCCCTACCCTAGGACTGCCTTTGCGCTCTGTCATTGCCTATTTTTGTCCTCATTTCTTCTATAAATACAAATACAAATCTAATGGCATTGTGTTCTGGCAGCAGAAATACACACACTCACAATCCAATACGGCAAATGATTGGAGCACAAAGACAAAAAGGCCATCAGACGAACAAGTCATATCGAAGTGAGAAATCTGCAAATCAAATTGTGTCTCATGGTCCTCTAACGTTCTGCTCATCCCGTTCCAAGTGGATCTACAACGACAATGGAATTAAGCAACTGACCAGCTGGACAACGTAGTATCTAAAACAGCTCACTTAAAAGACTGCCACTATGGTTAACAAAAGAAGGGATTATGAGCAAAGACACACTGCTGGGAAAGAAGAAACTTCAGAGGCAGGTGGTAACGGACACGTATGTAGAAGCCGTGGAAATCCACATTAATGATCACCCAACCAGTGGAACCTGAAACCAGAAAGAGTTCAATATTCTGGAGTTCAGGGCAATTTAATTAGCTCTTGTAATTTCTGTCCCTACCTCCTCAGAAAACTGGTACAAATGATGACAGACATCTCCACAATCGTTTACAGAGGAAACAGAATAGAACATATCCCTGGACACTATCGAAGGAAACACAAATGTTCTGAGGATGGATTGTAAAACATTTGATAAAGATAACATCCAGATAGCATCCCGGGATAAACAACAAAAAACAAAGAACTTAGTTGAGTGAGATCATAGGCACGTGCGTGGGAGGGTCACCAATCAGTGACAAACACCCGCTTCCAGTGCTGGGGAACTCCTATGACAGACCTGTTGGCAAACAGGGAGAATGGCAAAAGCTGAAACGTTGCTTCCAGGTTGCACACACATGGGTGAACTGGCCATACTTTTCCATCTCTTCCCCTCGACCAACCACCAGCCCACATATTCAGTGGGAACCTGTCCCATGGAGCCAAAAGGGACAGAGCTCCTACTTCTGTCTCTCTAACCTCATTTGCCCAATCTTGTGCACCCTAACCTGTTGCTTAATGATGGAGGGTGCTTGTAACATCACAAACACATCTCTCTGCTGACTCCTATGAGCTTACAATTAGAAAACGTGCAGGTACTCCCGATTTCCTAGAGGTAATGCTAAAGTTAAGGGGACATTTGGTGCACCTCTGGGGGCCTTAACTAGGTCACAGGGCCCCTTGCAGATGTTAACCTAGTTGCTACACCTTGCACCCTAATGATAGTATTCATCAGTTAGGGAACCCCTGCCTGCTAGCACCAAATTCACATAAAGGTTAGATCAAGTTTCGCTTTTTAAAGAGTCAGTTAAAAGAGCATCCCTTAGGCCAGTGACTGTAATTCCACCAGTGAAGCTGCCTTTAATGGCTTGGGAGATAATTGTTGCCTGAATGGAGTTCCTATACATTGTTTCACGCAATACCTTTCGCACACTTAAAGTTTGTATCCTGGAAATGTGCATTCTTTGTGGCCATATAGAATGTTTGGGATTCAAAGATTTTTCAATGAATGACCCAATCACGAAAAAGGTCAGTGGAAAGGTGGAATAACAGTGGATGTATTTTATTATTTTATTTATTTATTGGCCATGTATATGGCGTCTATATACACAAGTGTTTCCAGGCGCCACAAGACAAGAAAGGGTAGGGGGGAGCGCATGAGATATCATAAGAACACAACTCGAACAAAGAAACAGTTATATTGGCCTTGTGATAATCCCACCGTGCAAGTGCATGCCAAGGTGATAAGTGCAAGGGGGCGTGCGGGATAGAGGGAAAAGTGCAAGAGTGGGAGAACCCCGGATGTGGGGGTGGGCAAGTTCAGTTCAGTCCAAGGCGGCAAGTGCCATGGGAAAGAGTGGGGGAGGGGAGGAAACATGCAATGGACAGGAGGATTGGGTTGGGATAGTCTGGGAAAGGGAGCCAGAGGACATGTGCTGGCAAAGGATGCTGGGAGGGACTGGTAGGGGTATGGTCTGGTCCCTGTATGACTCCTGAAGGGAGCAGGCCATATTCACAGCGGCATGTGGAGAGTTTAGCATGGGAGGGGGAAGGGAAAGGAGAAAGGGAAGGTCTTGAGAAGTTTCTGGAACTTAAGAAGATCTGGCTTACGTTTGAGGGGGCAGGGAGGCCATTCCAGTGGGAGGCGCCAGCCGAGGAGAGGGAGCTACCTCCCACTCTCTGCTTGGAGAAATGTTTGACCTGCAGAGATTTGGAACCAGAAGACTGAAGGGTTCCGGCTCTGTGGCATTTCGGGGGGGAAAGCTGGATGTAGAGAGGTCTTAGACCCCAGACAACCTTGTGGTTGATGCAAAGAGTTTTGAATTTGATCCTTGCAATCACCGGCAGCCAGTGGAGAGATTTTCGGGCTGGAGAGATGCGGTGCCTGGGCTTGAGGGCAAGGATAAGTCTTGCAGTCCTATTCTGGATTAGTTGGAGGGGGCGAAGGGAGGAGAGAGGAAGGTTGAGAAAGAGGCTATTGCAATAGTGGAGCCTAGAGAGAACCAGGGCTCTGGAGAAATTGAGCTTCTGGGGGGAGGTGAGGAAGGGTAGAAGGCCCCTGAGGAGATGGAGCTCAAAATTGGACTTCTTGGCATGGTCCCTGATGTGTAGAGAGAAGGAGAGCGAGGAGTCAATGATGATCCCAAGGTTTTTTGCCTCACAAATGGGTGAGTGGAGGGGATCCAAGGAGTCTGGCCAGAGAGTGAGGGGTAGGCATCCCACTGAGAAGGATCTCTGTCTTTTTTGGCGTTCAGGCAGAGATCATTGGCAGAGCACCTTGCCTGAATTACAGTCAGTCAGGTATAACGCAGGGAGAGCAGAAGGAGGAGGTGGTAGGGGAAGGCAGCTGGAAAGAGAGCTATGTGTCATCTTCGTAACACTGGAAGTGAGGAGCTCAGGTAGGCCAAAGGGGCCAGGTAGATGTTGAAGAGCCATGGCAATAGGATAGAACCCTGAGGGACACCACAGGTAAAGAGTGGGGTGGAGGAGAGAAAATGACCCATTTGCATTTGGCAGGTTCTGATAGAGAGGAAAGAGGTAAGCCACACCAGTGCCCTGTCCATGATGCTTAGGGTATCACGGATACAGTTAATGAGGATGGAGTGATTCACACTGTCAAAAGCAGAGGAGAGTTCGAGGAGGATCAGAACAGAAGGAGAGTTAGAGTCCAGATTAGAGAGTAGGTCTTCTCGGGTATTCAGGAGAGCAGTTTCAGCGCCTCTGGCTACCCTGAAAACAGACTGGTGGTCATGGAGGCATGAAAGAGAGATGTAAAAAAGACATGCAAAATAAAGCATTATGAGGTTAAGGAAAGGTGGATGTTCGGTGGATGCACCCCCAAATGTAAAAGAAATACTAAAAACACAGCAAATAACTCAAACAAATAAATTGGAATAAAGAGCAGGCTTTGCTTATATTTGTCAAAAAGAGCAAATCAGTGGAGCCTCATATCATTTTGTGACTAGAACATTTGGCTAATGAAATGTAAGCAACAAAGGAATTCAACACAAAATCCCAGCTCTTTGTTCATACTGCATAGAGAACGTTTTCCAACCCATTGCCAAATGAGACAAATCCAGGTGGCTCGAGAACTGTCCATAACTTTATACGAAGAAGGTTATCGACAACCTTTTGGAAATGCACTAGGACACTCTAGTAGGAGTTAGATGGGCACATCAGCTTTTCTTCCAAAAATGCCACTATCTGAAATCTGCAAGTTGTCAGCATGGAGGTCATTGAGAACTGTCTGCCTTCGTCACTGTCTGGATACCAACACCAGATCAAAAACATGGGCCAGCCAGGCACTGCTAAAGAAATCTCTCTACACTCTCTTCCCAGGTAGTTCTGCTTGGATATCTAGGTAAACAGCTGTGCAGATCTGTGCCATGCCCCATCGCATACAGTGGAGTCCTCGTTGCATACAGTGGAGTCCTCCGAAAAACATGCTCCAGCTGACACATAGCCTCTACCATTTCAGTGCAACCCACGCCTCTTCTCTATGAAGGCTTAGTCTTCCAAAGTATCTATACTAGACATCTCTGTTTGCCAGAACGGCTCTGAACAGTTCCTTAAACTACCATTACTTCTGCATGCAGGCCTTTGCTCCTGTCCCTCATCTTCTCAGACTACAGTCTTCGGAAGGGCCGTCCTCCCTACAGCGCTTCGACACAATAACAAATGGCAGGAGGTGCTATACAAATAAAAGACAACGTAACATATGGGGCTGTTACCTAATAACATATTCAGTATTCGGCCGAATACCGAATAGTTTGTCAACTATTAGGCCGAAGCCGAATATGAAGCCAAATAGTTGCTTTATTTAATAAATCATGTTCCAACCTTCAAAAAACACACTTATTAAAAAAAAAATAAAGCACCATTTTAAATGCATTCTATATTTTTTATGCTCTTCGGTGTAATTAATGTAGCATCTTTATTTAAAGTATAAAAGCCAGAAATAAAGCAGATTTAACCAAAGTGAAGCGACCAAATGTACAGAAGATTGTTGCACATTCAGTACCAGTTAAAGTAGGAGGCTTCACAAATGCAAAAGGACTGCCTTTGTGAATCAGATGCATTGACTTCTCTATCCAGTTGCAAAGTCGATGTGGTTGAGTGTCAAAACTTCTTTGCAGCTCACATAGAAATGTATAAAATGGTTCATGCGTGAACTCCATCTCACAGCTATTCACCCCACCCAAACAAATGCTGCTCACTTTTCACTTATCTTAGCCACTCCTTTTGGCACGTACACAAACATATGCAACGTATCATTCCTGATAAAATATCAGATAATTTTAACTTAAGTCCTTAAAAAAAAGGGGGTGTGGGGTATGACATACGCAATGGGGAGTGACATGACAGGAACTGAAAGTATCTATGCACATTTCTTTCTGTTTGTCTTTTCCAACTGAAAAAAGTGCCCATTGCATATAAATATTCACCAAAATATATTTTTTTCCTGTATTGTTGCAGGCTAAGTATAAAAGATTAGCACCTTTTATGTCTAAGAATCTGTAACAAAACATGCCCTAAACAGACAGCAGATTACAATATAAGATATTTTTCAGCTGTGTGATAGCAATTTGTCTGGTCTAATTCTATTAGTTTTGCAAACTGAAGTCTATATTTGCCTTTCTGAGTTCATGTTTCATTGTATTCAAATGAGAATGTCAAAGTATTCGGCAAGAGCCGAATAGCAAGAAACTATTCGGCTGGAGCTGAAAAGCTTTTTTTCAGCCGGAATTCGGCCAAATACTTACTGGAAGCCAAAGTTCGGTACACCCTTAGTAACATAGCATGCCTTGCTGTAGCCAAAGTGAAGTGGGACTGAGGTATGGAAGCCAGCCACAATGTTTGGAAGGGAGGGGCCAAAGGATTTGCAAGTCTCCACATACACCTGTGTCCCCATTTGTTAGGTCCTTTTAGGTTTTTAAAAAATCTGCTGAGGTCTTCTTCCCTAAGCAACCCATCCTGGATATCCGATTGCAGACTTCTTTCGTACTCAACTCATTCTGGACTTCCGATTGCTGCGGTCTTCTTCCTTACGCAACTCATTCTGTTCATCCGATTGCAGTCTTCTTCCCTACCCAACTCGTTCTGGACATCCGATTGCTGCGGTCTTCTTCCCTACGCAACTCATTCTGGACATCCGATTGTTGCGATCATCTTCCCTACCCAACTCGTTCTGGACATCCAATTGCAGTCTTCTTCCCTACCCAACTTGTTCTGTACACCCAATTGCTGCAGTCTCTTCCCTACCCAACTCATTCTGGACATCCGATTGCAGTCTTCTTCCCTACCCAACTCATTCTGGACATCCAATTGCGGTCTTCTTCCCTACCCAACTCGTTCTGGACATCTGAATGCGGTCTTCCCTACCCAGCTCGTTCTGGACATCCGATTGCTGTCTTCTTCCCTACCCAACTCGTTCTGGATGTCTGATTGCGGTCTTCTTCCCTACCCAACTCGTTCTGTTCATCTGATTGCAGTCTTCTTTCCTACCCAACTCGTTCTGGACATCCGATTGCTGCGGTCTTCTTCCCTACGCAACTCATTCTGGACATCCGATTGCTGCGATTCTCTTCCCTACCCAACTCATTCTGGACACCCATTCTCTGCAGTTTTCTTCCCTACCCAACTCGTTCTGGACATCCAATTCCAGGCTTCTTCCCTACCCAACTCTTTCTGGACATCTGATTGCGGTCTTCTTCCCTACCCAACTCATTCTGGACGTCTGATTGTGGTCTTCTTCCCTACCCAACTCGTTCTGGACAACCGATTTCGGTCTTCTTCCCTACCCAACTCTTTCTGGACGTCTGATTGTGATCTTCTTCCCTACCCAACTCGTTCTGGACGTCTGATTGCGATCTTCATCCCTGCCCAACTCAGTCTGGACATCCGATGGGTTTAGATGTGAGTGGGTGTAGATCTGAAACTACTACCACAATAATAGGCAACTTACCCGCTGCACCATTACATTTCCTATTAATGAAACTTAAATGTAGTAAATCGCCACAAACAAAGTAGCCAAAAATTACATATCATTAATACGTATTGTTCTGTTTGTTTAAGTAATAAGATACCATTTGAAAAATCAACTTCTCGTGTGAATCGAGTAGCAGAGAGATTTGGAATTTGGAATCTATAGGGACTGTTGAATAATTTGAGGGATTTATCTACTGGTCTGGACTGTAAAATCACGTGTCTGTTTTTTTGCTAAGTTGTTCTATAGCAAATGTTGGTGTTTTGTGGCTCCTAACTGCTCGCATGGAAGGCGAGTTGATTCCAGACGCGCTTTGAATTCAGGATATTTTCCTGATCTTTGGCCTTGAACAAACTGTCCCGTGAAGATGGTCACCACTGATGGCGCGGCGGGGTCCCCGCCACCCGGGAGTGAGTTTAGACACTAATTAAAACCTTGCTTTGCTTTCAGTTGGCAAATTGGCTAACACCTCGGGGATAGCACGACCTAAAAGCACACTCTCTTGGGAGAGTTATCAGCGAAACAGACATGTTCGTGATGTGGCTGCAGATAGCAACATTGTGTTTTTTTATTGGCTGTGATCTTTTTCGCATTACATTTCCCAGGATACTGTGGGGCTTACCATTTTAAGTAGCCCGATTTCAGGGCTGACGCAATCTAAGTCATTACTAAAAAGAGGGGGTCAGATTAGAAAAAGTCCAGACTCGAGGTTATCTCGGGCGCTATTAACCGGGGCCAGTTTTGAGCCAGCCAATTTCCATGTATCGTCTTTACTTAAAAATAATACCAATGAATGCATGCACAATATATGTACAGAGCCAAAAGGCAATGGCTGGCTCATCTCGGAGATGTAATGAATTCAGTCACCATGTCTTGCTCCAGCAGCCGTGTTCCCGATCTATAAACACACAGCCCTTAATAGAAAAAGATTAAAGAAGATATTAAGCTGTAGGAAGCTGTCACTCATTTCCCGCCTGCCCCTATCAGAGCATCCACACTCTCCTCCAGAGAGGGGCCATGAAACCAGAACATCTTTGGCTTGCAATAATATCCATTTAGTCAGGAAAGATTCATTTAGATCCGTGTCCCTGCTATGTTTGCCAACGTGTTATTGTTTTACAAGGCCGGAAGCGGTAGGTTTGTCTCCTGCATAAGGGATTATCTGCAAATTATACAAGGCCCCAATATATTTGCTCCGATGTGCGCTGGTCCCTTTTGCCTGCAGCTGTGCGTAATTTGACTTTATGGTTGAAATAATGCATCATTTTCCTTAGCTGAGGGGAGTAGTTCCAGCAACAGAAGAGATGCTAGGATGGTTGTCTGTATAGCACCTGGGCTGCTTCAAAGCGCTGTGGTAAAGCCAAAAGAGGATTCAAGCACAAAGCAACTATGTGCTTTCTGTTAAAAGGTAAAATATCTAGGGCTTCAGTAAACCTTTTGCACGAGGAGTACATTCAATTCTATGGGCCTGATCACGACTTTGGCGGTAACGCCGGCAGTAATACCACAGGCGGTATTAGCCCTACCGCCGAACTCCCCGGCGCTAATAGCGCCGGATCACGAGTTTGGCGGTAATGTTAATCCCCATTCCCCATTGAGCCCATTCGGGAATGCCCCATTCGGCTCAATGGGGAATTTTCGCGCTCTTACCGCCGACGGATTTCCTGTCGGCGGTAATAGCGTGAATTTTCTGCAGATTTCCCCCCAGCTCAGAGCTGGGGCGAAATCCGCTGAAGTCCTGATTTGGCGGACCCTTAAATCCGGCGGTAATAGCGCTACCGCCAGATTTAAGGGGTACCGCCAAAGTCGTGATCAGGCCTATGTCTAAAACTGTGAAAGTCAAAATGCTTCCGTGTTTATAATTCTGATGGTAAATGTTTTGCATGCAAACTTTACTTTACTTTAATACATTTATATAGCGCGGCCATGAACCCGAGGGCGTGAGGGCACTACAAGACACAAACAACGAATAACAAGTAAAAGAGTCCGGGATGCAAAGCCATTGCGGAGAAGAGAATTTAGAACTGTCTCAGAGTCATTTAGTTGAACAAATATGTCTTTAGGCTCTTCTTAAACAATTCAAGGAAGTCAATGGATCTCATCTTTAAAGGAAGAGCATTCCAAGCCCTAGGTCTGTTGAAGGCAAAGGCTGAGTTAGCTGCTCTGACAGTGTGGCATATTGGTTCAGACAGAAAGTGCTGATTGTTCGACTGATTGTTCGACCTTATTGTTCGCAAATGTGTTTTTGTGGATAGCAGCTGTTGTAGGTACCCAGGCATGTTTCCGGATCTGCACTTATGTATAATAGTCAGAGTTCGGAATAGACATCTTGACAATGTGACATGGTCTCTATATTTAAGATTCATGACAGCTCTGATAGCCCCATTTTGGCATACCTGCAGCCTATTACCGTCGGACTTACTGATACCCATGGGTAGGCTAGAGCAGTAATCTATTTTAGAACCTACTATTGCTCTCGCAATAGTCTCAGCGTTCTCCTGTGAGATCAACGGCCTTAGGTGTGCTAACAATTTGATGTAGTATGCACATGAGGATACAAGGCTGCTGACATGCTGTTTCATGGTCATATGTTGATTGAAAGTTACTCCAAGGGTTTTCACCATTTTTAGGGGTTTAATTGATTCTTTTTTTTTTTAATTTGATTTAGTTGATACACAACTTTTCAAATATATACGAAAATCCACAATTATACAGAAGCAGTAAAAGCAGCAAAAAGGAGAAAAGAGAATAAAATACCCGGGGTACAAAAGATAAACATATTATACACAAACAATGAATAAAAACAAAAATGCTTTACATTTCTTAAAATGACCAAGCACAACGCCTCTCATGAACCAATGGGAACCCATACAAAATTAATTTGAGGCAGCTACAACAGGCAAAACCATTCTTAAGTATTGGACAATGGAGATCTGTACTTTTTCTCTTGAGGTAGAAAACATAATTTGCCATTTGTAGTCACTTCAAGTGCATGTGTGAAAGGTGATAATGTTCTGAAAGTATCTTTCTCTCACCAACATTAATGATGGACAATCCACTAGCACATGTTGCTGAGTTTCTATAGATTCTCCTCCCAACTGGAAATTCTCATACTTTGGCCCCATTCTGTTAATGGTATGTGGTGAGCCTATAACAAGTAGTTTTTGATTTGTTCAATGCTAGTTTATTATGGACCATCCAGGCCTCGATGAGAGTAAAAACTCTGTTAATGACTAATTCATCTTCCCTGTGACAGCCAGTAAGTGGAATGAAACATCGCGTGTCATCCGCATAATTGGTAAAGATTATATTCTCGCTATCAAGCATTGCAAACAAGGGGGCCATGAGTATATTGTAGAAACAGGGAGATGCACAGGCACCCTGTGGGACGCCACAAGTTGTTACAATGGGTTCCGATTCCGCATTGCCGCAGAAGACTCTACTGTCTCGGTTATTAAGGAAAGACAGTACCCACTTGCAGGCCAGAGGTGAAAAATTAGCCAATTCGCACAACCTGGTGGCCATGATGTCATGTTCCACCAGGTCGAAGGCCGCAGAAAGGTCAAGCAGCATAAGCAGGGATGCTTCCCAATTATCCATACGGGCCATTAATTTAGATTTGAGTTCAAGTAGTGCAGTCTCAGTGCCATACCCAACCCGAAATCCAGACTGATGGTCGTTTAAGATAGGATGCGCCTTTAGATATTCTGCAATTCGAATGTAGGCCAACAGTGCAAGGGCCATATTTTAAGCCTAGTAGTAAAAAATAGGCGTTACTTCCCCTACCACACCATAGGCCAAAGAATGCCTGCTTTTTTGTGCAGGTATTACTCCACTTACAGTGGTGACAATGGGGCATGCAGTAGGTATTACCACACGCAGTAACACTGCATTTCCCCAATGAAGTTGCATGGAATTTCATAATAGATCCCACAACTGCATAATTTATGGAGCCTTTGGCTGCCTGGCTCCTATTTCTGAATGTTTGGGGGCTTTTTTCTCATATCAAAGATGTCCAAAAGGGCATAACGTAAGCATTAACAACCATTTTCTTTACATCATCCAATGGCATTGTAGAATCAGTAGCACCCACGGTGTGCATGGCATAAGTCACCAGGTTTGTGTGCTCCAGAAGTTTGAACAAGGGAATTCAAGGGGAACAAATGGTCACTTTGCAAATGGTCACTGCTTGCATCGCAAATTCTTAATCCCCAGGGCAGTATATTCGCTTTGACCAAAGTCTTGCGTTACATTTTTGAGTATTGATAGACAAGCACAACCCCAGCCGACACTTGCAGAAAATCAGGCTGAATCAGTAAGGGTCCACTTCACTGCAAGTCGCCACGCACACGTGTGATGTCCAAGACAACCTCCTCTTTTCTGGTTAGGGTGTGAAAAGGCACGTGAACCTGTGTTGGCCCAGATTACCATGTCCTTTTTTACATTCCAACCAAAAATGTTTGAGACTACCAGGGAAAGGACACCAGCTGCAAAAGTGTTACCAACACAGCAGTTTCCGTGGGATTTACCCCCAACCTAAAACGAGGTGCATCATTACTCGCCGGCAACGAAGACTTGAGCGTTAGAGACAACACTAGGAAGATCAAGAGACACCCTTTGAAAAACATATCGACCATTCGACTTCAGTGTAGTTAGGAACTGCCAAAAGTAGAAAACAAAGCTAAGCACAATGAATAATATGACACAGCCTTCCAACCTCATCGCTCTATCTCAAATGCTCTCTATATCCTTGCCCTGTCATGAGGATCCATCTGTAGCCTGCCTCGAATTGCAATCCTTGTTATGACTCTGACTTGGCTGCTCTGAAACGCAAGTGCAGAGCAGCCGAGTGGAAGCAGAGGGCTTTGGGTACATCCTCTGTCAAACTGTCCTGCTGCTTGCTCCAAAGGCAATACAGACTCTTCGTCTTCTCCAAGAAGAGGGTCCAAATTCAAGCCCACGTCTCTGGAGCCTCTAACAGCATGGCCAAACCTTTTGAAATCTGCAAGGTTCTGGCCAATCTAACTGCAGTCTCTATCTCTCCTGTTCCTTGCCAGATCCTCTGTATGATCCTGGCCTCTCATTTCACCACTAAAACTCAGGACATCCTGTCCACAGTAACCTCCTCTCCTCATCACTCTACCTCTACCTCTGTCGGGACCCCTCTGACCACCATTCATTCTCCTCCACTCCTCTCTCTCTCCCATAACACCTGATGATCTTTATAGACAAGTCCGATCTATGAAAGTTTCATCCAAACAGGTGCTCCACTGCTCCTCCAGAACCATCAAGAACAACATTGTTTCCCCTCACTCCAGCCTTGGTCGATTTCTGCAATCATTCCTTTACCACTGGATCATTCCATTCTCTTCTCAAGCACTCCCTTATGCACCCCCTCCTGAAAAAGCCCTCTGCTGATTCTTCTTGCCCGGCCAACTATCGTAGATCTCTATCACTCCGTTCCTGGGCAAACTCCTTGAGAAACTGGCCATCTCTCAGCTGAACCTCTGCACTGAATCTGTTGTTGTCTCGATGACCATCAGTCTGGTTTCAGATCGGCCAGAGGCCCAGAAACTGCTCTCCTGAACTCCTGTGAAGATCTGCTCTCCAGCCTTGACTCCAGCTCTCACTCTGTCCTCATCCTCCTTGACCTCTCATCTGCCTTTAACATGGTCAATCACGCCACCCTGGTCAACCGTCTCAGTGTCAACCTTGGCCTCACTGGTAAGGCTCTGGCGTGGCTGTCCTGCTTCCTCTTTGACTGACCCTCCCAGGTCCAACTTGGGTCCTTTCTCTCCACCACCTTTCTTTCCACATGTAGTGTTCCCCAGGGCTCTATCCTATCACCCTGTCCCTTTAATGTCTATATGCCTCCCGTGGCCGCTCAGATCTCTACTTTCTCCTCCAACTTTCAGTGTTATGCGGATGACACTCAGCTCTCTTTCAGGCTACCTTCAGCCTTCTCTCCCTCTTCGCTCATTCCTGACGGCCTACCCGCTATTCAGGGATGGTGAGCCGCTACTGACCTCTGCCTTAATTCCAGTAACACAGAGATTCTTCTCATTGGGATCCTGCGCCCGCTTTTCCTTTCTCCCTCAGGCCGCCCTCGTTGGGCCCCCTCCCCTCACCCTCTTGTGAGGCAAAAAACCTTGGCGTGATCTTCGACTCCACTCTCTCCTTCTCTCCACACATCACAGACCTTGCCAAGAAGGTCCACTTTCAGCTGCACCTCCTCAGAGGTATCCTACCTTTTCTCACCTTTCCCCAGAAGCTCACTGTCTCTAGAGCTCTGGTTCTCTCCAGAAAGACTACTGCAACAGCCTCTTTCTCAGTCTTCCTAACTCTACTCTTTTACCTCTTCAACTAATCCAGAACAGAACTGCAAGACTTATCCTTGGCATCAAGCCCAAGGACCACATCTCTCCAGCTCTGGAATCTCCCCACTGGCTCCCTGTGGCCACAAGGATCAAGTTCAAGACCCTCGGCATCATCCACAAGGCTTTCTGGGACTGAGGTCCTCTCTATATCCAACACTCCCTTCCTAAATACCTTCCTTGTAGAACCCTGCTCTCAGCCACCTCAAACTCTCTGTGGGTCAGATGCTTTCCCAAACAGAGAGTGGGGTAGATCTCTTTCCTCTGCAGGTGCCTCCCTCTGGAACGGCCTCCCCGCCCCTCTCAGACTTGAGCCGGATCATCTGAAGTTCCGGAACTGCTCAAGACCTTCCTCTTCTCTTCTTCCTTCTCTCTCCCTATCCCCTGCTAATCTACCTGTCTGCTCATCCTGACTGGTGGCGTGGTTGCCCTCAGAGTCACACAGGGTACCCCCTCCCCCCCACAGCCCTTATCCAGTCACCCTGCACTGCCTTCTGGTCTATCCAGCACTCCAGTCTGGGACTGCACTGTGTATTCCTCTGACGTCCTCCCACTTGCTCAGAGCCTTGCTTCCCTGACTGCACTTCCCCTCGGACACCTTCCCTAAGCTTCTCCCCTCACCCTCTTTCCTGCATCTTTGGTTGCACTTGCACGATCTGAATGCCACAAGGCCTAGTAAGATCGTTGTCTTGGCATCCCTCTGTCTCCCCTCCTTGGTTTGTAGCGCCTAGAAACAGTTGTGTAAAGGCCCGTTATAAAATTATAAATATCATATCATATCATAATATTGTAGATTCAATTCCATAATAATTGTTGAGTTAGGTATGCAAATGGTAAAGCTAACGCACAATCCCGTCCAGACTGTTTGGCTAAAAATAAATCAGATCTTCTTCCTAAATAGTTTGGGAGGAAGTTCAAGAGTCAGCTGGAACACGGAAATGGCATTGGCCGCTTAGGGACGTTTCGTTACATTATTAAATCAGGGAAAGAAATACTATAGCGACATATTCAGGACGATGTGCGCTAGACACGTTGAATGAAGTAAATTCAATGGGGAATGAAGTAACTGAAAACATTGTCAGTTGAATGAAGACAATTCAACTAAAGAGTAAAATAAACTCTGAGGTGAATAAAACGTCTATGTATCATAAATATGTGTATAATAAACAAAAGAAAGGGGTACGTAAGCGCAAACAAATGGTCTCCAAAATACAAAACTCAGTGCTAGACACAAAGGTGCATTCACAGTACCTGTTCTGACGTCACACGCGTTAATAAGAACAGTTCACTCTGGTAGGCAGAAGACGACGGATTTAGTTGTTCATTGGTTTTGTTGACCAGACATGAAACTGTTGGAAACCATGTAATCGCATGTAGAGTAGCATTAAAGCAAAATGTTGCACACAAATGGAGGAGTGAAATGTTGGCCCCTTTAAAAACTCCAAGCAAACCATGCCATACTGGGGCTCTTTTTACAAGTCCATGTAAATTGCAAGGAGAGGACTTATTAGGTTTGCACTTAGGTGCAAAAAGGTCCCCTCCATGCAATTTTAGTCATTTGCACTAAAAAGTAGGAAATAAAGGTGACATTGCAGGTGTAATAGCCTGCACCCCTTTGTTTTGACATTTTGTAGTACTATTCGATTATTTTTATTTATTCCACCATTACAAACTTTTAAGATCATCCAAATATTATATTATACAATATGCAAAATATATAGGCCCTCATTGCAAGTGTGCCGGTCCGGAAGCAACAGTGCCGGTAATCCTACTGGCGTTGTTGTTTCCAGACCGGCACACTACGGGATTTGCCTGCTGGAGCCGCTGTGCCCAACAGGGCTGACCCTGCTGGGTACAGCAGCCATGGTAGGTAGGCCATCACGGAAGCACTGGCACCGTTAAGATTTTTTCTGATGCTTCCGTGGTTCCCATTCCCATAGAGTCCCAAATTACCAGCGCCTGACTTCCTGGACTGCTGGGGTTGTAATCTTCCGGTGTTACCGGGAAGTCAGGCGCCGGTAATTTTTTTCGGGTCCGGCGGCAACCTGCCGGGATCACCGGCAGGGTTACCGCCGAACTTGTAATGAGGGCCATAGACACATAGTCAAAACATAAAAGTACTACAAAAGATTCTCTTGGCACACTTTAAACAACTTAAAACATTAAGTAGTACCTTGAAGCATATAAAAAATGTGTATTGCCTACTGACGAAGGGGACCTAAACATTGCCCTCATTGCACTTATCCCGCTCATGGCTCGTCGACTGAGAAACGAGTGATGGGCATCGCTCGTCACCCCCTCCTCCCCTTCATCAATGATGTATTTCAGGTGTGAAAGACGCTATTCACTCACAGTCATTTAGACCATACCCTGATGACATTACAGAAGAGAAAAGAGCAAGTTGACTGACTGCAGCCGCACTGGTTTCGATGATGTCACAACTGACATCATGACATAGATGTGTCAGACATGAAGTACATATGCTTCCATGCATGAAGCTACATAAACATTTTAGTTTATTGCAGATAGACACGAGGGATATGCTTATGACTCATATAGTTAGAGCACTCACACGCACATATACTCCTTTTTGCTGAGCATGAAACCGCAAGATCCATAAGAATACATATGAACAACTTGCTGAATCTTAAATGCAACTAACAGGGACAGCCATGCAAATAAAGATGGGCAACATAGGTATATTGGAGTGAAAGGGGGAAGCTTCCAGAGTTCGAGACACAGAGAAAGCCGATAGACTGTTCTAGCTGAACCTTACAGGGCAGGCTTCCAGTGCAATCACTGCGCACAGATAGCAGGGAGAAGGAAAATTCCAGATAGCCAGAGGGATGGAGCACCTGTGAGAAGCCCAATCTAAAATCCTCATAATTACAGGCACAGGAGAGCCATTTCGTGGTCCCAATACACAAGACCTGGGCACGGTAGACATGGCCTATTCGTTCAGGCTAGGTAGAGATTGTTGTTCCCCATCAGACTGAGTACAGGAAGAAACAAATGTTGCACAGGTTCAAAGACAAATGTTTTGTCTCGCGGCACATGAGATCGGGGAAGGTAACTTATTGGCAACACACAGCACCTTCGGACTCATTCTCATTAACTTGAGTGTTGCATTTGGCCTGGTACCTGTCCAAAGCTCCAAGGCTGAGTAGACCTATTCACCTTTCCTGATGAGTGTATACAATGTTGCATCGGCCAACCACATTTCACTAACCTGGAACTTTATATTTGAAGGTGGTCTCAGGAGGTGCCACCAGATATGGTTCCCAATGGATGTACTAACACCTATGGAAATGTGTATATAGTCCACCTTAACAACCTATCCCATTGCTCGTTAGGTTTTTGGGATGTACCTGCATGTTGTGACGTCAGTCATAAACAAAGCCAGCTAACAACCGCCTAGACACTGAGAGTGTGTGGAGAATGTGGAATTACCCAACTTGATCGAATATAATCGACCGAATGGTACATTTGACCGAATTTGGCCAGTATCATTCAATTGATTATATAAAATACCGAACATGTGGAGCGGGGGTGTCCCCGCTCCCTTTGTTCAGAATTTCTGGCCTTGGGGGTGTCCCCCGCTTCCTGAGCATTGGAGATGGGGCCAAAATAAAAAAGAGAAGAGGACCCTGCGGCACCGGATCCAACGCTGCAAGGTCAGGAGAGGCGGCAGACGGGGAAAAGTTACGTAGGGGAGGTTGGGGGATGCTCTGGGGAATTGGGAGGACATGGGTTTGGTGTGTTTAGCCGCAGTAAAATCGTATTCTCAGCTAAATTGACTACAGTCAATTCCACCGCAAACAATTCTACCACGGTCAAACAACCCAAATCCGATATTGTTACGTTGTTCATGCTGCAATCCCTGTCATTTGAATTTGTAATAAAGACAGTTGAATTTCCAGTGCCCACTTCCTCTTGTATGTACATCGGGAGGCTTTATAGAGTCCCCTGACCGCTTTTACACTCTTATATAAAGCTGTCAACATCGTAAGTCAGCATTGCATCATATTTGAAGCTTCCAGTCTCCTACTAACTCGTAGTCTTCGTACGTGTGGTCCAATATACTTTATCCTCAAGGTTGTGTATTTGCTTCAGGACAGCATACAGTGTGGTAGATTGTCCATCCCATCGATTTCCCAATCGCACGATTTATCCCTTGCACGCCTTTTATGATACCACTGCCTGTCACGAGTTTTGACAACTTTCACACTAATACGTGTTGTTAGGCTTCTTAAGAGCTGGGGAATGTTGGCTAAAATGCTGTAGCAATGTTTGCCTGACAAGCATAGATTGGGGTCTGAGGGCCTCTGAGACTAAACTACTCCTCAGGACATATTGGACAGCAGAACAAATGTTTAAAAGACACCTTTTTAGAGAGTGACAAATGTTGCAAATGTAGTCAGGTGAAGGGGACGCTGAGCCCCCTCCTCTGGATTTGCAACACGACGAGAGCCTTTTGGGAGGGAGTATGTGAAAGGCTGGTCCTAGTATTGGGGTGTGCCATTCCTAGAAGGGCTTCCCTCTTGATCCTTGGTGACATCCATCTGATGATGGATCTGTCATTCGCAAAATAAATCTGCTTGTTGTGTGGTTGCATGCTTGTGAGAAGAATGTTCCTGCATGCATGGACATCCTCAAACTCCCTCTGTATGGATGATTGGGGGCAAGAACTGCTAACTTTGTCCACATACGAGAACACAAAGGTGAAATGGATACGTTCAATGAGATCGGGGGGGCTGTTCCTGGATATGTGAGGCAGATATGCTTACAGGATAAAGACTTTGTCATTGTTTTTATTGAATGATATTCTTGCCCTGTTCTTGCTGTACTGTCTGCTATAAGATTATCTGATGTATGTGTCTTCATGATACATGATGTGTTTTTTCTCTTTCTTTTTCTTTCTTCCACTGTGCAATTATTTTACCTGTCGCAGATCAGATGGAGCACAGCGGTTGTTCTACCACTGGATTATATGGATTACATTGGCTTTGTATTTATTGTTCTGCTTGTATGTTCCATTTTGCCTCAGTTATTGGTGTTCAAAATACATTTCATTCAAAAGAAAACGCAGTGTAGAGTAAAAAGCATGCATGCAATTTGTACACATGCATTTTATGCATGATCTTTGCTTCACACCCCAATGTACATGTCTCCCGCTGTGTCTTTAGATTGCATTACAGGTTGTCTAACAAAAGTGCAGCTTTTCTGGTGCTAGTGAAATATATTGTAGTTCTTTAGCTGTTGTGATATAAACTTTGTCACAAGCATTTGTTCAAGGAAATCTACAATTTGCATGGAATTCCTAGAGTAGTAATAAGCAATCAAGAAACAACGTTTAGCTCTTATAGTTGCAGTCAGTTTGATTATCATTCACATGTGCAATTTATTTCCTGTTCCGCCTAATGGCCTGGCTGAAAGACAAGTGAGACATTAGAGCGGTTACCACACTTATTTAAAATCAATGTTTAACAAATGGTTAATTAAATGTTTGGATTCATGTTTCCCTGTGTAGTAAATGCAAAAAAAGAATTAAAGAATCAGATAACGAATAAAGTTAACTGGATTTATTTCTTCAGTGCTCTTAGTTGGTCCAACACTGTACGTTAGCCACAGTAGTCATATTTAATTGTCCGCCTCTGGATTCACTGCACCTAGAAACTTTGACTCCAACTTTTAGGATTCAGTATTTAAAAAAAAAAAAGTTTATTTTAAACCAACACACAGATGACAGCAATACAGGTAAATGCAGAACACATTGTAAACCCCTCGTCTCGTCCCACCTGCCTATGCCCCCATTTCGCTCCCTCCCTCACTCCCCAATTCCACCCTCCTCCTGGCCTGGCCCAGGGGACCTCTCCGCCGGACATTCTCCTTCCAAGTTAAGGACCCTCCTAGCCTGGAGGGGTTTGTTGGTTAAAGCCGGAAAGTTTTGGTCATAGGGCCTCATTACAAGTATGGAGGCAGCCATGCCCTTAATAAGGGCATGGCTGCCTCCATTCCGGGCTCCAATACTGGGTTCTGTGAATGAGGAATTACCGGGTCATTCTGACCTTGGAGGACCCAGTAATTCCTCATGCACAAAACCATTCCCCATTCCCATTTGAGCCCCCATAGGGCTCAATGGGAATGGGGATGGAGCTAATAACGGGCCCGTTAATAACAGGCCCGTTATTAACTCCTTGGTCCCCTCGCGAGAACCCGGAAAGGACGTCTGGTTTTACCAGACGTCTGTTCCGGGTACCGCTAGGGGACCTCATAATCAGGCATCCCATAATGAACGGTGCCGGTCCCGTACTGGCACCATTCATTACGGGACTGCCAGGGTCATAATGAGGCCCATAGTCTAGGAATGGTGCCCAAATGTTCCCGAAGCGGTGTAGAAGGCCTGCTTTGTCTGCTGACACTTTTTCTGTGATCCCACATCTTTATCCACCAAAGCGCCATGAACGGCCCCTCAGTGGTCTTCCAGGTGTGGGCCACTGTGGTTTTCCTGGCCAAGAGAAATTGGGTCAGTAGCTTTGCTCACTTTCCAGATCTTGGGTAAACCCGTGGGACCGGGGCTCCTAACAGGATGGGTTCCAGCTCTATTGGAATTGCCACCTGGGTGATGTCTTTTATAGTGGTGATGCATTGTGTCCAGAAGGTTTTCACAATTGAGCATGACCACCACATGTGGAAGTATTATCCCGGCTGTCCACATAGGTGCCAGCAACAGGGGTCTAGGGCTCGGTTAATGCGGTGAAACCTGAGAGGAGGGTAGTACCAGCGTAGAAGTATCTTATGTGCACATTCTCTATTGGTGATGCAGAAGGATGAAGAGTGAGTCCGTGCTAAAATGTCCACCCAAGTCTGGTCTTCCAGGGGGTTTCCCTGGTCTGCCTCCCATTGCAGCATATATGGGGCTCTTGTGGAGAGAATGTCCTCCTGCAGAAGTTTATAGAGGGTGGACATTTTCCCATGTGGCGGGAGATCCTTTAAGGTGAGCTCGAAAGAGAGTTGGGAGTGCGTATTGCAGCTTGATGGGTTAGGGGGTGAGAGCACCAATGTCGTAGTTGAATGTAGGGGAACCTGTCTGCTTCGGTTAGCCGGAATGCCATTTTGCATTGCTCAAATGAGCGAGGTCGGTCCTCCTCAAAAATTTGTCCCGGAGATTCAAGGCCACCCGCAATCCAATTTTTAAAGTTCAGTGGATGGGACCCTTGGGAGAAAGCCAGGTTATGGAATACTGGGGAGAAGGGACCCAGCCCCCTCTGAATGCCCCTACAGCTCAAGGCCCAGTCCCATGTGAGTGTGTTTAGTGGAGGACAGCTTCTTCTTCCAGTGCTGGCGCAGTGGGGGTGAGATGTGCGGGAGGAAGCGCAAGGGGAGCTACACATGGGATTGTTCCGCCTCCACCCACCTCGGGTGCTCGGAGGACGCAAGCCATTCCCGTATATGTGCCAGATGTGCTGCCACCTGGTATTTTCGCAGGTCAGAGACTCCTAACCCGCCTATTTTGGCACTGCCCATCATTGTTCTTTGGGGAATCCTCGCCTTTCTACTCCTCCAAATAAACTGGAACATTTTCCTCTGCAGGCGGCGGAGAGTGGGCAAAGGGATTGTGGTGAGTAAGGAGGAGCCGGTGTACAGGAACCTCTGAAGGAGGTTCATTTTGCAGGTTTTATTGCGCCTGATAAAGGAGATTTCTTGTGACCGCCATCGGTCCAGGTCCCTCTCAAGCTCTCTAAAGATTAGGGAGAAATTCGCCCGGTATACCACCCCCGGGCGAACAGGAATTTGAACTCCCAGATAGGGATTACTTTTTCGCTCCATTGGACCGGACATAGGGTTTCAAGGGATTCCTGTTCTCCCGGTTCTAAGCCTATCCCCAGGGCAACGGATTTACCAAAATTGATGGTGAAGCCCGCTACCTTCCCAAATGTATCGATCTCAGTGAGAGTGGGTCTTAACGAGGACCTAATCTTTATGATGGATAGGAGCAAGGCATCTGCATAGAGAGCTATTTTGTGCTGGGAGGTGCCGATCTGGAGGCCCTTGATCTCTGGGTCTAGCCGAATTCTTTGGGCAAAGGGCTCCATAACCAAGGCAAATAGGAGCGGGGATAGTAGGCACCCTTGTCTGGTTCCACAGGTCAAGGGGATAGGGTTTGATAGGGAGCCATTGACCCTGAGAAGGGTCTTCTCGGACTGGTAGTTAGCCAGAACCATTTTTTAGAAGATCAGCCCAAAGCGGAATACTGCCAAGGTGAGACGCATGAAGGCCCAGTCAACTCTTATCAAATGCTTTGGTTGCATCCAAGGCCAAGAGTGCTAGCTTCCACTAGTCTTGGGTTGCGATGTCAATTAGGTTTAGGGCTCCGCAGATTTTAACCCCTGTGGACCTATTTTTTATGAAGCCTGTCTGGTGTGGGTTGATTATGTCGGGCAAGGCACCTGCCAGGCGGTTCGCCAACAGTTTTGAGTAGATGTTAGCGTCTATATTTAGAAGGGAGTTGGGCCTGTAAGAGCTATTGTCCCTGGGGTCTTTGCCTGGTTTGAGTAGGAGAATAGTGATGGATTCCTGCATAGAAGGGGCAACAGATCCCAGCTCACCAAACGAGTCAAAGAGGGTGACCAGAGGGGGAACCAACTGGGGACGGAACATTTTATAGAATTTAGTTGAATATCCGTCAGGGCCTGGAGCTCTAGGTTTGAGGGATTTAATAGTAGCGTCTACCCCCTCATCTGAGATCGGGGCGTCAAGGCTCTCCTGGACAGACTCTTTAAGCTGGGGAAGTGCTGCCTTCCACAGGTACTCTAACTGTTCCTCTTGGTCTCACAGAGATGCAGTCATTACCTCGGACAGGTGGGCCGCCACCAGCTGAAGTTTTTCCTTTTCCGCATATTGGACCTTGCCTTGTTGGTCGCGGAGCCCTATGATCGTGTTTTTCCTTTTTGTCTTGGCTAACTTCTCCACCAGCAATTTATTCACCCTCTTGTTTCTGCAATAGTAGCATTGCTTGGATTTGGCTAACCGATGTGCTGTATTTTCCACATAGTGGCCTTCACATTTTTTCCGGGCAGCTTTTATGGCCCATTGGGTTTTTGGGGACCAGCCTTTACGTTTATGATTTGCTTCAGCTCTTTGGACTTCCTCCTCGAGGATTAGTTGGGATTGCCGTTTGCATCTGTGGAACGCCGCCCCATGTGCGATTAATTCCCCCCGCACCACCGCCTTCATGGCGTCCCAAGTGTTGGGTGGGGAGGTATCTTGATTTGGGTTTTCCTTGAAAATGTTTTTGATTGTTTTGGCAACCACGTCTCTCAGATGCATATCATTGAGAATGGGATCATACAGGTTCCATCGGCGTCGTAGGGCTGATCCGGGTCATGAGCCCGAGGGCCAGTGTTATTGGAGCGTGGTCTGACAGAATCCTGGATCCGATGGTTCCCTCATCAACATAGGCCAAGATCTGCAGGGAAGCCAGCAAGAGGTCAATCCGGGAGAACGTCCTATGCACGTGGGAGTAAAAAGAGAAGTCCTCGGCGGGGTGAAGCACTCTCCATGTGTCCACTACATCCAGAGTCCGGAAGAAATGAAGGAGGCTGATGGCAAGTTTGAAGACTTTAGGGGTCGGGGAGTGTGATCTGTCTTTTGCGGGGTGAGGAACCCCATTAAAGTCTCCTCCAATGATAATTTGGCCTTCTGCAAATGGAAGGAGTGTGTTACCCAGTGCCTCATAAAAGCGTCCTATCTGTCGTTCGGGGCGTACACTGAGATAAGCGAATATAGCTTCCCGAGCATAAGGCATTTAACCTCCATGTAACGGCCCTTAGGGTATTGTCGGGTCTCCAGAATTTGTGGATAAAACCCTTTTGCGAAGAGGATCGCTGTGCCCCCTTTTTTAGTGCCGCTGGAGGCCAGGAATTACAGCGGGAAGTGCCTGTTGCGGAGACGTGCGAAATCCGCTGGCAGGAGATGTGTCTCCTGTAGAAAGGCCACAGCGTTTTCCCCATCATGTAGTCTCTGCAAAGCGGATTTGCGTTTGGCGGGGGAGTTCAAACCCCTAATGTTGAGAGAGACGAACTTCAGCATCAGATGAGGAGGGGGAGAGATTGAGGCATTCAGGGATCCCCGGCAAGGGGACTGGAATGAGTGTGGGTCAGTTAACTCCTGGGGGTTTAGTTAACGGGGCGTCATCTTGTGGCTGGGGTTTTAACAAGGAACTCGAACGGGAGGCCGTACCAACAGGAACTCGGGAAACCGATTCTTCTTCATCAGGGCATCCCATAGCCAACAGGGCTGAAAAGGTGGGTTGCAGGTTTTCCTGTATCCCGCTCCAAGCGGGTACTGGTGGCATGCACCTTGGAGTTGGGCATGGGCCGAGTGAAGCATGCAATCATATAGTTGTAGTTACTTGTTCCAGTGCCGTGTATTTTCAGCTGGGCGGTAGGTGATCATTTTACAATTTGGCTTCTTTGCACCCTGGTCCAGGCCGCACGTTTCAGCTTAGCGAGCAACTTCTCAGGATCCTCAGCAGTGTGGTTAGTCAAAGCATCCTCTGCATCCCTGGGAGAGTCCGGGCGTAGAATTGCTGTAGCATCTTCTGGGTGGCTAATCCTTCGGAGGGTGCCATTGTAGGAGAACTGCAGGGCCGTTTGGAATAGCCATCGGTATCGGACTTGGTGGCTTGGAGGAAGAGCGTAAGAGGTCTAAGGGCCCTCCTCTTTTGTATCATCATGAGGGACAGATCTTGGTAAATGTGCAGTGGGGAGCCCTGGAATGTCAGCTTGTCTCAGGATCGCCCTATTGCTGTCATGGCTTCTTTGGTGATGTAGAAGTGTACCCTCGTTATTCCATCTGGAGGAGAATCTGTCTCCATGCCTTGGCGAGGGCGCAGTCAAGTTGAGGCTTATCTAGGTGTATCAGCAGCAATTGGAAAAAGTCCCCTACATATCGAATCCCTCAAATCCGCAGGTTGTTGCATCGGGCCCTATTTTTGAGGTTTTCTTGCTTGAATTCGAGAATTTTGTTCCTGTTAAGTAGAGTTTGGATAGAGCGTTGTACTTCCACGAGAGTTGCAGAATGTTCTTTCGTCAAATCCTCCACCTCTCCCAGCCTCTGTTCAGCGTCTGTGACCTGTTGGTCCGTCTGCTCTAGCTTCGTGGTAGCTCCGACATACAGGATCTAAATTCTGCTTTGATATCTGCCATAAAGGATTGGATGTCCCCCTTGGTTGCCAATAGTCCCTTTTCCTGCGGTACCTTTTGAGAAGTACGTTTTGGGGCTTCAGATTTCTTCCCTCTGTCGGCTGAAAGCAGCATGGTTGTAATGTCGGAATTCTTAGTGGATTTAGGCTGCTTAGACATTTTCGCAAGCCTCAATGAAGAGCCTCCCGTGTGGACTCAGGGAGTGTTGAGATGAGGTGAAGGGGCTGTAATGATGTCTTTTATTCTGGGAGGGGGGAGAGAGGTGCAGGAACTCCCTTAGCTCAGTAAGAGCAACCGTGCCGTCAAGGGCGTAGTTATGAGGGCTGGTCGAAATGTCAGTGTCCAGATTAGGTCTCGAATGGGTGACAAGGGCCTCCAACTGGTGAAGGAAGAACTTGGCACACAGGGTTAATGCCACCAAGATGAGGCAATCGGAGTGATGCAGGGTCCTGGGATGCCACTCAGCGCTATCTCCTGTGGGGAGGGTCTCCCGGTTCTGGGCTTAGTGTGGGGGCGTCCGCGGGCAGGACCAACTCTGAGAAGGCCAGCTGACCGAATTCCAGGATGCGTGCTGCAGTAGCAGGGAGATAGTGTCGGGCCCTGTGAGCCAGGACTGAAGTGGAAAAGTGGTGGACTTCAGATAGTAGATGTGGGTTCCTGGGGTAGCTAGAATGAGAGGTTCTCTGTTCGGGAGGGGTGGGCTTCAAGAAAGCCGCCGTATCTTGGGTGCATCACCTACCACCATGAGTCCCAGTGGGGGAGTACAAGAGTGCATGAAGGCCCAGGATGAGCTGCGGTGGGGGATGTGTGTGGTCTCGCCAATGGCCGGACCTCCTGCGGGGCCAGGAGTGGCGTAGACGGACCAGAAGAAGTAAAGCAGGGCAGAGGAGGCAGGAGTTAGTCCCTCCAGCTGCGTTAATCAGCTGAGGCCGCTTCCCACAGATAAGGCGTGAAGGTCCGGGCAGCAGTGGCGGGCGGAGCGCATCTCAGCAACACGCTCCCCCCAGCGAGGGCTCAGCTCCCGATGGAGGCACTTGTGATGACTGCCGGCGGGGGCCCAAGTATACCACGCCTCCTACACTGCTCGGGGCCACTGAATGGCAGGATTGAGTGTAGCGAGAGGAGTGCGAACGTGCTGGAGGAGCCCGCTGAGCTGGCAGGTTTTGGATTTGTATGTAGAGGCGGGTTGAGTGTGTCGCAGGCCCCGCCACTGCTTCATTTTTAGGCACTTGACTTCTCCCTGGGGGCTGCAAACCGGGCGGGTCCGTGGTTGCACTAGGGACCGGGCTTCAGTGGCTCTGTATGGCGGTGCCTCCCCTTGCTGGGTTCGAGATGGGAGGAAGCCAGGATGCTTGTTTCCACAAAGGTAGTCGGTGAGGCTGGGGGTGCTCAGCAGACCAGGGCACATGAATATTTCGGTCGCCTCAGTTGTAGACCGTTGTAGGTCCAGTCGGGTTGCAGTGGCCTTGCGCCCCAGGGCCGTCCACCATTTTGGATTGCATTGGCGGCGAGCGCGGCAGAACTTTGCCAGCTGCGATCTTCCAGTCTGATCCACGTTAGGGGCTCAGCTCGCCCTCAGTTGCTGCCTCAACGTTCTGGTTTCAGTTGTTGTCTTTTCTCATATGAAGCAACAGCGGGAACATCATTATATTGCCAGTAGATGCGGGCTTCACTCGGAGACCATAAGAGGAGCAGCCACATCGATGGCGCTCCAGGCCACGCCCCGAGAATTCAGTATTTTTTCGTTGAATCTGATTTTCAAATTCCTCTATTAACGTTCGCTCTACGTTCCACCATTTGGCAGTTCTTCGGTCTTACCTAGCTCTCGTAGCTTTGCCTCCCAAGTTCCAGCTTTCACTGCTTCTACATTCAATCTAGTTCTCAATTGGTCCTGGGGGCTTTTCTTCCACCTACCAGCATGCAGCAGTTATCAATTCCATTTCTTTTGCAATTTTCTCTAGGAGCTGTGCCCTCACGTTCCAGCATGCAGCAGGTCTCAAATCTACCTCTTCCTCAGTTGGCTCTAGGAATTTTTCCTTCACGTTCCTGCATGCAGCAGGTCTCAAATCTACCTCTTTCTCAGTTGGCTCTGGGAATTTTTCCTTCACGTTCCTGCATGCAGCAGGTCTCAAATCTACCTCTTTCTCAGTTGGCTCTAGGAATTTTTCCTTCACGTTCCTGCATGCAGCAGGTCTCAAATCTACCTCTTTCTCAGTTGGCTCTAGGAATTTTTCCTTCACGTTCCTGCATGCAGCAGGTCTCAAATCTACCTCTTTCTCAGTTGGCTCTAGGAATTTTTCCTTCACGTTCCTGCATGCAGCAGGTCTCAAATCTACCTCTTTCTCAGTTGGCTCTAGGAATTTTTCCTTCACGTTCCTGCATGCAGCAGGTCTCAAATCTACCTCTTTCTCAGGTGGCTCTAGGAATTTTTCCTTCACGTTCCTGCATGCAGCAGGTCTCAAATCTACCTCTTTCTCAGTTGGCTCTAGGAATTTTTCCTTCACGTTCCTGCATGCAGCAGGTCTCAAATCTACCTCTTTCTCAGTTGGCTCTAGGAATTTTTCCTTCACGTTCCTGCATGCAGCAGGTCTCAAATCTACCTCTTCCTCAGTTGGTTCTAGGAATTTTTCCTTCACGTTCCTGCATGCAGCAGGTCTCAAATCTTGGCTCTAGGAATTTTTCCTTCACGTTCCTGCATGCAGCAGGTCTCAAATCTACCTCTTTCTCAGTTGGCTCTAGGAATTTTCCCTTCACGTTCCTGCATGCAGCAGGTCTCAAATCTACCTCTTTCTCAGTTGGCTCTAGGAATTTTCCCTTCACGTTCCAGCATGCAGCAGGTCTCAAATCTACCTCTTTCTCAGTTGGCTCTAGGAATTTTCCCTTCACGTTCCTGCATGCAGCAGGTCTCAAATCTACCTCTTCCTCAGTTGGCTCTAGGAATTTTCCCTTCACGTTCCTGCATGCAGCAGGTCTCAAATCTACCTCTTTCTCAGTTGGCTCTAGGAATTTTCCCTTCACGTTCCTGCATGCAGCAGGTCTCAAATCTACCTCTTTCTCAGTTGGCTCTAGGAATTTTCCCTTCACGTTCCTGCATGCAGCAGGTCTCAAATCTACCTCTTTCTCAGTTGGCTCTAGGAATTTTCCCTTCACGTTCCTGCATGCAGCAATAGCCCGTTCCAACTGTTTCTTACATATCTCTGGGAAATGACTGCTCCAAGTTCCAGATATCATTGATCAATTGAATGGGAGTCTCCCGTGTTATACTACATGCATCCCCTTTCATGGACTACTCTGCTGACCCACTTGTGTTCTTTTACAGTGGAACTCTGGATGCCGAAGTGATAATGTCACCAGGCTTGATGGAGCCTGGTGACGCGTGGAGTGGGCAGCTGCTCAAGCAGCACCTGCTCTTTCAATGTAATTCCACTTCCAAGTTGAGTCACATCTTTAAATGCAGCACTAGCGACGGGGATTGGATATATGCTGTCATAAAAGCATCTAGAACCCTTTCCACACTTTGAAGAAGAGTTCCTCTGTATCCTCCATCATTGTGTATGGAACCAGTGCTAGTGCAGTTCTGTTCTACGTTCTACACATAATCTGCAGTGTTTTGACCTTCACGAGGCATGTTTCTCATGTTAATGGTTGCTGCGTTGTAAATTCTGGTTCCATTTGGTTAGTTAACCTGTGTGCAGGGAACATGTGCAGTGTTCTGTTGCAGCTTTTCTGACATGTACCGTGTATGTTCCTGTGCCTGCATACCAAAAGGTGTCAGTGGTGTGAATATTTGATCGCTGTTTGCCTCCGGTTTGTGGTGCTCATGTATCTGATTTGTGCTGCTTCTTGGGCAGTGTATTAAGACGACCCGCAGGCCGTTAATACACCCAGTCTTTACTTATGGCGGCTTTCCCGTAAGCCTTGGAATGGGAACATGCCTAGGGTCTAACAGACATTTTCAAATGACTCGCTGTCCCAGGCCCATTCTAACAACACATCCGCCTTCTAAAAAGCGTCTGAGTTATCAGCGTTCGCTCCGCCTGCTTTGAGTGATGCGCCCTGTAGTACCTCATCCTGCATCTACATATCCAGGAAGTGGGTTCTCTTCATCTTCTTTGAAGAAAGCGTCTTCTGGTCCCTCATTTTATTTAGAGAAAGCGGCAAGGGAAGAGAGCCAGTGACATCATTTGCTGGAGGAAAGCACCTTTTTATTTGTGTACAATGTTACAGACCGCGTTCTTGTAGCGCCAAGTTTGGCATTACGGTTTCAGCCTTGCACTCATTTATCAAGAAATGGTCATAAAGCTCAGTGCTCTTTTTTTCACCAAAAGTAGTCTCTACGGTGATTAATTCTGCACCTCTTCTTGTGTCAAATCAGTGAATTGGGCACTAGGCTCTCATTCTGCAGGTGTTCTTTTGATGATCTGAAGTGAACGAGGTTTGGTTGTGAACCGAACATATCTTTTAAAAAATCAATAGAGTGCCTCATCTTTGGTCACTTTTGTTCTTCATTCAAGTTTTAAAAACTCTGTGGCGTTCATTTCTATTTTAGCCTTTTGTTTGAATTATTTGTTTGAATTTTGTTATTTCGTTTTCAGTTCGCCAGAGGTCTATAGCAATTTGAGGTGATGCAAATATTCACGGTCCCATGATATTTATACCCACCCCTGATTCTGCCAAAGTAAAGTGGAGCTAATGGAAAGGGTACTTTTTTTAAATGATGTGACTGCATCTGTGGACACAGGTTTTAGTATAGAATATTAAAAAAAAAACACGTTGCTAATGAGAATGAGGAACTTAATGAAGAAAGTGTTGAATTTTTATTTAATGATCGCTGTGAGTGTGAATTTAATTTGATAAAAGAAGAGATTGATTTATCCCCACTTTTGTGTCAATTTACCACAAGTAGCTCCATCATTGGAACTCTGGATGGCAGTAATTATGGTACTGTTTCTGCCCTGCAACAAGTACAACTTGATCGTGATACAACAGCTGCACTTGCTTCATGGGTTCTGAAGGCCCCAGAGAAAGAAACACTTTATAATAGAAAAGGACTCCCTTGCTTTTCATTGGTCCATGGCAAAGTTCCATAAATTGTTGTAGGGCACTCACTTTGTTGCATACACTAACCACATGCATTTTCAGAACCATGTTGGATTCGAACCAATTACATGACATGCTAGGACGCATGCGAACTGGGTGTTCACACTGGAATGCTACAGTTTTATTATGGAGTACATCAGACAATCCTCTATCTATACCTCCATTACATGGTTTCAACTGATCGTAGGTGTAACTAAAAATAAAAGTATTGTTATGACTTGTTCATTTAAAAACCCTAATTCTAAAAATATTATTTTAAATAGGCCAACACATGTTTAACACTGTAAAGGCTGTAGTATAGCCCACAGTGCTTGCTTCCTCAGGCCGTTGCTGTTCTAGCATAAGAATGATCAAAAACTATTTGAAATCATGTGTTTTCTGAATACGTCTTGAACATTCCAAGTTTTCCCCAGTGAACGGTGAGTGGTACGACTGTCATATGTTAAAGGCGTTTGGAACACACAGAGTTCTAATTTCTTTTTATACAAATACATTTTGAATTGCACACAATCCCATTTGAAATATTAATACAATATGAAAGATTAACACACACCAAGAAGAAATTAAGTTTAATTGTTTGGATTCTTGGTCTGAGGAGAAATCATCTAAAGATACTTCACTTGGGAAATGTATAGCAAGTCATATGGAATCATACTTATGAGATCACAGCAAGGCCCTGAAGAAGCATGCATTGTGCAGTGTGTTATAGCCTTAATGGTGTGAGACACGTATTGACCTATTTAGAATGTTACTTTCAGAATCAGGGTTTTTGAATGACCAAATCATAACAATATGTTTAGTACTAGAGAGTCTAATGAGAAAACGTGAATATAATATTAGGATATTTTGAGCCCACAGAATGAAGGCATAGATAGAGGATTCCTTGTTACATACGTTTGGGGTGCATTAAAGTTGTTTATAACATTCTCTGTATTGGCAGACTGGTATATCCCAGGACCATATATTAATTTCAAGAATTTTAAGTCGGGTGGGATACATCATGCAACCTCTTTGCAAGACAGATAGCAAACTGTAATTCTGTAGCCCTGGTCAGCCTGGCACTCTTGTCTTTGTAAATTTGTCTATGTTTATCATGCAGAATGTTCAAGGAAGTGAGAGCAAATTTGCTGAGTCTTATGAGAATTTCTAACCTGAACACCAATAAAACGATCAAATGGTCAGAACAAATATAAATGATCAGCAATGGAATTGTAGGCAAAGAAGAAGGAGGTGAACTGTGTTCCGCTAATGAAACATTATTAGATTTGATCAAATGTGTTAAATCTTTGTGGCCAGACTATGCTCTTCTGACACAAAAGATCTTGGTGTTCTGATGAATAAACGACAAACTCAGCATAGAAGATTGGAGAATGTACTACAGTGGCAAGGCTATCATGCACATAGGTGTGACATTTAAATGTTAACTTAATGCATGAGGGACACAAAGGTATAACAAGAACCAAACTGGGACCTAAATTAGATTACTGGAGACCCAGGTCTGAAAGATTCGTAGGAAGCAAGATGAAAGTTTGTTAAGAGTGCATGATTGCAGACAAAGCTACACGGTGAGGAAACAACCTCTGTCTCCAATTAAATTACCTCATATGGTGCGACAGGCCTTGGCAATTGATATCCCAGGTCTTGTTAATGTAGGACAGCGATGGCAAAGATTGTGATTGTAATGAACAATTTGAACTGTAGGTGGATAGAGGTGACAATTGTTTGAGAACATTCTGCTCAACATGTGATCAAGGTTTTTGAGTGGGATTTTCCACTGTATATCATGAGCATTTAAAAATGGCATGGAATTTACTAGTAGAGGAATGCACCATTTCTCTAATTGCATAGGATTGTGCACAAGTGAACTGCCATAGACCACCCAGAAACCAACAGTGTAGTTGAAAGAGTGAACAGAACCTTGATGTAAGCTCTTTACATGGCAAATTTGAGTGGTGAAGATTGTAATTTGGCAATGCAAGAGGGAATCCTATGAGGTTCTCCCATTAAAGCATGGCTGATTTGAATCCATACGAGGTACTGCAGGAAAGTGTACCCCTCCCGGTTGGGTAGGGCCAGCTTTGTAAACACTGACAGCACCAAACTGTGAGAGAGAGATTGAGGAAGAAACTGGAAATGGATTTGAACTTTCACGTGAGGATGGAAACATATGTAGCTGTTATTGGTTTGTGAAAGGTGTAGGGGAAGCATGGTATCACAAGTATGAACCTGACACAATAGGTACAATTTGTAAAAAAAAAATTGAAGTTTCTGGGGTTGGAAGAACTCCTACTTTGCCATATAACTAAGATGGGAATAATCTCGACCATCAAACGATAAACAAAAGAGTCCTAGTGGAGTCAGTCAAGTCAAAATGGCCTATGCTAACAAAACCTAATGCCTGCCCTATCTCTTGTTCAAAAAGTGTATAAAGGAGAAATGTATGTAAAGGAAAAATAAGTGTTCAAAAGAATAAATGTGGCTGAATCAGCTCTCCTCCCCACATTAGACCACACAGAGTAAGACGTTCCCTGTAAGCAGGATGATACACTCTGGCTTGGATGTTCAACACAATAAACAGTTCCAAAACTTGGATCAAGGCCCACCTAGCCTTCCACGATAAAGTCTCTATTTCCAGACTTCCAAATAATGTTCCAACAAAAGATTCACGTAAGTCCCCCTCTGTCGGGCACAGACCTCTTCAAAACAAAGTTCACGTGGGTCCCCCTCTGTCGGACTCAGACCTCTTCAGAACAAAGTTTAACAAAGCTTGTACAGGGCTCCCTTCCCCAAGCTTATTACACTTTGGGTCTCCCTCAGTCGGGTTCAGATCGCTTTCGGATGTCGAAGACTTTCGAATCTGCGTGGCTTTCTTTACAGACCTCTCCAGAACCACTTTGAATCAAAGTTCAAGATTCAACTTTCACTCTCCCCGTCTCTAGGAGTTAATTTAGGTTTCTTCACTATTGCTGTTCATTCACTTTATCGCCACAAACAATGCACCTTTCACTGAGGCTTTTGAGTGGGGTACTTCCTTTCGTCAGACCACTCTGTTACTCAGTATCGCTGATTTCACAGCTGTCCTTACTTCAAAGTTAATTTACAGGTCTGCCTTTCTTTGCATCTCAATCACACACTTGCAGCCTTCACTTGCGATATAATGTTGCTACTTTTTCCAATTTCTTTAACACACACTGGTCTCTCAGGTAGTTTGCCAACTCTCTGGCTGTCTGCGTTTCTTACTTGGTTTTAGGATTTCCAATTCACGCGTAGTACCACAGGCAACTCTGCTGTTCACCTGGGAGGGTCATTGGCATCCTTGAAACACAATGCATCCTTGGAAATGGGATCTGGCCTTCTCCACGTGTCTTTCATGGCCTGGTGGACGCAACGACCAGTACTGAACTCTTGGGGTTTTTGACCCACTGCTCTCGTCCCTTGCTCTGTCACTCTTCTCCAGTAGGTTTGCCTTCACCCCAGAAGCTCTGCTCGTACTCGTGTTCCGCCTCGCTCAGAGTGTTTCTCTAGGTTCTGCTTTTTATTCGTGTGAGGAGACCGAATTGGTATCAGGTATATGCACTTAACGTCAAGTGCCTAAATTTGCCTGGCACGATTAGCGGGACATATCCAGTACGATGTATGAGTGGTAGTGTTGTTACTCTCAGTCACTCTCTTCCTCGTCTCAGTGTTTGTGTAAAAAGGGGTGGAGGGAGTTGGGAGCTCGGAGAATCCTAAAAAATAAGATGGGTTAGATAAAAAAGGGGGGAATACCGCGTCTCACCATCGGCTGCCTCACACCCACTCCCAAAGACCCCTCACCCAGGTGATCCTCCTGCACTGGTCCACCCCCAGGGTCTGGATCCAAAGGCGATGGCCATGCACTGACCACCTGAGAGAGAGATCCCCGGGACCTATGGGTGCGACACCCTCTGGTTTCTTACAAAGGTAACATTGAAACAATCAGTTTAGGAAATGAAGTACGTTTTTTAATGAACCCAGGAAAGTGGCAAACTCAGGTCTGTAGTCTCTGAGCACACAGAATGGACAAGCTTGGAGCAAGAACAGAATTGCCTGAGTGCGACAATTCACGGACAGAATTGTGATAGTATGATAATGACTCTGCTTCATGCACATGTGTATGAATTGTTGAATGTTGTGGTTATTGTTTAAACACAATGACAACTTTCAGACACCCTAGGCACACTTATACTACTGCAGTGGTGAGTTGGCTCAGTATAAAAAAACTATTAACATAATATATAGAAGGGGGGTGTCAGGTATCCTCCAATGTTAGACTATGGGCCTCATTACACGGATGGCGGTGAACCATGGCGCTATTAGCGCCATGGTTCATGCCGGTAAAATACCGGCACCGCCTTGGTGGAAAGGGGAATTACCGCCCTATTCCAAGGTTGGTGGGGCGGTAATTCCCCCTTCCACCATTGCCCTTCCCCATTCCCATTTTTGCCCCATAGGGCTCTATGGGAATGGGGAAGGCGCTAATTACGGTACCGCATATTGCGGTACCGTAATTAGCTCCCTGGTGCCTTTGCGGGTTGGTTTTTAACGCCTGCAAAAAGCAGGCGTTAAATTCCCCAACCCGCAAAGGGACCTCGTAGTAAGGCGGTAAGGATTTACCGGTACTGGTAAAATACTGGTACCGGTAAACCCTTACCGCCATCCGTGTAATGAGGCCCTATATGTCTCTTTCCTTTCATGTGCCACTCTGCTGACCCTCCCAGCCGTGGATGTTGCATCTTCTCTGCGATACAGGTTGCTTATTCATTTTGATGTCAATGATGCTACCAACAGCTCTTTGGTTTTGTACAGTGATGTTGTTTGTGTGACTCAGCTCACAGTAGTGTTGCCTGACCATGCGCATTTACTTCAGAGCCTTCATAGCGCTCAGGGGACTTGCATGCCCCATCTGACCACTGTTTCATCCTGGATCGCTGTTATTAGTTTGCTTTTCTCTTCCCTTATTACCCCCTTTTCCTTTAAAATGAATGCTGCACTGCATGGACCCTGAGACGTATGTCGAAGAGCCCCTTTCCTGTTCTAATATCATGAACAGGCCACCCTCCTATAATATAGTGCCCCATGGCGAACCAGTTATGTTGGCGAGACTTAACGAGCATCGTTAAGTATTTGTCTGGAAATAGCTTCTTTTACTAAAAACCAAATGAAGTACAAGTCCAGCAAATCTGCACATTACAAAGAAGCTGCCTTTTTTGCCTTTTTTCTTTTTATGCAAAATGATTGCATTATACAAACACATTTGTACAAATAAATCACAGAACTGGCTGATTGGATGGGGAAGGCCAGGAAAGAAAGTGCAGAAGGAGGGATTGGGGGTCGAATGTCTACACTAGCCCAAGGATGGGCGAGGAAAGGTGAAAAAGTTAATATGTTTTTAATGTTGTTTGCTCGAGGACAATTAAAAGGTTTAATTAAAATGTAAATTGTGACTCATGTTGTTTAGATAAATGATTGGACCAGGAGTAAGTCTTATTTTCTCATTTGAGATAAGTAAGTGTTCAAACATAGGAGCGCAGGCAGTGAGGACGCATGGACAGGCCATCAGGAAAAGGGGGTGCGAGCTGGAGAGGTGCAGCAGAGCTCTGAACGCGAGGCAATCCGAAGCCTCCTGTGATAGGTGGGAAACTATACATTAATAATAACCATTTGGAATTCCTCTCCGCAGATTCCTAAAAGAAGGCCAGTCGTCATCCCATTTCACAGTTGCAGTGCAACCAGATCTGTGAGGTCTCATCACTCTTTTGAGGGGCCACAAGATTCCATTGTTTCGACCTCGTTGTCGCTCATTGGTGAAGTGTAGCTTGACACACAGAGCACAGCAGGCTTCGGCAACATCGTTGACCATACACGTGAAACTCTGGGGGACCGCCAAAGAGTGACCTGGCAGTGGGTGAGATTTGGCTTCCATGAAAATGTAATGGCAGGAATGGGTCCGCAGTCAGGTGTAGTTATTTATTTATTCATGAGTTTTATAATGTGTTAAGTCGCGGGGGTTCCGCTTCAAAGCGCCTTCAAAAACAAAACAGGATATTGGATACAATAGAGAGGTGTGACATATGTACAAGTAATAGGAAGCCTGGGATGAGGTTTACACGCTCAAGGAGTCTGCTTGCTTTCAGTTGGCTTCAGAGAACTCAGCTGACAGGTGAGTTACATAGCTCTACGAAGGCACCATTGGTTACAGAAATTCATATTACAAAAACATTAAACAAGTGGACGTCGGAACAAGTCGGGTGATCTTTTACAGGTGGAAGGCAGACACATTGGAAGTCATCAGGTAAGGGGCAAAGGGGCCAGATGTGCTAGTCCCAAGGTGTAAGTGTGGCAGAGTCCAGTATAGTTGTCTCTAAGGGGATGGACAGTTATTCGGTTAACGTATGCAGGCATAACTGAGTTAGATCTTCTGTTCTTGGGGCCCGATTTTCACACTAACTTTGAGCCTCTGGAGAGTATATTGGGGCTCATTTTGCAGTTGCCTGTACTTCATGAGTAGGGTACCTATTGCATTTCCACTTTGTCGTGCACTGGTCCCCTCAGTGTAAATTTCCAACATTTGCACATCAGTGTACAAAAGGGGAGTTTAAAATGGATTTGGGTATGTTTTACCACATAGGCGCGTTACAAATGCCTTACCATATCATACCACATTTTTTGATCGCAGCAAACTGACCGCAATTTATCCACTCGGGGCCTAATTTAAATGCACACGCTTTTTTCCCCCACCTCCAATGTTAAGAATGCGGGGGACACCCCTGCATCCGCTACTCTCCAGGGTTGGGAATTTGCAATATATGCGACCAAATTGCCCCAAAGGCCAAATCACCCATGCAAAATCTAATCAAATTGGTCATTAGGTCAATTGTTTTAGGTCAAATAGGCTAATAAAGTATAATGGTGGCATACTCATCTGTACGCCACCCTTTTACCCTCTGATGCACAAATGTAGTATGCATCGCCCGCCATGTCCTCATGGCAGGCAGCATTTACAATCTATTACTATGGAATCTACCTGCTTTTGGCTGGTGTCAAATTCAAGCACCCCCTCGTCCTAAACCTCTCCACCTCCCTGCAATATGCCACAACACACCCCTCCATCCCTCCACGCCATTGGTGCAGTAGAACTGTTATCATTACCACATAGTCTTTTTGCTCACCCGGTGGGGCTGTAAAGGACTACTTTGCTGGGATTCCTGCATAAGTGTTGCAGAGGTCAAAGGTGCTAGTCAATGGAGATCACATGTGCAAACTTAAGTGAGGGATGTAACCACCCGCTCCAGGATTAAATATATCAGCTGGAACCCATGGGATCAGGCCTCTATGGTCTCCCTCATGAGATGACTTTCCAGCGTAATGGCCTTCGCAACCGTGTCATTTGATGCACGCCCTGGGCATTGTACTGGCCCATCTTCTCTGCTATGACAGCAATGCCCTGCTGCACGTCACATATGGCTGTGACCTAGACGTCGCATATGGCTGTGACCTGGCTCGAGGGAAGCTCCTCCTGGCGAAGCTGCCTTACCTTCTTGTTCCACAGTCTTGCAGAATGGACTAATGGCCGGCCACTTTGTTGACCTCAAGGCTTAACCCTGGAACTGTCCCGGTGGTCACAGGGGATGGCAGGGAAATAATAGCCTGTCCTTTGGATTGTATGGGAATGGTGTCAGTGTTCGTGACCATGTCATGATGAGTGTTATCCTCCACGGGGTTCCCCCTGTCGTTGCTGGGTGCCAATTGTGGCAGCTGGATTATGGGCTGTGATGTGGTCTGCTGAATCCACAGTCGTGAGAGTGATCTACAACAGTTCCGATGGGGGTGTGTTGCCGAAAGTACAGAGACCCCGCAATGAGCATGGATGGAGTCTCCTGAGGGGCCTTTGCACTCTGCACAGGGGTCTAGATCTTCCCCTTGCACCATTGGCTGCTGTTCTGGATGCACTGGCATTTCCCATAGTGGACTTGCTGGATGTTGCAGGTGCAGTAGTAGTGGTGGTGGAGGTTTAGATGTTGCAGTGGTCACTGGTGCACCAGATGACCTTATGGTTGCAGGTCTTTAGGAGGAGGAGGTCCCCTCCTGATCACTAGAGGTGTTGTCCGTAGGGAAATGTCAGACGCAAGGGGTCTGTGACATAGCAGTTCATGGCTGAGTTGCTGAAGGCATACAATGGGCCTCATTACGAGTAGGGCGGTAAGGGATACCGGGCACCGGTAAGGAGACAGGTGCCGGTAATCCCTTACCGCCCTACTACGAGTTCCCTTAGCGGGTCCCTCCTTTAACGCCTGGTCTGACCAGGCGTTATGGACGGGACCCGTTAAGGGAAATCAGAGCCAATAAGGGTACCGCAATTTGCGGTACCGTTATTAGCGCCTTCCCATTGAGCCCTATGGGGGCTTAAATGGGAATGGGGAATGGTTTGGTGAATGGGGACTTACCGGTCCCGCCAAGGTCGGACTGGACCGGTAAGTCCCCATCTCACCAAACCGGACACAGTACCGTTATTGGTGGTAGTCATGGCGCAAATAGCGCCATGACTACCACCAACCTCGTAATGAGGCCCAATGTGTTTAAGTCTACCCGAAGAGAAATATGCATATGTCTTTCCCTGCACTCCTGTGCTACTTGGTCAGGCGTTTGTGGAACATAACCATCACTTCTGCCTGTCTGCATATCCAGGGGCCTTTGTGTGTCCGGAGGGTCCTGTGTAGCATACAAGATGCCTGTGTGCTGTTGACAACTGGCTCTTCCAGAGGATTTTCAGGTGGTTTCCTCTCAACTCTTGTCATATTCTCTGTTTGTGTTTCAAAGCGCCACAAGGCTTAGTGGGAAAGGAACAGGGGAAATGATAACAATAGCAAAAACAGTAATGTACAGTCGTGGTCCCACTAGGCCTTGTGGCATTTGGCTGTGCAAGTGCATTGAGGAGAAGTGCAGGGGATGGGGATGGGAGGAGAAGTAGAGGAGTGGACAAGTGCTGTAAGAGGGCCTGAGAAGGAAGTGCTAAGGGTTGCCAAAGGGGAGGACCTTCGGCTAAGTGCTAGTGCAGGCAGCTCTCAAGGGTGGTATGTGGGGTCACAATGCAGGAGCCCACGGGGCAGTGCAGTGGGGTGTGAGGGGTGCTGATATTGAGTGGGAGGAGGGCTTGGGATCCTGTGAGATTCATGAGGATCAGGCCACCAGTCACAGCGGCAGTGGGTGATTAGCAGGTTAGGGAAAGAGGAAGAGAAGAGAAGAGCAGAGTTTTGAGCAGTTTCCGGAACTTAAGGGGGTCCGGCTCAAGTCTGAGAGGGACAGGGAGGCTTTTCCAAAGGGAGGCGCAAGCCGAGGAGAGATATCTGCCCCCACTCTCTGCTTGGAGAAGCATTGTCAGCCAGAGATTTGGAATTAGAGGAGCGTAGGGCTCTAGCACTGGAGTATTTAGGGAGGGAAAGTTGGAGATAGCGTGGTCCCAGGCCCCAGAAGCCCTTGTGGATGATGCAGAGGGTCTTGAATTTGATCCTTCCTGCCACCCGGAGCAAGTGGAGAGATTTTAGAGCTGGAGAGATACAGCCCCTGGCTTGAGGCCAAGGATAAGTCTTGCAGCCCTATTCTTTCTGGATTTGCGGGAGGGGGCGAAGGGAGGCAAGAGGGAGATTGAGAAAGAGACTGTTGCAGTAGTCCAGCCTTGAGAGGACCGGAGCTCTGGAGACATTGAGCTTCTGAGGGAAGGTGAGAAAAGGAAGAATGCCTCTGAGGAGGTAGAGCTGGATGTGGAACTTCTTGGGAAGGTACCTGATGTGAGGGGTGAAGGGGAGAGCGGAGTCGAGGATGACCCGGAGGTTTCTGCCCTCACAAGATGGTGGGAGTAGAGGGCCGAAAGAGGATGGCCAAAGGTAGGAGGTAAAGAGGGCACTCGTGTCCCAATGAGGAGGATCGCCAACTTACTGGCATTGAGACATAGATCATTCACTGCACGCCATGCCTGAATTGTAGACAGACAGTCGGGGTGAGAGAGGAGGAAGAGGGGGAGCTAGAGGAAGGTTTGATGGAAAGTGTGTCCTGGGCATAACACTGGAAATGAACAGAGAAGGAGGAGATCAGGTGAGCAAGGGGGCTGAGATAGATGTTGAAGAGCCATGGCAATAGGATAGATCCCTGGGGGGTGCCACAGGTAAAGAGGGTGGTGGTGGAGGATAAAGGGCCCAGTTGCAGCTGGGAAGGGCGGTTTGTGAGGAAAGAGGTCAGCCAATCCGAGCACAATAGCACTGGTCCGATAAATTAAATGCATGGAAGAATTCCTATTCAGTGTAGGACACGATTTCACAACTGTTCAAAGAGGTTTTAATGATTCCATGTGCTATGGTCAGTACCGCCGACACGTGTTTTGACCCCAGTGGGTCGTCCTCAAGTACAATCCAGTTGTAGTTATAGTCCCAGGTTAGATTTTTCAATATAGGTTCTAAAATCAGATGCCAGGGATAGATGCTTTTCAAAGTCAAGTACCGTTCTTAACGTTCACTGGGAAATTCCCAAGCAAAACATGTAAGGAATACTCTTGGTGTACACAAGATGTTATTGAGGATTACACATACTCTGTAGTCCAATTAACGGGAGGAATCCCTTCACAGTGTTTCTTTCAATACCACATGGAATCATTAAAACCTCTTTGAACAGTTGTGAAATTGTGTCCTACACTGAATAGGAATTCTTCCTGGCATCTAATTTATCGGACCAGTACTATTGTGCTTGTAAACTTAGCAGGGTAGTGCGCTGATTCTCCAGGACCCAGCTCCTCTTTTGATATTAAGTGCAACCTGCATATATACATACACCCTGAATACTTCATATTCATATTGCCTGCATAGACTAACGGCAAAACATGTGTTACTTTTCTGGGGTCACTAGTATGCTTACTTATGAGCTTATATAATATATATATATATATATACATATATATATATATATATATGTATATATATATATATATATATATATTTGACAGAAAAGGGTGAGGGGCGCACTCTGGTTCCCAGCTAGGTGTACCTTTCCACAGTCCAGTTAATCTTCTCCTCCTAGCGCTTTCTTGCCTCTTGCAATCATCAGGGAGGCAGTCTGTTCAGGTGTTTGTTCAGGTGTTGATGGTACTCAGGAGAGCCACACTATTGGTTTTCCCCACTCCCCCCAACTGGGGTTTTACACTTTGTGATTGGAGGGTGAGTTGTTTCCTGGCTACCTGAATGACTACAGCAAGCAGATTTCCCTGAGGCCATCACTGGTAGTAACCATCAGCACCTGAACAAACACCTGAATGGACTTCCTCCTTGATGATTGCAAGAATCAAGAAAGCGCACTAGGAGGAGAACATCAACTGGACTGTGGAAAGGTACATCTAGCTGGGACCCAGAGTGCGCCCCTCAGACCCCTCTCTGATATATATATATATATAGATTCATATGTATATAAAAAAAGACCACACAGAGATATTTTGGAAAAAGCTGTAACTTTTATTTTGAGCTTCTTTAATCACTTAACATTTAAAGGGAAGAGTTGGCCTCGTTTCTGCAACGCGTCCTCATTTCAACCCAAGCTCTGCATCTCTCTGGAGAGGTAAATTGCTATTTCTTTTCATAATGTCCATTTGGAAGTTACTAAGTGCAGCTGGGATAAAACGCTTCTTAGTGGAGAACTTCCATATTGTCTTACCACACAATTGTATGTGGTATGTGATGGGGTCATTATTATCTAATATCATTATGGGCCATTCCTATATAGCCGGACATTTAGCTCTATTCTGCCAAATGCCTATTGAATACCAGATGTTTTACCACTCCACCAAACTACGAGTTTCACTCTTAGAACTAGCTTACATTGCCTGCTTTTGTGTGGTAGTAATTACAGCCCCACAAAAGCATTACAAATGTGTTAATTACCACTTGCAAGATGACATACCATGCAGTAAGAAAAAATCATCATCGAGCCCTATGGGCCTCCCAAATGGGGAATGGCTTTACGGTACATGTGACTTGGAAACATACGGACCTGCAAAGTTATTCTATGCCCGACAAAGGCTGTCTTGCAAGACTGGCCTTGCCCTGATGGACTGGTTACTAAGCACAGCACCAGAGAATGTCAGAGGGAGCTTTGAGGCATCTTACATCCTGCCAAACAGCATGCTAAGCAAGGCAAAATGGGTAACTGCAGCCTCACATTTCAAGTAGAAAATAAAGCGGGCCCTAGTTGGTGAACACTCCTGTGCTAAGCTCAAAGTTCTTGGTACTCTCGTAGTAATGAATGCAAGATCACAGGTTAGTAGAGCTGAAGCCCACACCTCTTGAGTAAGGTTGAGGAAAAGTTCCTGGCTACGTTGCACCTGTTATTTTGGAAAGAATAAGTTTCCACGCTGAATGCGGTTGGTTTGGTGTAAGTTTCTTTTAGTGAAGACTCTTGGTCTTGAGTTGGTCAGCCGACACGTGTTTCGACCTCAGGGTCTTTATCAAGGCTATGGTCTGATATCTCGAGATACCTCCAGGACAACACTGTTCCACATGGGACCGCATAACTAAGCCACAGGACTAGCCAAGACCCAAGACTGGGACCATATAAGATCAGCCTATCCCCAACAGGGGATCCCATCTGGGAATACAGACCCCCACCCCACCCAAATCAGACCATAGCCTTGATAACGACCCTAGAAGTCGAAACAAGTGTCCTCAAATTTCAAGTAGCCCGTTCTGAGAACCTAAGGTTCTTGCCTACCTTAACCGTTTGCTGTATCTTATGGAAATTGACTAGAGTTTACAGACTGCCCCTTCACCCTCATTTGCCAACTCACAGATGCTTGTTTTTTTTGTTAACATGGGATACAATGCATTAATGCAAGAGAGAGAGAGAAAGAGAAAGATTGACCAGGAAGAGTGAGCAAGTGAACTGGGACATCTATGCAAGAGGCCTGTGGTGGGTGTGCTGGGTTCCAGGTAGTTTTGCCTTGGACGACCTACTCCCCTGTTGCCTGACTAATCGTCACCCTTCTAAGATTTCCCAACACCTTACACTACACACACAAACCCCCCACAGACGGCCACCACTGTCCTACCCATTAGCACATCAAAACTAACCGTGTAACGACTATGCTTTCCTCTTTATTCCTGTTGCACTCTGCCACATCAGCGGCTAACCAGACGCAAAGTGCTGTAGTCCATCAGATCTTCGGCTCTTCCCTGGGGATAACATACTCCCCAAGTTTTTCCGCCAAACCTATAGAAAGCAAATCAACCCACAGGACCGGGTACCTGCGAGCGGCACCCATCCATGGCACAGGTTTCATATCTGCCTCTCCCACTGTCCCACTAATGAACCCCACCCCCTTTTTTCTTACAGCGCCAAGCACAGAAAGGCCACCAATCGCAGAAGATGTTCACTATACAAGACCGCTTGCATTACATCACATGTTTACTATATGCAGTGACTGTATCACTCGCTAAGTGTTTGTGAATAGATTCATATGTGTATAAAAAAAGACCACACAGAGATTTTGGAAAAAGCTGTAACTTTTATTTTGAGCTTCTTTAATCACTTAACATTTAAAGGGAAGAGTTGGCCTCGTTTCTGCAACGCGTCCTCATTTGAACCCAAGCTCCGCATCTCTCTGGAGAGGTAAATTGCTATTTCTTTTCATAATGTCCATTTGGAAGTTACTAAGTGCAGCTGGGATAAAACGCTTCTTAGTGGAGAACTTCCATATTGTCTTACCACACAATTATCATGAAAGAAATTTCAGACAAAAAGGTGTCCCTTCTTAACACCGATTGGAGCATCAAGTACAGTATTATCGTCACTTTGGAAATTAAACCATCCACCGAGCAGCCATTTATACCATGCTGTGGGATATGCTAATAATGCTTTTAAAATGGTCTTTAAAAAATCTAATTACATCATTTAAAAACGAAGGGGACCAAAGGGCAGACTAAAGTCTTCCATCATAAATCACTATACCCCGTTCTTTCAATGAGTTTTAAAAACCTCAAATGTGGTAATTTTAATAGCGACGAGGGAATGAATAAGGCGTGACTCCTCCTGATCGCGCGACTGTCTGCGACTGTTATTAAAGGCCCGCAAACAAGGGAACTCATTATGCGCCCGCGCTGCTTTTAGCTAATAGGAGATTCCGTTCGCTTCACCATGCAGGAAAGGCGTCATGCAGGGGACAGAGACCCCCTCAGCAAGGTCACACCAGAGTCCATTTGTGTGTGCGCTTTTCGGAGCATTTAAGAATAGTGCATTATTCCAATGTTCTCTGCTCCCCTGCGAAAATATTTAGCCCTAGGTCAGGCTGAGGAAGAAACACATGACTCTGAAATTAGCTTGACAGAAACAGCCCCACTGACAAAAGATAAGCAGAGTGGACTAAAAATTGGGATTTTTTTTATCGTGCTTCATGCTGGAGTCCAGCCTGTAAGCATAGGACCAGTATCGAAACCATGCTGCTCAGTGTTGTCTTGCTTCCAAGACAAGCGTGTTGCCCCTGAGCTCTGCCCATGGCTGCTTTTTGCCAACTACTTCTAATATATAATGCACAAAGGGACTTGAGAAAAACAATGGCTGGAGAATTCGAATTGCTGAAGACCCCGTGTGGCCTCCTGCTGAGACATGGGATGGGTAAGTGGCTAAAAGCGCCGAAAGTGGCGCAGACAAGAGGTCAGACTTAGCGGAAACCTCAGCGTGCGCTGAGGCGGGTCAGTTGGGGCAAGTGGGTCAGGAAAGTGAACCAGTGATTTGCCATCCAAAACAAGTGGAACATCCCAGAGCGCTCATCACAGTAGACAAGGACTGCGCATTTCTGTAGGTATACTGCCCCAAAATGGCTGATTATGTTGGCATTGTGCTGCTGCATCGACTTATGCAGAGGCGGGAAAGAATATGCAGGAGGAAAGTGTCCATCTTTGCACCAGTAGAGGAGGAGGTCATGTCGAGGCACTGCTTTTCCCCACACCTAACCCTGACTATGCTTACACAGTGGGGGTGATGCGCTTATAACATCGCCATGTAAGCAGATGCCAGACCCCACTAGTGAAGCTGATTGCATCTTTGCATTTCTTTGCAAAGGGCTCTTTCCAGAGGATCGGTATCCCAGATGGTAGATCGCAGGCTTTACAGTCATGGGCCCTACACCATTTCCTTGATGTGATCCTCGCACCTAAAAGGTGTCCCAGAGGATAGTTCAGGGGCAACGTGCTCACCTTGGAAACAAGACAACACGAAGCAACACAGGTTCAATCCCCAGGTCCACGCTTAGAAACCTCTGGGCATTTAAGCACGTTATAAATATGCAACTAAGACAAAAACAAATCCTGTAACAGGGCCTCGATGCGCCGGGCTGTGTGAGCGCTTTAAAAATGCAAATAAATATATAAGGCAATAGTGATGCACGTAGACTGGCAAGAATAGTGCTGACATTCTATGATATAGCTGGGTCCCCTGAGGTGAGCAGTGCCATTAGTTGCACTAGTGCTTCTCCTAGAGCACCCTGTGGCCATGGAAGACCTGTACAGGAGCAGAAGGTGCTGCATTTCATTACTGTCTAGATGGTGTGTAACGCAAGAACATCATCATACATGAGAACGCCAGAGCTACACATGCCAGCTACACCTATCAGCACTCTAATATTGGTAAGTCATGACACTTAGGCCCGGCCCTGATTCATGGAATTATCTGCGCAGCGAATTGGGACTCTGTGGGGCCTTCTGCGCACACAAAACCCTGTTAGTTGATTCATGGAATCGACTGCGCTGTACGTTTACGGGCCTTGCGTGGATGTCGGCTTCGCACAGGTCTGGCATGCCTCTGCGAGCAGTCAAGCGCCTTGCGCGAGACTCCTTGCAGAGTGTGGGTTGGGTCTATGCAGCGTCTAAAATAGGTGGCAGAACATGCCAAATGAGGAAGAATGCAGCAAAATGTGGGCGTGTTGAAGTGTGGTCCACGTCTAAGCAACCGCACGCCCCTATCCACGCAAACCCAAGCATATTCATGGATCTCAATGCGCAACCTCTCGTTGGGAAAAGGAACATGCAAACCCTGTGATTCATCTGCCACATGATAGCAGGCATAAACTTCAGCGTGCATAGGAACCAATGGGTATAAAGCACGCAATGCACACCAAACTAACGTCTACAGCCATGATGAACCCAGCAATAGTAGGAACTATCGTGCACGGACACCGCAGGAGAAGGAGGATGCCCAGGGCTCGGATCTTCACACAACGCGCCATGCTGTTTGGGATGGCGGATGACCAGGTATATGCTAAGTACAGGTTCCCCCTGCCATATAACCCTAGACCTTGTTAGGGAGTGGGAAGATGACTTTGCATCACCCACCATCTGCTCCCAGGACCGTACACCAGTAGAAAAAGGGCTAACTGCACTTCATTTCATTGCAACTGGGTCCTTCCAGCGAACCATAGCAATATTTCATGGGATATCGCAGACCACACAATCCTGCTGTCTACACAAGGTATTGTCATGCATAATAGCACGTGCATGTGTGCGCTGGCACATATATATGGCCCGAACACTGGCAGAAAGACAGACATTGATCCAGGAATTCTACACAGTAGCACACTTTCCCGAGGTACTAGGTGCAATTGACTGCACACATGTTGCGCTATGGCCCCCATGACTGACGGAGGACATCGACCCGAAATTGAAATCACTGGCACTCTATTAATGTGCAGGTAGTGTGCAATTCTAATGGAATCATAATAGAAGTGTATGCACATTTTCCAGGCGGCGCACATGATAGCTACATCTTCCGCCAGTCACACTGCACCAGGCCCTGGCATCTGGAAAACATGGCAACGCAAGGGTCATCAGTGAGTATGAACTGCCACACACCTGCATGCACATGACACACTGAACAACAGACCCTGACAATACATTCCAATAACAACCATTTACACATTTTCAGGGGACAGTGCCTACCCGCTGTCACCATTCATCATGACACTAATTCGAAATCCTACAACACCAGCTGTGGTGAGGTACAATACAGCAAAAGTAGTCGCTAGGGCCATAGTTCCGCTCCCTTGACCACTCTGGTGGGGTGTTGCTATATGCACCACCAGTAGTATGTAAAATCATAGTGGCAGCATGTGTACTTCACAATGTTGCCACACGGCATGGCGTACCAGTGGAAATGCAGGTGGGACACCGCCCACAGGCACTACCCTTGCCCTTGGTTGGCCGAAGGGCACGTGGAGAGGCTGCATGCACTTAGCTGGTGAAATCACACTTCACATAAAAACCTGCCCCTGTGAAGCACACACAGTGAGGCCACATCCCAGGTGCCATTCAATGATGAATTGGGGCTTATCCTCTATGCCCATAACAGCACCCCGAGGATGTGTCTCTGGGAGAGGCAAATTGTGGGCGTCCATTACACATAAAACAACATGCACAAACAGAGCCCCAGATAAGATTGGTAAGTGGGAGTATTGTACTCCCAATTTTCAAAGTTGGAAGTAAAATGATTTTGGAGGCATTACAAATTTAAGTCCAATTCACAATTGTAAGAAATACATAATCAAGTTAAAATATGTTTGAACAGAAAAATGCATTAACTTGGTAACATTAATTTCTTAGCACCTAGTTATTACTGGCCATCAAAAGCTACATGTTTACTTATTCCAATCAGGGAGTCAAAATACTATTGTCTTCCTGTGGCACTACGTGCACTGCTGGCCAAAACCTATCAGTGTTGCTGTGAGTGTGAAAGCAGGGGTGCAAGATTCCACATGTCTCCTTCATACTGTGAAGAGGGAGTATTTGTACTCCATATTTTAAATTTCCACTGAGTATTTGCCAATTTGAAAGGGAGCAAAGGTTGTCGATACATCCCTAATCTGTATGGATGTGTACAAATCACCAACAGAGTCATAGCAACTGGAACCAAAAATGTCTATGTAGTACACCCAAAAGCACATAGCACAAGCAACAAAATCCCTGATCACCGTCACATGGACAACAACAACAATTCTGCACATAGACACCAAATTACGCACATGAGACTACAAGTAGGAAGGCATAGTAAAAAATGGAAGCGAGCAACACACACATGTAAGGACTGCCCTGGACTCCCTATGTGTGTTCCACAACAATATACAGGCTGAGTGGCAAACCCATTCCCTGACAACAACTATGCTCACAATACACAGTCACATCAAAACAGTCATGCAGATTTTGAAAAATGCAAGTGCACCACAAGAAAGATGCACATCTCACCTCACACCTTATCCCTTGTGAGCCTGCACCAGCCGGACACTGGAATCCATGGAATCTCCCCCTCTGTAGGCCTGGAAACCACCCAACTCTGATGATGCAGTGTTCTGTACACGCATAAAACAGCAACGTCCCCTTCAATCGCAGCAACCATCTTCCCCTGCAGAATGCCTCTTAAGAGAAAAGCAACCCAATGTCAGGGCAGGCAACACATCCATGTACCCAATCACACAGCAACATGTGCCCCCTGAGTGACATGCAACAAATGCAAACAAGAAATCACCAGCCACCCATCACTATGTGACCCTGCACCCATGCAGCCAGATCTGCCCGCCTCACGCCAATGCAAAATGAACACCCCACACAGGGACACCTTACCCACCCACAACACCTACAGCGCCTGTCCCTGAGTGCCATGCAGTGAAGGACCAACACATACCCCTTCCCATGAGGATGGGACATTGTGAACACTCTGGTCCGGCCATAGTCAGTATGACACTGAGAGGACTCCCAAAAAGAGACAACTGAGAGGTTGTAAACCCATGATCACCTTGTAAGTACTCCCAATGCCGCAATATTGCATTCCCTGATTAACTAGAAGGCAGGGCAACAAGGCAACTGGCATGAAAGAAACAAGCAGACATGAGAAAGGAATGAGAAACAGAGGCCAAGGACTCTGCCACACAAAAGGGATCATACAACAGGAAAGAGGAAGGGAAGGCAGACTACACAGGGACTGGATTGAATGGGGACCAATGTGCTTGGAACCGAACGGAGTGATGAGATGCACTGAGCAGCTGTCAACAGGCCTAAAAAATACTGCCGGTGTACCTTACACGGTACATGTTCACCATGGCAAACAACAACCCTTGGCCAATGGTGAGTGCCTGGTGTCTGTGGTGAACATGGCATCCCCAAAATGGCCAGCAATGCTGTTCTGTGTGTTGAATTGTCTTGGGACAGCACCCCCAGAAGGGGAAGAAGGACCAAGATTGGACTGCCTGCCTGGGTAGCCATTATTAGTAAAAACTCATTGAACAGGATGCCACTCGGCAGCCAAGACACATGTGAAAACTGAACCACTCCCCATCACTACCATCACCATGTGTCACAGCACACATACAGCCGGGCCTGCCACCCTCATGACAACACACCAACAAAGGCACTACAGTGAGAGCCTCTATCACAACTATGACCCCACAACCAGTGCCACCCCGTTTGTCTTGAGAAAACAGCATGCATAGACACACGAGCCTCCCATCACCATGTGTCACATGCACCCATGAAGCTGGACCCGAACACCTCAATGCAAGTAAAATAAAACAACCCCACACAGTGCCAGACTCCCTGCCACCAACGTCAACATAAGTCCCACCATGAGTGCCCTTCACTTACCTGCACAGGATACCCACCGGGCTCGCACCCAGTACATTCCACCTAAGAAAATATTTTGAACTCGCAAAGACATGCATTGCATCAACATAAAGATACTGGATAGCCATGACAACTACTGTATGGAACAAGGAAATAGGCATGCACCAGCCAGTGTCGAAGGATGACAGAGCACAAGAGGGAAACAGGACACAGTGTGACAAATGCATAGCAGTGGAGTGGAGAGAGAGAGAGAGGGGGATAGGTGAAAAGCGGTGCAAGGAGAAGACTGACTGGAGGGGAGATGAGGATGAATATGTCTGACATCACAGTGGGTGAGGGCAGGGAGAAGTTGTCCAAGAGTGGAAGACAGCGACATGAACACATGTGCAAGAAGCAGCCTGGTCAGAGAGCCTGGAAGTCACATAGACAATATCTAGTGGGCAATGAAGGACAAAAGCGGGTGATGGAGAAGGGCAGAGTGGCCAAGAATGACCACCTCTGGAAAGGTCAATCTGCAGCTCTACATCAAACAAACAGGCACCACCCGCCAGGGCATTTAAAGCAGAAAAAGACCATTGTACGCAAAATCCCATCAAATAAGTGCCTACAACCACATACCTATACCCTGCACCAACCAACAATCCTCCCTGTTGGGCACCACTGTAAATGGACCACAGGACAACATGCAGCTGTTCACTCACCCACCAACAAACCACACACCCTGTGTGAGACCATCCCAATAAGTGGGCATGGATCCCAGGGTGCACTGGCAACTGCCAGAGGGACAACAGATAAAGCAAAGTTGTGGGGAGTGGACAATATAACACATGCATGGGCCCACAATGTGCACACACACCATGCAATCACTCACAGTGCCGGATGAGATGAACAAGTAATGTAAACATAAAATAATGCCATACATCTTGGTGTAGAGAACCTACAGACACAAACAATGTGACCTTATTGGGTAACACAGGAGCAGTCCGTTACGGGTACACATGCACATATCTGTACAACCATATATGCAGCAAGTGTAACAAACCTGTCCTGTGAAGTCAATGTGCTCACATTCCCAGAACTGTGTCACCGGAGGCTATGCCATGAAGCGGAGCAGCTGAGGATGAGTAGACCTGACAATGGACGTGTGTTACATGTGGAATAATTGTAGGGCAGGTCATGTGAGCCGATAAGGGACTGGAGGGCTCAGTGGCACAGGTCAAGGAGTAGTGTGGACAGGGAGTACACCTGCAGGGCCCGGTAGGAAACATTGGGCAGGGGGAGTAGAAGGGTGGCAGTAAGGAGACATCATCACAGTCAGTGAGGCATGTGTTGGATAGACAAAATGCACAGATTGCAGATGCACAGTGAATGCATGACATAAATTAGTGTGTACATCCAAAATGATGAAAATACTGCCAATGGCTAAAGTGTAAAAAGTGCTGCACAATCACTTCCATTGATCGTGTCAATTGTGAAAGTGCATCCACCAAAATAATGCACACACATCGAAATGTAACTGCACATACACACACATGCATGTGGACAGACGCACATCTGCACTGACATATACCATGACTCAAGGATCACACCCCAAGCTAGCAAATATGTGGCATGCATGCAAAGTCCAATTTGACCAATAATACAAACCTAACACGAGAGACAGTGCACATGCTTACCTGCTGACAGAGCTGGCATGATGTGAGGCCCTCATCACCTCCATCAGAAACTGTACCTTCAAATTAGTGAAAGAAGGGGCAGTGCCTGACAGAGGGCATGGGGACTAGGGACGTGAAAGGGTGCAGGGTGGACCTCCCATGGAGTGCAGTCACTGAATGAATCAGGATCACTGCAACAACATGGGACATTGCATTTCACCAGCCATAGTCGCTAATCATGCATACAGCACATATGTGTCAATATTTTGTCAACCCATTGTTACCTGCACATGCCATCCTGTCGACCTCATGGGAACCATGGCCGTTGACATCACTGTGCATGGCTGCATGTCCACTACTGCACTCATCATGCCTTTGGGATGGCAACAGCACATCTCAAGGAAATAAAATCAAAAAAAGAAAATGAATCCTTCTCGGAATGTACAAAAAAAACACATGGCTCCATCCTGGTCAGGGGTATTGAAAAATCAGAAAAAAGGGCCCATGCTGAGCAAGGGATAAAAAAAATCAAAAATCAGACCACACCAGTCAGGTAAAAAAAAAAAGTACATCCTGGACTGGGGGGAGCAGAGCCGATTGAGTCACCCGGGAGCGGGCGGGAGGGTGCATGTCAATATCCAAAAAACAAAACAAATCAAAATCACCTCCATAGGCTCATGAATATCACAGCAACGGTGGATCAGGAGGCTTGGCAGTGCTGGGCCCCACATCCTGCAGTTGATCTGCAGGTGGTTGTGGACCGATTCCATGCAGTGCCAAGGCCTAATCTTCATTGGCGAGGGCCAGCCGTGGCACGGTTGCATGCACCAGCACAGCAAGGGCAGTGAAGTCTCCATGCACTTGCTCACAAATAGCCACAGAGTCTGTATGTGCACTCACTCGTGATGCACCGAGTTACTGGGACAGTGTCTGACTCAAATCATCCATCTCCTCATGGAGATGTCTTCGTGTAGCAGAGAGTTCATCATGCAGAGATGTCCTCAAGGCCTCCATCTCACACCTCAGGGCTGCTCTGTGTGCCTGAGCTTCTGCATGCAGGGACTCACGCAGACACCTCAGATCAGCCCGTCGGCCCTTGATGTTGGCCTCCATGCACAGTCTGTGGGAGCAGCATGAGGAGCGCATGATCTGCAGCCGTTGCTCTACCCAGGCCTCTGGTGGGGTCATGGTCTTGGCCATCTTATCCATGACCTCTGACATTTTTTTCAACTGCTTGCCACGTCGGATTGCGGCACGCAACATCTGCTGCTCCTACACTGTCTATCCAGCTTGCACACGTCCACCACGTGTGCAGGGCCCACGTCAGCCTGATGCAAGGCACTATGCCCTTTGCTGTGGTGCCCCTGTCGTTGGCTGCAGGTCTGCAACCATCCAGTGGACATCTGTCCCTGAACCTGATGCCAAATCATGGGAGGGCGGCCTTGCAGCCATAACTACTGTAGATGGCGGCCCACCACTGACTGATCTTGTGAAGTCAGCTGCACTGATCCAGACTCCATGGCCCCATCTGATCTGCCTGTTGGGGCATTCACCTTCGCCCCCTTGAGTCATGCACATATGGTTCAGCATCCAAATCAGCTGAGTCTGAAGAGTCCGCAGCATGACTGATGATGGTCTGGAGCACCAGTGGGTTCTCATGACGTATGACACGACAGCCTCCACTAGTGGTTTGACGTACCACCAACTCTTCTTCCTCCTCATATGCATCTGGTGTATCCTCACCTGCACATGGACAGAGAAAGACATCATGAGTCATGTGCCTCCATACACAAATGCACATCTGCCCCAAAGTACACACAGACACAAAATGGCAGGACACACAAGCATCAGACATTGTGTATTCCCACAATATGAGCTGTGAGCCATGGATGTATGGCTTTTGCTGACAAGGGCCACCCCCCAACGGTACACATTGGTCATTGTAATGCAGAAGGACATCACATGGCATCATCAGTCAGCCACCCAAATCCACAGATACTACCACGGTCAACACATGACACACAATCCATGATTTGAACAGAGAACTGGAGATCTGTAACGCTCACCTGATTCCCACGGAGGCACTGGTCCCGGCTGAACTGTTATAGTCTCTTCAATTGAGAAGCGTAGAGCTCGGATGACTCTCTGGACTGGGCTTCCTTTTATTGACCGTCTGGCTTGCAGGATAAGGTTTTTGCAGGCGGAAGAAAAAAGGGTTAATGACCGTTTGGCTGGACTTCCTCCTCACTAATCGCCAACTCTCCGAAAGTCCAATGTCCTGGTGAGCTCTCACCTTAGGCTTATAAATGCTGGGCTCTCATCCTGCGACTTATGCAGGAGTGCGTGGGTTCCAGATACGTCACTGGAGGTCCTCAAAGTCTTTTGTGGCCTTAGAAGTGGCACAGGTGCTGAGATGCCAAAAGGTGATGACGCCGTTACTGCACGAGCGGACGCCAGTAGCTATAAAGAGTTTATAGTCTTGAAGAGATGGGCACCTTTAATGAAGTCTTTGCATTGTCTTTTTCAGGTGCCTGGATGCTGAGGACGTGGTCACTGAGAGCGCGACACGTGCGGTTGTACGTAGGTATGGGAATTTCAATGACACCTCAATAATGTCCCTTGTTTTCTGTTTTCAGGTCTTGAGATGTTGCGGGCATTGTTCGTCCGTTGCCGTTGCACGTGCGAAGTACGTGAGTATAATGATCTGTGACCTTATTATAGCACCTCTAACAATGTTCTTTTCTTATTTGCAGGTGTCGGGACCTTGCGGGCGTTTGGAAATACGTAAGTGTTAGGCTTTCTTGCAGTCTTTAATGGCACTTAAATAATGTCTTTTCTTGTTTTCAGGTGCCGGACTGCTGCGGGTGAAGAGATCGTAATACGCGCACAAAAGCAGGTAAGAAAAGTAAATGCGGTCGCCTTCACCCGATTCCTACTTAACAATGTTCTTTGTCTTTACAGGTGCCGTTAGGCTGCTGAAGAGAAGGCCGCGAAGAATCTGTGAAAGCACAGATGGATCAGGTAAGCGAGTGCGGCTGCGAACGTGTTGCAACTTGCTAACCTTATGTTTCTTTTGCTTGTAGGTTCTGCCGGTGTCTGGATTCCTGGATGGTAAGTATAGTTCTTGTGTCTTTCTTCCACAGGTTGCTGAGCTGAAGCTGGAGATGTCACTGGAATGCTGGAGTTGACTCGGTGAGCGTCCTGCTGCAGATGCAGAATAACCTGAAGCACGTTTTCCCAATCGGGTGTGGTTTAAATAGTGTTGGAGTGATTGGGTGTCTTCTTCCTCAGCCTCGCCCAGGTAAAAGAGTTCCTGTGTTCCAGAGCTAAGGAGTGGCATCAGCCCCACCCAGGTAAGAAAGTAGTCCCAGTTCAGGGAATAGTTCCTCCCAGCAGAAGGCTGGGGACTTCATCCTGCCAGCATTTGCAAAGGTGAGTATGCAGCATGGTCTGCTACAGGTAGGTCCACCCAAGCACCTTTGCAAGAATTATGAGCCCGGCGCCCCTGGCGCCGGGACTGAGCTTCCTTATGAGCGTGGCGCCAGAGGCGCCAGGACATGGTCCAAAGGGCCCCAATAGGGGTTTGCTGGAGCCGGGGACGAGGGTCGTGAGCCTGCTTCCGGGGATGCTGGGCTTGACTTGGCTTCTCGGGAGCAGTGCTCATGACAGCACCCCCCCTCAAGGCCCCTCCCAAACTTGTCTTCCCCGGAGGTTTTGGCCTATTGGGAAAAGTTCGGTGGAATTTTCTGACTAGACGAGGAGCATGGACGTGGTCAGAGGGTTCCCATGATCGTTCTTGAGGTCTGTAACCCTTCCAGTCGATCAGATAGTATAATTTTGACTTGATGATCTTGGAGTCCAGGATGTTTTTAACCTCAAATTCAGGTTCTCCATTTACTTGAATAGGCTCTGGAGGTTTATCCAGTCTGGTTCCAGGTTGCATAGGTTTTAGCGGAGATACGTGAAACACCGGATGTATTTTCATGTGGGATGGCAAACCCAATTTGACAGCCACTGGGTTTATTATGGCTGTAATTGGATATGGTCCCAGATATTTTGGGTTGAAGGTGTGAGGTCCTTTAAGTGATAAATGTTTGGTGGATAACCAAACTTGATCTCCAACCTGGTATTAAGGGGCGTCTCTTCGGTTTTGGTCTGCTCCCCTTTTGTACCGTTCTTTAGCCTGTTGTAGGTGGATTGTCGCTTCTTTGAAAGCTTGAGTGATAGCATTGTGAAGTTGATCCACGGCAGGCGTTCCAAGATCTTGGGGCGGCTCGAGATTGGAGGTTCGAGGATGAATCCCATATAAAATGTAAAAGGGACTTTTTCCGGTTCCTGAATGGATCGAGTTGTTGTAAGCATATTCGGCTCTCCAAAGGATATCTTTCCAATTACTTTCCGACTGCTGTAGCATACAACGTAAATATTGTTCCAGAGTTTGATTTGTCCTCTCAGTTTGTCCGTCAGTCTGGGGATGATGGCTGGTTGAAAGTCTCACATCGATTTGGGCTAAACGACAGCAACTTCGCCAAAAGTGAGAGATAAACTGGCTCCCCCTATCTGAGATCAAAACCGAAGGGAAGCCGTGCAATCTTACAATATTTTCAAGGAATTCCCGTGCTAGAACTGAAGCTGAAGGTAAGCCCTTTAGTGGAAGGGCCATTTTAGAAAACAAATCTACAATTACTAGAATAGTTTTGTATCCGGGACAGGAGGGTAAATCGGTGATGAAGTCCATGGAGAGGGTATGCCAGGGATGTGGCGGGATGTCTAGCGGATGCAGGAGACCCGCTGGTCTTTCCTTCTGACCTTTGTTTTGGGCACACACACCACAGGACATCACAAACTCCTTTATGTCTTTTCTCCATGACGGCCACCAGAAGTGTCTCTTGACTTTTTCCGAGGTTTTGGCAATGCCTGGGTGGCCCTCCATCAAGGAATCATGGTAGCAAGAGATTACCTGTTTTTGTAAATCGGCATGTGGTAGGAATAGTCGTCCCTGAAAATAAGGCAGGTCTTTTTTTATGATGAAGTCCTTTCCCTTCAGTTGCCAGTTTTGTAAGTCCGAAAGGGTCACAAGTTGTTTAACTTTTGCTTCGATATCTTCGATGGATTGTGAAGAAATCAGGCCCATGATTCTCTGTTCTGGAATTATTGGCACAGGTTCAGGATTGACAATATTATCTCCCATTCCAATCCGGGAAAGGGCATCCGCTTTGCCATTTTTGTTGCCGGGGCGATAAGTAATTACAAAGTCAAATTCGGCAAAGAAAAGTGCCCAGCGAAGCTGTCTGGAGGACTGAGCTTTGGCGGTTTTCAGGTATTGTAGGTTTCGATGATCGGTGATTACCGTGACAGTGTGTTTGGCTCCAAGGAGATAGTGCTGCCAGGCCTTGAAAGCGGACTTAATTGCTAAGAGCTCTTTATCTGTGATGGTGTAGTTAATTTCAGGCGCCGAGAACTTGCGAGACCAGAATGCCATGGGGTGCAATTGGTTAGTTTCTGGATCTCTCTGTGATAGAACCGCCCCCATTGCTGAGCTGGAGGCGTCGGTCTCAACGATGTAAGGGAGGTCTGGGCGTGGGTGTTTCAGTATGGGTGCTGAGGTGAACTTGGCTTTTAGCTCTTGAAAGGCCTGTTCTGCTTCTGTTGACCACTCGAAACGTTTGTTTTTTCTTAGGAGGGCGGTGATGGGCTGCACCACTCGTGAAAACTCTGGAATAAACCTGCGGTAAAAGTTGGCGAAACCTAACATGCTTTGGACACCTTTCACGGAAGTAGGTGATGGCCACTTGATGATAGCGTCCACCTTTCTCGAGTCCATGTGGACTCCTTTGGGTGTCAGAATAAAGCCTAGAAATTCGACCTCCGTGACGTGAAAAACACATTTTTCGAGCTTAGCAAAAAGCTTATGTTGGCGGAGTTTTTCAAGCACGGCTCTAACATGTTTCCGATGATCTGCTTCTGAAGATGAGTACACAAGGATGTCATCTATGTAGACGATTACGCAAACATCTATGAGTTCTCTGAGGACATCATTCATAAAATACTGAAAAGTGGCTGGTGCATTGCATAGTCCGAAGGGCATCACTTGGTATTCAAATAGTCCATACTTGGTGCGAAATGCCGTCTTCCATTCGTCGCCTTCTTTAATCCGTACCAAGTGGTAGGCTCCCCGGAGATCTAGCTTTGTATAAATGCAGGCGTTCTTAACTTGGTCAAGGAGTTCCGGGATCAGAGGTAGGGGGTATCTGTTCTTTACCGTTATCTGGTTCAGGGCACGATAATCAATACAGGTTGTAAGGTCACCTTCTTTTTTAGGTACGAAGAACAGAGCCGAGGATGCAGGAGACTTTGATGGGCGGATAAATCCATTGGCCAGGTACTGGTCCAGATACTGTCGCAAATGAAGATTTTCAGGCTCGGTAAGGGCGTAAATTCTACTACAAGGGGGAGTGGCTCCGGGTATCAGGTCTATTTGACAGTCGTAAGATCTGTGGGGAGGCAGGGTATTAGCCTGTTCCTTCTGAAAGACATCTTGGAATTCTTGATACTCTGGAGGAAAATTGCGGTCCTTCGGATGTTGCTACCGCTAGGCCAATACTGGGTCGAGGATAACAAGTAGGTGCACACTCTGGGAACTGTATCGTCTTTGCTCGCCAATCAATTTGAGGATTGTGTTTCTCCAAACAAGGGATCCCCAGAATTATTTGGAACTGAGGGGCCTTGATCACATCGAACACGATTACCTCCCGATGTCCATCTTGGCCTAATAATGTCACTTCTGTGGTGGTATGGGTTACCGGTCCGGAGGCTATTTCCGTACCATCCACTGTGGTAATGACGTCTTTAATTACCTTAGGACAAAGGGGTAGGTTCATCCTGGAAGCCATCTCGCGGTCTACATAATTTCCAATCGCTCCGCTATCAATGTATGCTTTAATGGCATGCAAACGATCCGGTCGTTCTGGATTTATGAGGACCATTGACATTATGAAGTGCGAGGTCAAAGAACTGGTTTTTACGCTCGGCAAGCGGACCTCTACACTTGTCGGGCGAGGTCGTTTCCCGGCTCGGGCTTTTCGGAATTCTTATCAGAAGCTCCCACTGTCTTCTTCGGAGGTTTCACCGGGCAATCTCGGAGGAAATGTCCTGAATTTCCACAATAGAGACATAGCTGCAATTGTCGTCTCCTGTCGCGTTCTTTCTGGGTTAGGGGACCCTTGACGACCCCTATTTGCATAGGTTCTACAGCTTCAACTCCTTTGGTGTGAGTTAGTGGCTTAGAGAATACTCGAGTTTCGAACCTGGAGCGGTCTGCCTTTCTGTTTTGCAGTCTGTGATCCAATTGGACCACTAAATCAATGTACTCTGAATAATCTTAAGGGGGATTCACGACCTGGGCTAGGACGTCTTTGAGTTCGCCACGCAAACCCCTGTGGAAAAGCGTGATCCTCTTGTCCTCGGGCCATCTGGTTTCTACGATTAGTCTGTTAAATGACGCAATATAAGCCAGAAGATCCTGATTGCCCTGCCGTAGGGAAAGGAGTTTGTTGTCCAGAGCCTGCCCCTGGGAATGTCTTGCGAAAAGTCTTTCCATATTGGCCTGGAAGGCCTGGAAATTGCGAAGAATCGGGTCATCCTGTGTAACCAGAGGGATCGACCAATCAGCGGCGCTGCCACTAAGATACGAAAGCACAAAGGCTACTTTAGTCTGATCAGTCGGATAAGCAGCTGGTCTACAAAGAAAGTGCAATCGGCATTGATTTATGAACACCGCAAACCTCTTAGGGTCACCAGAGAAGCGTTCGGGCGGAGCCAAAGGCACATTTCCGGGCAGATTGATTTGAACAGGATTGGCTGAAGCCGCCGGGGTATAGGTCCCTCCTGAATTAGGTAGAGGGGTTTGCCCCGCTTGTGTTTGTAATAACTGTCTGGCGAGGTCATCAGTTCGTTCTTTGGACATAATCAATTCCCTCCTCAGGGCATTCATTTCCTGGCGGGCAGCATGTACTTCAGCTCTTAATTCCCCTAGTAACTGGGCCAGTTGATCAGTGTCGGAAGTTTCCATAGCGCCTGGGTAGGAGGTTATTGGAGGGCTTCGCGTTCTGTAACGCTCACCTGATTCCCACGGAGACGCTGGTCCCGGCTGAACTGTTATAGTCTCTTCAATTGAGAAGCGTAGAGCTCGGATGACTCTCTGGACTGGGCTTCCTCTTATTGACAGTCTGGCTTGCAGGGTAAGGTTTCTGCAGGCGGAAGAAAAAAGGGTTAATGACCGTTTGGCTGGACTTCCTCCTCACTAATCACCAACTCTCCGAAAGTCCAATGTCCTGGTGAGCTCTCACCTTAGGCGTATAAATGCTGGGCTCTCCATCCTGCGACTTATGCAGGGGTGCGTGGGTTCCAGTTACGTCACTGGAGGTCCTCAAAGTCTTTTGTGGCCTTAGAAGTGGCACAGGTGCTGAGATGCCAAAAGGTGATGCCGCCGTTACTGCACGAGCGGATGCCAGTAGGTATAAAGAGTTTATAGTCTTGAAGAGATGGGCACCTTTAATGAAGTCTTTGCATTGTCTTTTTCAGGTGCCTGGATGCTGAGGGCGTGGTCACTGAGAGCGCGACACGTGCGGTTGTACGTAGGTATGGGAATTTCAATGACACCTCAATAATGTCCCTTGTTTTCTGTTTTCAGGTCTTGAGATGTTGCGGGCGTTGTTCGTCCGTTGCTGTTGCACGTGCGAAGTACGTGAGTATAATGATCTGTGACCTTATTATAGCACCTCTAACAATGTTCTTTTCTTATTTGCAGGTGTCGGGACCTTGCGGGCGTTTGGAAACACGTAGGTGTTAGGCTTTCTTGCAGTCTTTAATGGCACTTAAATAATGTCTTTTCTTGTTTTCAGGTGCCGGACTGCTGCGGTTGAAGAGATCGTAATACGCGCACAAAAGCAGGTAAGAAAAGTAAATGCGGCCGCCTTCACCCGATTCCTACTTAACAATGTTCTTTGTCTTTACAGGTGCCGTTAGGCTGCTGAAGAGAAGGCCGCGAAGAATCCGTGAAAGCACAGATGGATCAGGTAAGCGAGTGCGGCTGCGAACGTGTTGCAACTTGCTAACCTTATGTTTCTTTTGCTTGCAGGTTCTGCCGGTGTCTGAATTCCTGGATGGTAAGTATAGTTCTCGTGTCTTTCTTCCACAGGTTGCTGAGCTGAAGCTGGAGATGTCACTGGAATGCTGGAGCTGACTCGGTGAGCGTCCTGCTGCAGATGCAGAATAACGCGAAGCACGTTTTCCCAATCGGGTGTGGTTTAAATAGTGTTGGAGTGATTGGGTGTCTTCTTCCTCAGCCTCGCCCAGGTAAAAGAGTTCCTGTGTTCCAGAGCTAAGGAGTGGCATCAGCCCCACCCAGGTAAGAAAGTAGTCCCAGTTCAGGGAATAGTTCCTCCCAGCAGAAGGCTGGGGACTTCATCCTGCCAGCATTTGCAAAGGTGAGTATGCAGCATGGTCTGCTACAGGTAGGTCCACCCAAGCACCTTTGCAAGAATTATGAGCCCGGCGCCCCTGGCGCCGGGACTGAGGTTCCTTATGAGCCTGGCGCCAGAGGCGCCAGGACATGGTCCAAAGGGCCCCAATAGGGGTTTGCTGGAGCCGGGGACGAGGGTCGTGAGCCTGCTTCCGGGGATGCTGGGCTTGACTTGGCTTCTCGGGAGCAGTGCTCATGACAAGAACCATGTCCAGTCAATACACATGTGTAGAATGTACTAACATTTTCCACCATCCCTACTAATGCTGCCTGCTTGAGATGGCAAACAGTGACATCCTTGGATAGGTACTACCGTGAATGCATTGGGACATGGCATACATGCATTCCATTACCATTCACATCCACTCCATCCACTCAAAATGACAAACACTGCCCCATGTTACCTTAATGCAATCATGCCCCCTGACCAGGACAGCACGATCCATTGCGCCGTTGTGCAGAGCTTACAACATATACACTGAACAATGTGATATGTGTGCAGCATAGATGTGTGCACTGTCTGAATCACACCCTCTCGGTGTTGGTCTCCCTGTGTCTGTCCGACAATTGACCACACTTATGACTGTTATCATCTGCTGTGGCACATCAATGATCATACAAGGTCTCCCTGCACCCCGTGTGGGCTGTATGCCTAGCAGAAGTCAGGAATGTGCATTGTAAATTGACATTGTGTGTGATGACAGTGGCATACACATGACATAGTCATAAGATGTGTCAGTCGCTGACTGGCCATGCCTGAGTGCACAACAGTAATTGACTGTCATTATCTATGACACTGCCATACAACGGCCACTGCCATCTCAAACAATGTCAACTGTTGCTGCATACCATGGCTGTATGTTGAGCACCATATTTGTACATGCCCTGGGTGGCCTCACAACTTGTCATCCACTTGCACCAGCACTACGCCAATAGTGATACAAATAGTGGCCTGGGAACTTTGACATATGCATCTACCACGAGTGTGGCCTATTGGGCACACTATAAATCATGGATTCCTCCTCAAAAGCACTGTATCAAATTCCCTTTCTACCCCGCCAAAACATGCCATTCTCTAACTGCAGGCCAGCACTGAGTGGAGACACAGATGCCAGCACTGTCAGTATAAGCATATATTCCATGATTGTTATTGGGTATTCACAATGTGCCTAGACTCAATGTGTATCGAGCCACAACAAGACAAGCGGGTGGGGGAACAGGGCAGATAACAAAGAAACCTGTCGTACTAGGCCTTGTGACATTTGGATTGTGCAAGTGCAATGAAAGAAGTGCAGGGGGTGTTCTAGTCATGGCCAAAGGGGCCGTGAGAAAAAGTGAGTGCCAGGTGAGGCCATGGGAACGAAGGTCCATGTTTGAGGCAGGGTAATGTAAGGGCCACAAGTGTGCAGCCCAGCTAGGCCAGTGCAGGTGGGGGGCCCAGAAGGGAAAGTGCAAGGGTAGACTGGCGATGCGGGGGCCTGGTGCCCTGTAAGACTCTGAAGGAACCAGGCAGCCAATCAAGTGGCAGACAGGAGCATTAGCAGTGTATGGGGAGAGCAAAGTAAAACGATAATAGAAAGGTCCTGGGAAGCTCCTTGAACTTAACAGATTCTGGCTGAAGTCTGAGAGGGGCAGGGAGGCCGTTCAAGAGGGAGGCACCTGCGGAGGAGGGATATCTACCCCTCACTATCTGATTAGCAAAGCATCTGATCTGCAGAGACTCACAGCTTGATGACCGAAGGGCTCTAGTAGGGAGGTATTTAGGGAGAGAGAGGGTTGGGTGTAGAGGGGTCCCATGCCCCAAAAAGCCTTGTAGATGATGCAGAGGGCTTTGAACTGGATCCTGTCCGCAACTTGGAGCCAGTGGAGAGATTACAGGGCTGGAGTGATGTGGTCCCTGTGCTTGAGGCCAAGGGAAAGCCTTTCAATTCTGTACTAGATTAGTTGAATGGTGTGAAGGGGGAATTTGACAGAATGGGGAATTTGACAGAATGAGGAATAGGCTGTTGCAGTAGTCCAGCCTAGAGAGGACCTCTGGAGACATGAGGTTCTGGGGGAAGGTGAGGTAAGGGAAAATGCCTCTGAGACAGTGTAGCTGAAAGTGAGCCTTCTAGGCAAGGCCTGTGATGTGAAGAGAGCAGGAGAGAGGGTTCGAAGATGACACCAAGAGAGTGTGGGGAGTGGGCTCATGGAGTGCGGCCAGAGTGTGGGAGGGGAAAGTGGGAGCAGGGGTCTGAATGAGTAGGTTCTCTGTCTTACTGGCACTGAGGCAGATATTGTTAGCAGTACACCATGCCTGTATAGCAGACATGCAGTCATGAATGAGAAAGGATGAGGTGGAGGCAGAGGAGGGAGGCTTGGATGAGAGCTGCGTGTCATGACAGTAGCATGGGCCAGCCCTTTTGCTCACGCTCCTGCTGGTGGGCAGGCTGTGTATGTGCAAATGTGGAGATCATAGAACATATCCTGAGAAACCTTTGTTGCACATAGTGATGAAGGACATACAAGGTCCAGGAGTAGCATGTAAGTGCAGCATTCAATTCCTACAGTGATGCCTTTTATTTGTGAAGCAGTCCCAGTCTATGGACATCATCCCACGATGATGGGTTATTGTTCATGACTGTGTATGCTCGGACTGCGAACCAGCACCTTCCCTAATACTAATCACATAACACAAGCAGAAACAGTGCCATTCATGCCACATCTCAGTGGGCGATGTAGCTGGCATGTGCTAACTCACCAAACCGATGACACGAGTATGAACAAGAATGCGTGCATCAAGTACACAGACAGGCCAATGTCTGTGCAACTGTACAGCACAATGATGGTAGTGACAAGGCATGTGCCTGTCAAGTATCAACTGACTGACACATACAGGCCTTTAACATCAGACAGATGCTTCTAATTTGAAGTTGGTTGATATGTTTGAACTACTACCATGCACATGCATTGCATGGTATGCAGACAGGCACACACATTGCTATTCATAACCTTTCACATGGGCCGTCAATAGACATATCATTTTCAGATTGCAAGGATGGCAACCTCTGCATGACAGCCCACCATCAGCTATTCTTCACCATGTAATGAATGACGTAACCCCTTACAACTTACAAGTGTTATCGCACCAACATCATTCCTGCAACTCGGAACAGTGGTCTGTGGGCACTGATGCACCATCACTCTGACCACACCACAGGACGTGGTGACAGACAGCTCTGATATGCATCATGAGAAGGCATCCCATAGGAACAAGTAACAAATTGAACATACAACTCAGCATGATATTATGTGATTGGTTGACATCTTTTGCATGTTCCTGTTGAGCAGTGCAAAGTGACATGCCGCAAGAATGTAGTAAACAACAATACCTGTAGTTGTGTCATTTCTTGCCCATGAAACAGAGGGGTACCCTGTGGGTGATGTGTACTGTCACAAAGGACATGTGGCACACATGTCCACCATACTGAAGGGTAAGAAAATTTCCCACCCACACATGGGCCAGATGACTCCACTTCAAGATTATTCCACTTGCCTAACACTTTGTGTGATATATGGGATTAAATGTCCATGTGGCCATCTGTGTATAGGCCAGACGATAAAACCGGTAAATGAGAGATGGACCGAACACAAATCTAATGTAAGATGCAATAATCCTGAATCTCCAGTGGCCAGGCATTTTAAGGTCTACCTATCCCTAGATGTGATTCAACAACCCTAGTTGGCGCTGATGTTCCGCCTAACTAGAAAGGGGATAGAGAAGAGACTGTCCCTCGCCTTACTCACTACTTTCCTATTTCTAAAAAGCTCTTTCAGAAGTTTGTGTTTATGTATTGCTTCCTTCTAGAACAAAAACCTGCAGAACTAATCCGCTATTAAAACAACTATTATTACTTTTTCCCAAGCTCTCTATTAATCTGAGGGTCTTGGGGGTTCAGGATTCTACCCTGAACCTCTAATTATGGTCAACCGGTTTCTGCGGGAATTGCCTAAGTCTAACCGCTTTCTTCAGGACTATATCCCAGTTGAAAAGCTGGGATCACTAATTACAAAATAAATGAACACGGGGACCGTCACTTTCTCTAGTATCTTAATTAGAATACTCATATGGATTATTATTCTCCATATTCATCATCTTACCTTTGTTCACAACGACGTAAGGTCTCTGTGGTTGGTCCGCTTGTCGCAGTCTCCATGTACAGAAAAAACATAGCTATGTTGTCTATGCTGTTCCTTTTCAACAACTGTGTCATGGTATGGATATTGGATATTTTTTTGCATCATATGTTCCGTGTCTGATTAAGGGAATCCAGAATCTGATCTAACGGGAACCCAAGCTACATTACCCATTTGAGTACTCCTTAAATGACTTCTCTAATCAGGAGAGGATTGGGTAAGATAGTTACTTTCAGTGACATGCAAATTATAACGGAGCATTGAATTCGGTGTGTATTTGATGGCAACCTTTCTTTACTGTTTTTGCACTCTCTAGAATTGAGATAATTTCGCATTACCAGATTTTAAGTGACCATGACTAAAGCCAGGTGTGTCTCTACCTGCCAAGGTGTTTCTGGAGTTCACAATCTCTACACCTGTAATAGGAATTTGACACAGAGGAGGGGCTAAGGTGGTGAGACTCTCTTAAATGTCTACTTTGACAATTATCTATACACAGGTTGTTGGTTCACTGGTTTACCACTAGAAGTCTTTGAACACCCCTGGGCATGTTGTCTTGGGTGAGGCTTAGTACAAGTTTACATGGAAATGTATTTGAGACTGTGCATGTGTATAGGTTGTTGAGTTTTGAACTTATAATATCTATTTGGATCTTTCTTTGTAGTATGAATTGCTGTTGAAGAAGGGGTGTCCTCCCCGAAACGTGTCAAGCACGAATTTCACTGTTTGGCCTCTGCAGGATATATGATTAAATAAATTGCCTGCTATTATTTGATTAATTGTGCTTTATTATTGAATTGATTATGACTTGTTGACAAAATACACAATTTAAAGTTTGGCTGATGTTCAGTGTTTAAGTGTGCAGGGGACGGGAGAGTCCATAGATTGGACTCTTTATTTTCACTATTAGTAATACGATCTCGTGTCAGCGTCGTTATTCCTCCCCCATACCTAAACCTTATTTAATTGGTACTGAATACACCATATTGTTTACAAAGGGTGTGCACTGATGATTTGGTTCACCATACAGGATGCTCCCAGAATGAAGGCCATGAGTCTAAACGTCAGCAAACATGCATTCAACAAGGATGTTATACAACTGCAGCCAGATGTACCACTACGCATATATGGTAGGCCATGCATGATTGACGAAACATATGATGCACAATCAAAGCCACTCCCCAGATGGTGCCTCGTAGTTCTCCAGGCCTCCCATGCCTTGCACCTGCTCAAGGGTGATGAAATGGCTTGTGACCTCTTCATGTAGTGTCAGCTGCTCCTCCTCTGGTTGCCCCCCTCCAGTGGTCACTGCAGATGTCAGGTTGACACTGAGTTTATGCTTGGCTCTACGTGTGAGATCATTCCACCTCTTCATAACCTGTGCAGAAGTGCGCATCTCCATACCTAAAGCATTGATCTAGTCCGTGACTCGCAGCCAATGCACCATCCATAGTGCGGGTGTATGGGTGCTCCCTGCATACTGGCACATCTCAGGATAGTGATCGGTCAGGTAGACGATGAGGATCTGGATCTCCTCATCAGTGAAGCGCATCTTGCTCTGCGGGCTAGTGTCCTCTGCCGTGTCTTTGGGTGGAGCCTCTTCCTGGTGTGCAGGGCGTCCCTTCTTGGCCCGAGTGGCACTAGGTGTTGGTGCTGCACATGTCTGGTTGAGACCACATTAGCGTCCAGGTGCCGGGTCATTTGTGGACTGGGCTCACCACGTCCGGCTGGGGCAGATGTCTCCACACCACGTCCCTGACCCTCACCCTGTTTGCTCCCTTTCCCTCTTGGGGTCTTTTCACTCATGTCACAGGTGTAAACGATAAATGGAAGGCACACCAAGTTATTGTCCTGGGCCATATGAGGAAGGGAACAGTATATGTGATCTGTGATGTAGATGTGTGGTCCAGCAAGGGTCCAATGTACCCCAAAAGGAAAAACATATGCTACGTGATATGCAGAGGCACACCAAACACAAACATTGCATACACGATAGCCGGACAGCTTCAGAAAGTGAAAAAAGCAGTACCCGATATGCAGAGGCACCCTACCCTGAAAAATTGCATAGGCGACATACCGTAGGCCTCAAAAAGTAAAATAATACACGCGTGTATGTGTAGAGGCAAACCCTCTAAAAAAGAAAATGTGGTACGCGTTACCTGAAGGAAACGGATTGCGTAGCACACCCAAATACGTCTGCGAAACCCGCCTGGATCTTGCCTTCACGCGCACTAGCAATGATGCACATTGCATGCCTTATATCACACTCTTGTAGCCATGCCATGTAGGTGTGCTGCGTCCCCACGCGGAGGACGTAACATACAAGTTAAGGGCATTTACTCTGCTATCGACTGCTGTGGATGCAAGACGCACACCACAGTTCCTCCTGCCTACAAACTGCTGTTCTTGCCTCCTCCGGTCCTGCTTTGCCTCATTCACTCCTATACTGCTGCTGCCTGCTCGAGAGTGAGTGTCTGCATATAACCAGCACTGTCCTGATGTGCCAGCTGTCCCACTTTTGCCTGTAGGCCTGTGTTGGGCCTATGGCCACCTATTCTGTCCTTGTGACTTCCACCTCTCCCTGCCAATAGCCCCACAGCACCTACCCAGGACCCAGGGAAGCCATAACTGCCTCGGGGTGCCATGTATGCCACATCTTCATCATCTGAGGAGTGCAGCACCCCCATGCTGATGCAGAGGGCTGCCAAATTCTCCTCCACCGAAGTTGGCATCCTGGTGGATCGGGTCCTGTGCACATATGATGCCGTCTTCAACCCAGCTATACCCCCCCAACAAATGCACAATTGATGAGCGTATGCCACACATCCACAGTGAGGCCCCCAACCAATGTGACAGTCACACAACAAATGCATACCAAAATGCAGCACAGAAATCTGTATTATCAATATTTACACTACAAAAACTTCTACATGGAAGGGGGAAATGTCCAAGGGTAAAAATGAACAAAAGTCACACAAAAATAAAATCACACAATGTACTCTATACGTAGGCAGCGGGCTTAATAGTCTCTCATGACGTCCTCCAGGGCAGAGTCACATTCCTCGTCCTCTACTTGCAGGTGGGCCTCTGTACGGTCCTGGATGGCTCTCCCTCATCCTCCTCTCCTCCTGCTCTGCATCCCTGCAAGCCTCCTCCATTTTGGTAACCTGCCTCTGTGTCCTTCCCTCTACCACCTCTGCCCTGGCCCTAGCATCCGGTGCCATCCTAGCACGCTGCCTCTCTGCCATCAGCTGCATCCTAAATTCCATCCGGATGCACACCAACTGCCTAAATCGCCTACGCTCCTCCTGCTAGGTGACAGAATGTTGCTGCCTCTCTTACCTCCTTGATGTCTTTGGGACCTGCGACGATTGCCTCTGGCCACTCCTACACTGCTGCTGCCTGGCCAAGCGTACCCTGTGCATGTACTGCCACCATCTGGATGTTGCACTTCGGGGGGTACAATACCAGCACTGTCCTGATGTGGCAGCTGCCCCATTGATGCCTGTTCCTGTGTAGGTGCCTGGGCAGGCACAGTGTCCCCCTATTCTGTACTTGCAGGGACTTCTACCTGAGGCAGGGATGTGCTGACTACCAGACTGGTTGATGTGGGTGGGATTGGTGTAAAGGGGGCCGAGATGGAAACTGGCCAGGAAGGCCCCCCTGAAAGACGACTGGGGCACAGAGGAGACAATGTAGGAGGTGGCAGCTGAATGTGCCAGCGCATAGAGACCACCCGAGAGCAGTGCATGTGCCAGCTGGGTCAGGTAGAGGGTCATCGATTCATGATTCTTGAGAGCACTGCACAAATCTCTTGCACATCATCACAAATCGAGCCCATCAGCCATGCAATCCCAGCAAGCCATGCAATCCCAGCAAGCAGGTCTTGCGTCATATCTGGGGTGATCTCCCTGGACCCAAGGGGGCACGGCCTGTGTGGAGGCATCCACAATGGTTGTCATTGCTGCATCAGATGGTGCAGGGACAGGACGTTGGGGAGCTCCATCCACAGTGCACTGCACATCCTCCTATCAGTGGCTGCAGGACAGGACGATTGTCCATGTCGTCCGTGGTGGGACAGTAGCCTTTTCTCTGCTCTCAAAGAGGAAAGGAAGACAGTTCCAGTGCAGCACATCTTAGGGCACATGGGGGCAGGTCTGCAAGGCACCTAAAGTGACCGTCCCCACAGCGGGGTGACACAGGGACCACAAATGCTTGCGGCATGGTGCACTCTCATAAACCGTGAAGAGCTAAGAAAATTGGTGGGAGAGGGCCCAGGAACATAAGTAAGAGATTCCCAAAGTCTTGAGTCTCAAATCGGGATGGCATTGCTCCTATACGATACGCCAGGTTCGAGCTGGTCAGTTTGCTGGATGGCCCAGCAACACTTACGAAGAGGTTCTTTGCGAGGGTAAGCAGGAGGTGCCGAGAGTAGTTGGTCGAACTACTCCAAATGGTCGAAGCGCCCTTCCAGGCCCTCTAGGTTCGATAGAAAAGCAGGGGTCCGACAGGACAACAGCGGGTTCACGGTGCCAAACCTTCCAGCACGTCTTTGGCGGTCCCACAGGTCTGCTCTTTCATTTCAGGATACTTGGCTCGTTCTGTAGCTTGGTATGAACTACCGCTGATCGACCTGGAATGGATGCAGAGCCCCTCCTCTTATCCAAGATTTGTTTTGCACTCAAATCTGGGATAGCCAATGGAAGATCTGCTCTCTTGCATGCACTCCAGGCTAGGGCCAATCATGGCCCATGGTGGTTCCAGTCATTCAGGCATACCAGACATACTGGCACCAGTAGTGTGGATTGGGACCAGACAGTCCCAACACTCTTCTGGGGCACTAGCACACGTGACATGCAGGAGCCCGCAAAAGATTAGGCTTTCGTGGGAGGTTGATTGCCCAAATAAGGAATACCTGGGTCTCTCGACCTGGGGGAAAGCAAATGGACAAAATGGCCAAAGGACAGAACATAAGACTTCGTGGCACAGCCATTTTTGGCATTGGCCACAGTCTTGCGATATGGTCCATAACAAACAAATTAAAAATACTTTAGAAGTAAACTGCGGCCACCAGTTCATCCTAGGTACAGTTCAAACACTGAAAAATCCTTAGAGGGTGGCTAGGGCCATAAAACAAAAGGGCCCATACGCGTGCTACTGTAAGGTACTTGGCACATAGATAAAAGGTTGCCAAGAAATGTCAACACAGTCAAAGACTAAGGGAAACATAGTTTCCCAGTACTGACCGCCTGAAGGATGTGTCAGTTTCCCCCTCACAAATGAGCAAAAGCCCAGAGAAGTGCAGCTGAAGGCTGTGCTCCACTGGTAAAAGTCGGGTTAGGTAAGCCAAACAAAAGCAAAACATTTGGGGGTCCATAAATGGAGGGAAAATTGCCCATAAGGGAAATCTTTCCTAACAGCCAGGTTGTGAGGGCTCTGAGGAAGGCCCAGTAGAATTCTTCTGTCTCTAGCCCAGGTGGGAGAGAATTCCATTGTTTGGCAGCAATGACTGGAAAGCTTTGCCCTCCTGCTTTGGCTCATTTGAACTTAGGTAGTACATGTCTGTGAGGGGTTCTGGTAGGTTTAGCCGTCTGATTCATTGCAATTTTCTGGGCCAGGTAGGGTGGGGCGGATTTCCTGATGCACCTGTGCATGATAGTGAGTGCCTTCAATGAGATCCTTTACCGGATGGGGAGTCAATGTACTGCTCTGCGGGCAGCAGATGTATGTTCCGATCTCGGAATGTTCAGAGCCTCTTGGAAGGCATTGTTTTGCACAGTATGGAGTTTTTGTATGTTGCAGGCCTATGTGCCGGCAAAGAGTACATTGATTTAGTCCAGTCTTGCGCCAACCACTTTGCAATCGTTAGGCAACTGCGTAAAGAGAGATAAAGCTGGCGGTGTTGAGGAGTTTGATTGAATGGACCGCTGAAGAGGATATGGCGTTTACTTGCCAGGTTAAAGAGAGTGTTGCGTCAAGGTATACTCCTAGAGTTTTTACCGCTGGTGAAATTGAGATCAGAGTGCCATCAATGTTGAAGGCTGAGTATTCTGGGTCCAGTTTTTTTTTTGTCCTTCTGTCTGGGGAAGGGAAGTTCACCAAGGTCATGACAAGAGACATTGATCACATTGTGAATCAGGTCATATGTCATATATTGTTGTTGAATTGAATTGCCATATATTTCCTTTCTGCTTTGCTTGTTGTATAAGTGTGAGGGTTAGTTACCCCTTTGTACAGGTGTTTCCTTTAGTTTATTTTAGGCAGGGAAATCTTAAATGGCTAAAGTTGAAAACTCTTTACAAAGTTGTCCGCCTCACATTTCTAACCCCTCAAACACTGCACCGTGCCAGTGTCAGATCAGGCTGGGGCGACAGGTGTGGGAGAGTGCGCAGAAGGTCCGAGTATGCTGCAGCACGCCAATTCTCATCTTCATGTCTGTTCCGGGGTCAGCCAGCCACACGCACCCATTCTCAGTGCACTTTACTACAGAGTGAAAAGCACATCAAGCGATAAGCGACTCGGAACAGCGGCCTAGAGGATCATTGATTTTCAGCAATTGATGAGAAAGTTATCATGTCTGTCTACAGAACCTGTAAAACTTTCTAAAAGTAAAATAAAGAAACTCAGTAGGTGAAGTATAATTGCATGTTGGTGTTAAGAAATGTCAGATAAATCAGATATTCGTGCCGCCCATACCTTGTGACAGTGGACACTGTGCATGCGTGAGAAGAACATGATCGCGACATTGGCCGCTGTCTATCTGGCCTGCCATTGTACTCCCAGGGGCCTTGTCAACACATGGGGAAAATAACCATCATGGCCTCTGTCATAGCGATAAACATGCTGCCATATGTTGTTACAGCACACACAGGTCTCTGCATCAAGTACAGCACTACCCCAGCAGTGAGCTGCACCCATCATGTCGTACACACAAACTGTGATTCCCTTTAACGAAAACACAGACTTGAACACGGCTCTGTGATGCATATTGCAGGTGGAGAACATTTTTCATCTAGCATATTATCACATTATACTCCTGTCCCCTTTCTGGAGCATACATAATTAAAATGAGACACATAACACAGAACTAGTGGCAAAAATGTTTCAATGTGTCCTCACATCAGACAAAATAAACTGTCAAATAAAATAGAATTGACCCTTGCCCCATAAGTTAAATTCCACTGGGACAAAAATCTGTGTGCAATAACCCACCTTGTCATTGCAACTAGTGTGCAAGCCTCCTGCTGCCCCGGAGATAACGCCCCTTACTGGAGCCATCTTGTCTCGGATTAGATGCCCCAACTGCTGTTCCTGATGTGATGGGCTCCGCCTGGGCACACTGATGCTATGAGGCATGGCTTTCAAGCTGCGCCTTGACATTGTGACCATTAAAGCCACATATCCCTCCAAAGCCCGAGGGAATGCGGTTGGCCACAGCAATGGACGATGGGTTCTGGTGCAACTTGATCTTCACCTGCCTCCAGGCAGTGCACTGCAGTTCTGCAACTGATGCATGTCTGGTCTCTCTGACCTCAGTCTTCATGGCCTACTTTTGAGCAGCCGCCTCACTGGAAACGCCCTACATGCACTCCCCCAAATTAGGACTGGATGAAGGTCATCTAGGTGTGATTGGAGAGCTGATGCTGTTGAACCACCTCTCAGTTCGAGTGTGCATGTGGTGTGGGGTGATGGATGCCTGCACTTTGAGACACAGTTCAGGGCATGTCGAGGTCTGATGTGGGGACTTGAGAACCTACACATTCAACTTCTTGACCCTCCACTGGCCCTTCAATTGTGTCAGTATACTTCCCATCCCCTGCCATGGTGACTTGTTCTGTCTCATGATAGGAATGCATGCCCTGTATCACAATGTCCTCTACATCCTCCTCTCCCGCTGTAATTAGAAGGTCGTCATGAGTATCTCCATAAAGTTGTCTTGAGGTTCCGGATCTGTGTGAGAGTGAAGGGATATTGGTATGTATGACATGGAATCAGGGGAATAGACACACACCAAGGGCCTGCCATGACGCACAACATCAGCACAACACAGCACGGTCTGACATTTGATTGGGCCAATGTGTATGTGTTAAGGAAAATAAAGACCATTTGTAGACACACAGTAGCGGATTGTCCTGCCATAGGTTGGCATTCACATGCTTTTGGTGGGTGGCGGATTGTCCTGCCATAGGTTGGCATTCACATGCTTTTGGTGGGTGGGTGATCTGTCACCTATACATGCTGGCTGTCAATATTCCAGCACCCTGCCCATCTCACAATGCATGTTGGCAACACACACAACACAATTAAAGTGTGTTTATTGGACGCTTACTTGTTTCTGGCTCTCCAGTGTTGATTCTGCAAATCCCAATGACTGCCAGAGTAGGGCGCTACTTCCTCCTATGTAGGTGCCTTGGTGGTTTTGTAGGCTTGTCAACCCCTGTTCCACTGGCATAAGCCGTTATTTCTACGACCTTCTAATTGTTGCTCCTTTTTATGTCAACGAAAGGCTGGTTACATGTCTTTATAACGAATCATTTTATAACGATTGCACATATATTGAAAATTGTATAACAACAAAACATAACGGATTTCTTGGGTCCCCCCTAAACCTCTGTTTCGCACCCCTAAAAACCCACCCCAACATTTTCCCCACAAAATTTAACCTTTTACCCCACCCCACATACATTTTGTTATGTTTTTCGTTATATATTCATTCTATATAAAATGTATACCCCAAAGGCTACTTTCTGCCTTGTGGTGAACTCGTGTGTACATCCAGGTCATTGGTGCTGTGGGTGAGCTCTAAGCGCAGTGAATTGTTGACTGTAAGGATGGAGCGTTCGCTATTACGCTAGAAAAGGGCGTCCTGGTACTTCACCATGTACTGTACTATGAAGTCGACCTCAGCTTCCTTGAGGCTTTTGGCCCAAAGGCCCATGTCTGCTTCCTGGCCAGCCTGTTCATGCGTGTCAGGCATTCAGTAGCCAGAGTACAATCTGTCCTGCTTCTCATAAGATACAGAGTTGTGACTGCGGGGTGCTTATTGCTTGGATGGTCTTGAGTTTAAATGTGCACGTTTATGGTGCACTCATCAGATGCGCATTCCTTTCAAGCACAGTGATGCATGTGATGACGTGTTGGATGCACCAGAAACATGTACACCACTTAACATGAACAACTACTTTACACATTTTTGGCTGGTTTCTTTGTGAATCTATGTTTCGCAATGAGATGCGTTATCCCACGTGCCTCTTTTCTCAATTCCTTATCTTAATGGGAGAATCTGGCACTTAGAGACCAAGGCCTGGCATTTGAGCATGACCAACCCAGTTGAACCCTGAAGATTGATAAGGCAGACTAGAAAAGGCATGGATTGGGTTAAGCGTAACATAAAACAAACACAGACCTTTTCATACGTTTCTGTAAGAGTATATAACACATGCAACACTTCATTTTTATAAGAAAGTACACATCTTTATTTTAATTACAAACATCTAAAATGTTGAATGCGTTAAAAATCAACACCACCCAAAGTGCCAATATTTTGCATCACCATGACCACTCAAGGCATAATTCTAGTACACTGTTGAGTAGTGCGCCTCTTAACACTCAGCTAAATAGTCTATGACACTACAGACCACATAAATGAATGATACGAAGTATATGTCATAACTGCCCAACATGTTGCGTCCCTTAACATTTGTTGCCACAAGATATAAGCACTTCCTCAGGGCAACCGTGTCAAATGCAAACACTTGCACCAACTTTTTCGTTTGGTAATGTGGATCACAATAAACATTCTCAAATGAAACATAACCTAGAGAAAAACAGATACATATTTTGAATTAGTCTGGTTACATTACTACTGACATCAGGATGTAAAGTCAAAAATGTAACGAGGATTATTTTTACCCTCTCTGTTGACACTTGAAAGGCATTCAATTCTTTTCACAAAATGGATGTGTCCACACTGGAAAGACAGAACAACAGACTACAACTCTCATATAAATACTAATTTAAGCATGTTAGCAAACCTTAGCTCAGGTTCAGTATGGTCTAAAAGCATACCTCTTTGTATAAGAAGTCTAGTTCGGCGGTCACTGTGCAATTTCATCCCTTAAAAGACCATCAACAGCACAATTTGTTCGATGTTCGTGGCCTAATTCAAAAACACAGCATTACATGTCTACTAATGTCCAATTTATATAGGCCACAGCTAGCCCTGGGTAAATATTGTTGCTTGCTTTTTTGTTTTCATAAATGCAAGTATGCGAAGGTCCAAAGAATTTAACTTGCGTTCAAGGCCTGTTCAAGCTTCTAGACCTGTAAAGAAGCAAAGGCCATGTCCATATTCAATAAAAGCAACGAGGCGCGTGGTACCATGTCATGGCGAATTAATATAGTTCTCAACTTAAGTGTCTGTATTCAATGCACGTGCAGCTAGCCTTAATTCTCTCTGGCACCGACTCGCTGAAAGCGGTGTTTCCCGGTGTCAGGGCTCGATTCTGAACGTGGTCTTAAGTACTGAAAAGGTCGCAGAAAGCGTCAGCGACCTTTTCGGTACTTAAGACCCATTCTGAAGGTGGCGAATTCTTCTGAAGTTGGAATGAATGCACCACTTTTGGAATATGCGTGCCGGTTGCTAGGAAGGGCTGAAAACCAAACTAGCAACCAGCAATTTCGGCATTTGGCACTGTACATGCCGATTCTTGTGTTACTCCACTTTCGGAAGTGGCTTAAATTGGTGCACATGAAGCAGGGATTTTCTGGTTGAAAACATTGTTTATGTTCACACAGGTGTGCATTTTAAAGAAAATACTGCTTTTTTATGTTTATAAAAAGATGCATGCAGAAAGCAAGTGGAGCAGTCAATACTGTGGGCCAATTTGCTAATGTGATTTTTGTTGGAAGGCTGGAGTTGTGGAAGTTTCAGCTCTGCGTAATTTTAGTTACGCTTCTCGTCCTGACGTATTTCATGAGGTGTGACTTAATACAGATACACAAGGCAGGAAGTGGTCCTGTGGAAATGATCAGTGCTTTGTTTGACTGGTGTGTAATTTACCATGACTCACACCAATCCTACACCGGGCAGTTATGGTGAATAAGCACTGGGATGAGGTAGACTGCACTTGTCACCCATCTGTGTAGTTCACATAATGCCTGCCTGGGGTTGCTTGTGAAGAAGATTTCTTAATTCTTTAAAAATCCCTGTATTTAAGAATGTACAGCACCAACTTGCCATCATGAATAAGGCTTGCTTGCGATGAGGTGGTAGGACAGCTTTGGTTAGATGGTAGGTTTGTGGTTGTGTTGAAACTGGAACAGGGAATGTGTGCTCTTCGCGCGTGTTGGCCATGGTAAGCGGGGTGCAGCTGATACTGGGTGGTAAACTTCAACACATCTCACTAGGGAAGCAGAAGCACCTCCACGACCTAATTTCCAAATGCCACCAGTGCAACCCTTGTTTCTACCTTAAGTCTCTCCGCTCCCTATTCACCATGAACTAAAGAGTCCATAATTGACTTGCGGTCTCATGCAGAAGCGTCAAAATGTTTCATATGCAAGCCTCAGCCACTGTTGGGTTGCACTCCTTTTGTAACCTGCCATGGCATTGCAGAAAGGGATAGACCACATGCAAAGCAGCCTTGGTTCCAGCCATTACCTCTGTACATTTGCGTAATGCTCTCCCTACAGGTAGTGTTTTTGTTTCACCATTGGTCAATGCATAAATCTCTTTTAAATATGCATGTGTTGAGTTTTTAATAATGTGGGTAACCCCACCAGAAGTGCAGCTTTACACAGTCTTCACCCTGTTGCTGGGAAAAAATGGGTACTGAACCAACCGTACCGCCTTTCATTTACAACTGTCTTCTGTGTAGGTGCTACAACAACAACATAAGCAAGTGTGAAGATACACAACAGTGTCGAGTATTTGCAGCGATCACAGTGTAGTATGTGCTGTGGACCGATGGCAAGTGCTGTGGCTGCCTAATTGTTAGCTCGTTGTAGGTATGCCAACATCGAAGAAGAAAGACAAGTAAACCGCACTGTGAAACATATACGACCGGAAGTGCTACAGCCCAGACAAAGAAGGAAACTACCAATTAAAGAACTTATATATTGTACCAGGATGAATTTGTTTAACATGTCACCCGAACATATTATTTCCGTCTACCGGCTGGATGCTGATGCTATTTTGTACTTGGTAGAGCTGATAAAGGGGAACTTGGAAGGAGCCGCTAATAAGTGTACAGCCAACCCACCTTTGGTGAAAGTACTAGCAATTCTTCATTTTTGTGCTACTGAATTGTACCAGGGTACTGTAGCCATGGCAGCAGGGCTGTGGCAGCCAGCTTTTTGTAAAATTTTGAAAGTGGTCCTGCCTGCACTTCTTCAGCACATTTCCAAATTCTTTGCTTTCCCACATACTGCTGCAGGGTTGGCCACTATGAAGTGTGGATTCTTCCCAATAGCAGGTTTTCCAAACATTGTCGGGCAAATTATTGCACCCATGTCCGCATAATACCACCCCGTGCAAGGGAGCAAATGTTCAGAAACAGGAAATGCCCTACTCCCTTAACATTCAGATGACCTGCAGTGCAGACTTGCAAATTACTCATTGCTATGCCAATTTCCCTGGTTCTGCACATAATGCATTTATTCTACCCAGTGGTAATCTGCCCGCGGTGATGTGTGGCATGTCTGCAGACAGAAGCTCTCTGTTTGGGGATGGACCATACCCACTTAAACCGTGGCTCATGACCCCAATCTTGAATCCACGCACTGTATCAGAACAGAAATATAATGCAGCACATATCAAGACAAGGAACACAATTGAACAGGCCTTTAGCCTCAGTGTCTGGAGGGGACCTTGTGTATGCTCCAGACAAAGTATGCAACATTATAGTGGTGTGCTTTATACAGAAAAAGCAATCAGTAGTAGGACTTATTTCTTTGGGCGAATCCAATTTTAGTATTTGGAAAAGTAAATGAATCCGAGTCGTTTGCAATGGGGTTATACTTTATCTTGATTGCTTCAGATAAATGATCCAAAAAAATGTATCCCCCTGTTGCGCCAACTCAACAAATAGTTTAAGTGTTGAAATAGGTGAGAGCAAAATCAATCTTGATTCCAGTTTGATGATTTGCAAATATATAGTCTTTAATTGAATTCAAAGTAATATTTCAGAACTTTCAGGGGGTAATTCATAGAAATCAGCACACGAGTGGCGCACGCAGCTGGCGCACAAAGGGAACGTGCGCTAGTCTGCGCCAGCTGCGTGCGCCAAAACCAATTTCAGCGCACAGCGTATTCATGAATACTTACATCCATAACCAGCCGTGCACAGAGTGGTGCAGCGACCTTGCAGCAGCGCCAGTTACGCCTCCCAACCCCGCCCTGTGCGCCAAAAACATCACACAAATCCCCTACATGGTGCAAAGGCCAGTGGTCCAGCATACAGCCCCCCAACCACAAAAACACGTGGAAAACTCCCTGCCCACCCCTTGGAATACGCATACGCTGCTCGCGCTAGCAAAAACATGTGTGAAACACCACGTGCACCCCCGGAATACACGTACACCAGCGAAATCGCGTGTGAAAGTCCACGCACACCCCCGGAATACACGTACCCCGGTCGAGCCTGAGAAATCGCGTGTGAAAGTCCACGCGCACCCCTGGAATATGCGTACCCCGCTCGCGCTAGCGAAATCGTGTGTGAAAGTCCAAGCGCACCCCCGGAATACACGTACCCCGCTCGTGCCAGTGAAATCGCGTGTGAAAGTCCACGCGCACCCCCGGAATATGCGTACCCCGCTCGCGCTAACGAAAACACCTGTGAAAGTCCACGCGCACCCCCGGAATATGCGTACCCCACTCGTGCTAGCGAAAACGCGTGTAAAACTCCCCGCACATCCCTGGAATACACGTACGCCAGCGAAATCACATGTGAAAGTCCACATGCACCCCTCGTAACACGCGTACCCGGATGCGCCAGGTAAAATGCGTGGAAAAGATCAACCCTGTGGTGTGGCCTGCCTGCGGGGCATGCTTAAGGGTGATGGGCTGCCTGCGAGCCATGGACTGGGGTGATGGGCTGCCTTTGGGCCATGGGCTCACTGTGGGGCATGCCCAGGGGTGATGGACTGCCTGCGGGCCATGGACTGGGGTGATGAGCTGCCTGTGGGCCATGGACTGGGGTGATGGGCTGCTGCGAGTCATGGACTGAGGTGATGGGCTGCCTGTGGGGCATGCCAGGGGTGATCCACTGCCTACGGGCCATGGTATGGGGTGATGGGCGCATGCAGGCCATGGACTGGGGTGATGGGCTGCCTGCGGGCCATGGACTGGGGTGATGGGCTGCCTGCGGGTCATGCCCAGGGGTGATGGACTGCCTGCAGGCCATGGTATGGGGTGATGGGCTTCCTGCAGGTCATGGACTGGGGTTATGGGCTGCCTGCGGGGCATCAAGAGCAAAAGATTAGGTAAAATACCCAATCATACAGCCGCTCTCTGGAATCCCAAACTGGGTTTTGTATTAGTTGCAATTTTACTGTGTACAATTCCTGTGAACCAATCTTGGAAGAAATTCAAAATTCAAATTTGTAATGGTTTTTCAATGTTGATTTTATCCATCAAGTGAAAGTTCTTTTAAGAAAAAAGTGACAAGTAATCACTAATAGTGTTCTTAGTGAGGAAGAGTTTGCCATAAGTCACTATATCCGTAGACTTAAATTGTGCCAATGCATTTCGGAATACAACAATTCCTTCATCAGGGCAAGTCTGATCTATTTAAACATAACATTTACATGTAATTGTGCCAGTCATACCATGGTTAATATCCATATATGATAAATCCCATATTCAAAAAGACATAAGTATGTAAACATAAGCATGAACAGTCATCATCCAAATAGTTGAGAAAAATGTGAAGGTAAACACATACCAGACAATGGAGTGAGCAGAATCAGTAGGCAGGTTGAAAAACAAAAGAAACAAATCAGATCAGTACAAAGTTAAGTTAAGATGTCCTATAACTAAAATTGAGGGAATTGAGTCCATTATGTGATGGAGGTGAATAATGGCGAATTCTGTGTTTCAGAGGCCAGGCTGCTACACCGCGTTCGGCGAGCAGTTGCTGTAAATAGTAAAGTATGTATAAAGGGCCTAACCAAAGTGTAGCTAATCGCTTAAAGTAAGAGCTAACGTGGATTGTTGCTTACCGTATGTAGAGAACGTTGCAGAGAAGTTCTCTCTGCGTCTGCCGAAAGCAGACTGTCCTCGTTGCATCGGCGCGTTGCCGAGCAACCTGGTTTTATAAGACACGTGATTGAAAGCAGACTGTCCTTGTTGCATCGTTGCATCGGCGCGTTGCCGAGCAACCTGGTTTTATAAGACACGTGATCGCGGCTTCACGATGAAGAGCGCGAGCCACGATCCGTGTCTGTAAACAAGCCAAAGGGCTTGAATATGATAAAAATAACTAATATTAGGACCTCCTGTGTTAGAAATGAATAAAGTCATCGCATAAAAATCAAAAGGGATAGATAGTCCGTCGTCCATGGACATAGAAAAAATACTAAAAGTAAATAATCAAAAATGACTCAAATGGATGGCAGTAATGGCTGTTTCATGAATACCTCTCATGAGGCTGTGTTATTATTAATGTGTGCCTTAATGGGATTATGTAATAAATAGAACCTAGGGAGCAACCCTATAGCTGTATCTTATACTAATAGTGTGTGGCTTAATGCCGCTAGTGGTGTCATCCAGGCAGGCGGCACCTTGGGTCCTGAATGAAGCTCCAGGATGCGCAGCATGCAGGTCGCAACATGGGGAACAATTCCTATTCATATAAATGTATTAAACTAAAACAATTTCAAGTGACCATCAGCATTCAGGTCACATGTGTACTGGTGTCAATCCAAACAAAAAGATGCAACATACAATTAGAGAAAACAATTAGAGAAAACAGTGGAAATTGATCTCATCATTTAGTCCATTAGGTACCAAACTGCCACGTTTGTCAATCCAGTATGTCTCTCTGCGATTCAAACGATGGCATAAATCCTCATGAGGGCTATGTAACGCTCACCTGATTCCCGTAGAGGCGCCGGTCTTGACTGGGCGTATACCGTATCTTCAAAGGTGATGTGTAACACACGGCTGGCTCTTTGGGCTGGACCTCTGTGCACTGTATGTCTGACTCGAAGGGTAAGATGTCTGCAGATAGAAAATATGGGATTAAGGAACTGGGTTATTGAATGTCTCTCTCTTCTTCCCTTTCTCTTCTCCTGTAGAACCCCAAAGGTTAACGCTCTCACCTTAGGTAAGTGAACGCCGTGCTCTCCATCTGCCTCGGGGCAGGGTGCTGTAAACAGTTTCTTCACTGGATAAGGGGAGCAGGCCTCTTGACTTCAGAGGACTGCTGTCCGTCGTTTACTGCACGAACGGTAAGTTTCGAGTAATTCTAATGTCTTTAAAGTCTTTAGTAATGATGTTTCTTGTTTTGCAGGGTTCCGGCGATGGCGGATGACGGGCTGAAGTGAGTTGAAGATGGAGCCCGTGTGATGAATAGAAGCGCCTGAAAGCACGTAAGTAAGCGCTTGTTGCCTGCTTCACGATGCGCTCTAACTGTCTTTTTATTTTGCAGGTACAAGTTTGGAGCGGCTGCAGGGTGCCGGAATACCCACTGGGTTAGATGTGGAAAGGAGTAATGGCACGTGAGTATTAAAGTTCCCCAATGTCTTTAAACGCACCTTGTTTTGTCTTTCAGATGCGGGATGCAGCGCCGAAGGCCTCCGGAGCGTGCGAAGAGTTGGTAAGCTTTTGTCTTTCAGATGCCGGAATGCAGTGTGAAGACCTCCGGAGCGCACGAAGAGTAGGTAAGCCTTTGTCTTTCAGATGCCGGAATGCAGCGCGAGGCGTTGGTGACAGCCGATGGACCAGGTAAGTGAAGAGCTGTCACTGTAGACCGTAATGCTAACCTGTTCTTTCTTGTCTTTATAGGTGTTGCTGAAGACTGGATTCAGGATGGTAAGCCTTTTTCCTTAGGCCCAGGATCAGATGCAGAAGACACGATGAGCGTTCTGCTGCAGAGGATGCAGAATAACGCAAAGCAAGATTCATCCATCGGGTGTGGTTTAAATAGCCTCCTGTAGTGCTTAGGTGTCTCCTTCCACAGCCACGCCTAGGTAAGAAAAGAGTTCCTGCTTTCCAGAAGAGTTCCAGTGTTCTGAATCTAGGGAGTGGCTCCTGCCCCACCCAACAGGAAAAGTAGTTCCAAACAGAAGAGGATCAGAGGCTCAACTGGCAGGCAAGTAAGCAGCATGGTCTGCTGCAGGTAAGTCCACCCAAGCATTATGAGCCCGGCGCTTCCAGCGCTGGGACTGGGAATATTTATGAGCCTGGTGCCACTGGCGCCAGGACTGGGTCCAAAAGGTCCCAATTGGGACTGGTTGGCACTCGGAACCTGGGTTATGGATCTGCTTCCAAGGGAGTTGGGAAAACCCTGACCTTTTGGAAGCAGAGATCATGACAGTACCCCCCTCAAGGCCCCTCCCAAACCGGGCTTCTCCGGGGGTTTTGGCTTGTCAGGAAATGTTCGGTGAAATCTTTTGATTAGGCGAGGAGCGTGGACATATTCAGCAGGTTCCCAGGATCTCTCTTGGGGGCCGTAGCCTTTCCAGTCAATTAGGTAAAATAGTTTAGATTTGGAGATCTTGGAGTCCAGAATGCTTTTGACTTCAAACTCGAGTTCTCCATCAACTAGGATAGGTTTTGGAGATTTAGTTAGTCGGGTTTGAGGTTGCACGGGTTTTAATAGAGAGACGTGGAAGACCGGATGTATCTTCATGTGCGGGGGCAAGTCCAACTTGACCGCTACTGGGTTTACTATGGTAGTGATGGAATAGGGACCAAGGTATCTTGGGTTGAATGTGCGTGGCCCTTTTAGAGGTAGATATTTGGTGGATAACCAGACTTGATCCCCTACTTGATATTGAGGGGCTTCCTTCCGATGTTGATCTGCTCCTTTCTTGTATTGTTCTTTAGCCCTTTGAAGGTGAGAAACAGCTTCCTTAAAGGCTTGGGTGATTGTAGAATGCAGGTAGTCTACTGCTGGTGTTTCAAGATCTTGGAGGGGATCCAACTCCGAGGTTCGAGGGTGACTGCCGTACAAAAGAAAAAACGGGGTTTTCCCAGTTCCCGAATGGACAGAGTTATTGTAGGCATATTCGGCTATCCAAAGGATGTCTTTCCAAGTTTTTTCAGTTTGCATGCAGCGTAAATACTGTTCCAGAGTTTTATTGGTCCTCTCGGTTTGTCCGTCGGTCTGAGGGTGGTGACTGGTCGATAGTCTCACATCAATTTGAGCCGACCGACAGCAACTTCGCCAAAAATGAGAAATAAATTGACTACCTCGATCCGAAATTAGAACCGAAGGAAATCCGTGCAGTCGGACGATGTTTTCGAGAAATTCTCGGGCCAGAGTTGCTGCTGTTGGCAAGCCTTTGAGCGGAATGAAATGCGCCATCTTGGAGAATAAGTCCACGATTACTAGAATCGTATTGTATCCGGAGCATGGAGGTAGATCGGTGATGAAGTCCATAGAAAGCGTATGCCAAGGGCGAGGTGGGATGTCAATAGGGCGTAAGAGGCCTGCTGGTCTTTCCTTTTGACTCTTGTTTTGGGCGCATACTCCACAGGACATTATAAAGTCTCTGATATCTTTTTTCCAAGACGGCCACCAGAAGTAGCACTTGATCTTTTCTGAGGTCTTGGCCATACCGGGATGTCCTTCCATTAAAGAATCATGATAACAAGAGATTACTTTTTTCTGTACATCTGTGCTGGGTAGGTATAATCGTTCTTGGAAATACAATAAGTTGTCCTTTACTGCAAAGTCCTTTCCCTGCAGATGCCAATTCTGTATGTCTGCTGGAGTTACAAGTTGCCTGGCTTTATCCTTAACTTCCTCTATGGATTCTGTGGCGATTACACCCAGAATTCTTTGTTCGGGAATGATTGGTACAGGTTTAGGGTTGATCAAGTGTTCTTCCACTCCCATCCGAGAAAGGGCATCAGCTTTACCGTTCTTTGTACCAGGTCGATAGGTAATTATGAAGTCAAACTCGGCAAAGAATAATGCCCAACGGAGTTGTCTAGAGGATTGGGCTTTTGCGGTTTTCAAATATTGCAGGTTTCGGTGATCCGTAATCACAGTAACGGTGTGTCGGGCCCCCAGCAGATAATGCCGCCAAGCCTTAAAGGCAGACTTGATAGCCAGAAGTTCCTTGTCAGTAATCGTGTAATTGATTTCAGGAGGCGAGAATTTGCGGGACCAAAATGCCACGGGATGCAACTGATTGGTTACCGGGTCCTTTTGTGATAGAACTGCCCCCATGGCAAGGCTTGAAGCATCAGTTTCCACGATGTAGGGGAGTTCGGTGCGAGGGTGTTTTAAGATTGGTGCAGAGATAAATTTAGTCTTCAAATCCTGGAAAGCTTGTTCCGCCTCGGTAGACCATTCAAAACGTTTGTTTTTCTTTAACAAGGCAGTGATGGGCTGGACTATTCGAGAGAATTCGGGGATAAACCTGCGGTAAAAGTTAGCGAAGCCTAACATGCTTTGCACACCTTTTACGGAGGATGGTGATGGCCATTTGAGAACTGCATCGACCTTCTTTGAATCCATACGCACTCCGCCAGGTGATAATATGAATCCCAAGAATTCAACTTCAGTCACGTTGAAAACACATTTTTCCAACTTAGCGAAAAGTTTGTGTTGACGCAATCTTTCGAGGACCATTTTCACGTGTTTCCGATGTTCAGATTCCGATGAAGAATAAACGAGGATGTCGTCAATGTAAACAACAACACACACATCTATGAGCTCTCTGAGGACATCGTTCATAAAATATTGAAAGGCGGCCGGGGCATTGCAAAGTCCGAAGGGCATGACCTGATATTCAAATAGCCCATACTTGGTGCGGAAGGCCGTCTTCCATTCATCGCCCTCTTTTACTCGTACCAAGTGGTAAGCTCCTCTAAGATCCAGCTTTGTATATATGCATGCTTTTCTGACTTGTTCCAGGAGTTCAGGGATCAAAGGTAATGGATATCTATTCTTAACGGTGATCTGGTTCAGGGAGCGATAATCTATACAAGTTCTAAGGTCTCCTTCCTTTTTTGGAACGAAGAACAAAGCTGAAGAAGCAGGGGACTTGGAAGGACGAATAAACCCATTTGCTAGGTATTGATCCAGGTATTGTCGAAGGTGAAGGTTCTCAGGCTAGGTGAGGGCATAAATTCTACTACAAGGAGGAGTAGATCCAGGTATCAGGTCTATCTGGCAGTCATAAGACCTATGAGGAGGTAGAGAGTTAGCCTGATCCTTCCGGAAAACATCTTGGTATTCTAGGTATTCGGGAGGTAACTGGGGAGTCTCTGAAGAAATTGCTGCCAGTGCAACACCAGGTGGAGGGTGACAAGTAGAGACACATTCTGGAAACTGGACCGTTCTTGCTCGCCAATCGATCAGAGGATTGTGTTTCTCTAACCAAGGTATTCCTAGAATAATCTGAAACTGAGGGGCCTTGATCACATCGAACACGATCTTCTCATGGTGTCCATCTTGACTTACTAGCGTCACCTCTTGAGTGGTATGCGTTACTGGCCCGGAGGCTATCTCCGTACCATCCACCGTAGTAATGACGTCCTTTACAGCCTTGGGACAAAGAGTTAGATTCATCCTCAAAACCATTTCATGATCCACATAATTGCCGATGGCACCGCTGTCGACGTAAGCTTCAATTGCATGTAATCGATCCGGATTATCAGGGCTAATGAGGACCATAGGCATCACGAAATGCGAGGTCACGGAACTGGTTTTCACGCTCGGCAAGAGGACCTCTATTCTTGTCGGGCGAGGTTGTTTCCCTGCTCAGAGTTTGTAACTTTGGTAACTGCAGCTCCTACTGCCTTCTTGGCAGGTTTCACCGGACAGTCTCGAAGAAAGTGCCCTGAGTTTCCGCAATAGAGGCATAATTGCAACTGTTTTCTCCTTTCCCGCTCCTTTTGTGTTAGAGGACTTTTCAGACCCCCTATTTGCATGGGTTCCCCGGAGTCTACTCCTTTGGAAGGAATTGGCGGTTTGGAAAATACTCGAGCATCAAACTTGGAACGATCGGCCTTCCTGTTCTGCAGTCTGTGATCTATTTGAACGACTAAGTCTATATAGTCCGAACAATCTTGTGGGGGATTCACTACTTGGGCTAACACATCTTTGAGCTCTCCACGTAGACCTCTATAAAACAGCTAATCCTTTTGTCCTCAGGCCATTGAGTTTCCACTATCAGTCTGTTGAAAGACGCAATATAAGCCAAAAGGTCTTGATTACCTTGTCGCAACGAAAGAAGCTCATTGTCCAAGGCCTGCCCCTGTGAATGTCTTGCGAACAGTTTTTCCATACTGAGCTGAAAAGCTTGAAAATCATGGAGCACCGGATCATCTTGATTTACTAGAGGGATCGACCAGTCTGCCGCATTGCCACTAAGGTACGAAAGCACGAAAGCTACTTTAGCTTGATCAGTTGGAAAGGCTGCTGGCCGGCATAAGAAATGCAACCGGCACTGATTGATAAATACTGCAAACCTCTTTGGGTCACCAGAAAATCGTTCGGGCGGAGACAGAGGTACATTCCCAGGTAGGTTGATCTGCACTGTATTCATAGAGGATGTAGAAGGAAGATTTCCCCCAGATGCGGGTAACGGGGTCTGTCCGGCTTGTGACTGTAGCAATTGTCTAGCGAGATCATCTGTTCGCTCCTTGGAAATAATCAGTTCCCTTCTTAGAGCGTTCGTTTCCTGACGGGCTGCATGCACTTCTGCCCTTAGTTCCCCAAGTAACTGGGCTAGCTGGTCGGTATCTGAGGTTTCCATAGCGCCTGGACGGGAGTTTTGTGGTAGGCTTTGCGTTCTGTAACGCTCACCTGATTCCCGTAGAGGCGCCGGTCTTGACTGGGCGTATACCGTATCTTCAAAGGTGATGTGTAACACACGGCTGGCTCTTTGGGCTGGACCTCTGTGCACTGTATGTCTGACTCGAAGGGTAAGATGTCTGCAGATAGAAAATATGGGATTAAGGAACTGGGTTATTGAATGTCTCTCTCTTCTTCCCTTTCTCTTCTCCTGTAGAACCCCAAAGGTTAACGCTCTCACCTTAGGTAAGTGAACGCCGTGCTCTCCATCTGCCTCGGGGCAGGGTGCTGTAAACAGTTTCTTCACTGGATAAGGGGAGCAGGCCTCTTGACTTCAGAGGACTGCTGTCCGTCGTTTACTGCACGAACGGTAAGTTTCGAGTAATTCTAATGTCTTTAAAGTCTTTAGTAATGATGTTTCTTGTTTTGCAGGGTTCCGGCGATGGCGGATGACGGGCTGAAGTGAGTTGAAGATGGAGCCCGTGTGATGAATAGAAGCGCCTGAAAGCACGTAAGTAAGCGCTTGTTGCCTGCTTCACGATGCGCTCTAACTGTCTTTTTATTTTGCAGGTACAAGTTCGGAGCGGCTGCAGGGTGCTGGAATACCCACTGGGTTAGATGTGGAAAGGAGTAATGGCACGTGAGTATTAAAGTTCCCCAATGTCTTTAAACGCACCTTGTTTTGTCTTTCAGATGCGGGATGCAGCGCCGAAGGCCTCCGGAGCGTGCGAAGAGTTGGTAAGCTTTTGTCTTTCAGATGCCGGAATGCAGTGTGAAGACCTCCGGAGCGCACGAAGAGTAGGTAAGCCTTTGTCTTTCAGATGCCGGAATGCAGCGCGAGGCGTTGGTGACAGCCGATGGACCAGGTAAGTGAAGAGCTGTCACTGAAGACCGTAATGCTAACCTGTTCTTTCTTGTCTTTATAGGTGTTGCTGAAGACTGGATTCAGGATGGTAAGCCTTTTTCCTTAGGCCCAGGATCAGATGCAGAAGACACGATGAGCGTTCTGCTGCAGAGGATGCAGAATAACGCAAAGCAAGATTCATCCATCGGGTGTGGTTTAAATAGCCTCCTGTAGTGCTTAGGTGTCTCCTTCCACAGCCACGCCTAGGTAAGAAAAGAGTTCCTGCTTTCCAGAAGAGTTCCAGTGTTCTGAATCTAGGGAGTGGCTCCTGCCCCACCCAACAGGAAAAGTAGTTCCAAACAGAAGAGGATCAGAGGCTCAACTGGCAGGCAAGTAAGCAGCATGGTCTGCTGCAGGTAAGTCCACCCAAGCATTATGAGCCCGGCGCTTCCAGCGCTGGGACTGGGCATATTTATGAGCCTGGTGCCACTGGCGCCAGGACTGGGTCCAAAAGGTCCCAATTGGGACTGGTTGGCACTCGGAACCTGGGTTATGGATCTGCTTCCAAGGGAGTTGGGAAAACCCTGACCTTTTGGAAGCAGAGATCATGACAGGCTATTCTTGGTTAGAACTTCCAAAATCACAAATCTTATTTGTGACACGTTATGTCCATTGGCCATCCAATGACGTGCCACGGCTGAATTGGTGTTTGCATTGCGAATACAGGATCGTGTTCACCCCACCTAAACTTGGCTGTTTGGGTTGACTGTCCCACATAGAATTTCCCACAAGGGCATTTAATGCCATAGATAATATTACTGCTGTCACATGTGGCAAAAGTCTTAAGCATAATCTTCTGCCCTGTCCTTGGATGGTTAATGGAGTTCCCTTTCATAACAAAGTTACAGTTGACACAATGTAAACAAGGAAAAGTCCCAGTTCGCTGTGTCGTAGGTTCCTTTGTTGTAGGTTTCGTCTGCAGCAGTTCGTCTCTTAGGTTCCTACCTCGTTGGTATGCAAAGATTGGTTTTTCACTAAATAAATCTTGTACTCGGATGTCATTCTTGAAGATTGTCCAGTGTTTCATAATGGTTTTCTTGCTCGGCTGATTCTTCCTGCCTGCGGGGCATGCCCAGGGGTGATGGACTGGGGTGATGGGCTGCCTGTGAGCCATGGACTGGGGTGATGGGCTGCCTGTGGGGCATGCCCAGGGGTGATGGACTGCCTGCAGGCCATAGACTCGGGTGATGGGCTGCCTGCGGACCACTCCCCGCACATCCCCGGAATACACGTATGCCAGTGAAATCACGTGTGAAAGTCCATGCGCACCCCTCGTAACACGCGTACCCCGATACGTCAGGTAAAATGCATGGAAAAGATCCACCCTGTGGTGTGGCCTGCCTGCGGGGCATGCCTAGGGGTGATGGGCTGCCTGCAAGCCATGGACTGGGGTGATGGGCTGCCTGTGGGCCATGGACCGGGGTGATGGGCTGCCTGTGGGGCATGCCCAGGGGTGATGGGCTGACTGCGGGCCATGGACTGGGGTGAAGGGCTGCCTGCGGGGCATGCACAGGGGTGATGGGCTGCCTGCGGGCCATGGACTGGGGTGATAGGCTGCCTGCAGGGTATGCCCAGCGGTAATGGGCTGCCTGAGGGCCATGGACTGGGGTGATGGGCTGCCTGAGAGTCCTGGACTGGGGTGATGGGCTGCCTGCGGGGCATGTCCAGGGGTGATGGGCTGCCTGTGGGCCATGGACTGGGGTGATGGGCTGCCTGGGGGCATGCCCAGAGGTGATGGGCTGCCTGTGGGCCATGGACTGGGGTGATGGGCTGCCTGTGGGACATGCCCAGGGGTGATGGACTGCCTGTGGGCCATGGTATGGGGTGATGGGCTGCCTGCAGGCCATGGACTGGGTTGATGGGCTGCCTGCAGGCCATGGACTGCCTGTGGGGCATGCCCAGGGGTGATGGACTGCCTGCAGGCCATGGTATGGGGTGATGGGCTTCCTGCGGGTCATGGACTGGGGTTATGGGCTGCCTGCGGGGCATGCCTAGGGGTGATGGACTGGGGTGATGGGCTGCCAGTGGGCCATGGACTGGGGTGGTGAGCTGCATGTGGGGCATGCCCAGGGGTGATGGATTGTCTGCGGGCCATGGACTGGGGTGATGGGCTGCCTGCGAGCCATGGACTCGGGTGATGGGCTGCCTAGGGGTCATGGACTGGGGTGATGGGCTGCCTGCGGGGCATGCCCAGGAGTGATGGGCTGCCTGCGGGACATGCCCAGGGTGATGGACTGCCTGCGGGCCATGGTATGGGGTGATGGGCTGCCTGCGTGCCATGGACTGGGGTGATGGGCTTCCTGCGGGGCATGCCCAGGGGTGATGGACTGCCTGCAGGCCATGGTATGGGGTGATGGGCTGCCTGCAGGCCATGGACTGGGGTGATGGGCTGCCTGCGGGGCATGCCCAGGGGTGATGGACTGCCTACGGGCCATGGTATGGGGTGATGGGCTGCCTGCTGGCCATGGACTGGGGTAATGGGCTGCCTGCAGGCCATGGACTGGGGTGATGGGCTGCCTGCAGGGCATGCCCAGGGCTGATGGACTGCCTGTGGGCCATGGTATGGGGTGATGGGCTGCCTGGGGTTCATGGACTGGGGTTATGGGCTGCCTGCGGGGCATGCCCAGGGGTGATGGACTGGGGTGATGGGCTGCCTGTGGGCCATGGACTGGGGTGATGGGCTGCCTGTGGGGCATGCCCATGGGTGATAGACTGCCTGCGGGCCATGGACTGGGGTGATGGGCTGCCTGCGGCCATGGACTGGGGTGATGGGCTGCCTACGGGTCATGGACTGGGGTGATGGGCCGCCTGCGGGGCATGCCCAGGGGTGATGGGCTGCCTGCGGGCCATGGACTGGGGTGTGGCCTGCCTGCGGGGCATGCCCAGGGGTGATGGACTGCCTGCGGGCCAAAGACTGGGGTGATGGGCTGCCTGTGGGCATGCCCAGGGGTAATGGGCTGCCTGCGGGCCATGGACTGGGGTGATGGGCTGCTTGCGGGGCATGCCCAGGGGTGATGGGCTGCCTGCGGGCCATGGACTGGGGTGATGGGCTGTCTGCGAGTCATGGACTGGGGTGATGGGCTGCCTGCGGGGCATGCCCAGGGGTGATGGACTGCCTGCGGGCCATGGTATGGGGTGATGGGTTGCCTGCAGGCCATGGACTGGGGTGATGGGCTGCCTGCGGGGCATGCCCAGGGGTGATGGACTGCCTGCGGGCCATGGACTGGGATTATGGGCTGCCTGCGGGGCACGCCCAGGGGTGATGGACTGGGGTAATGGGCTGCCTGTGGGCCATGGACTGGGGTGATGGGCTGACTGTGGGGCATGCCCAGGGGTGATGGGTTGCCTGTGGGCCATGGACTGTGGTGATGGGCTGCCTGCGGGCCATGGACTGGGGTGATGGGCTGTCTACGGGTCATGGACTGGGGTGACGGGCTGCCTGCGGGGCATGCCCAGGGGTGATGGGCTGCCTGCCGGCCATGGTATGGGGTGATGGGCTGCCTGCGGGCCATGGTATGGGGTGATGGTCTACCTGCGGGCCATGGACTCGGGTGATGGGCTGCCTGCAGGGCATAACCAGGGGTGATGGACTGCCTGCGGGCCATGGTATGGGGTGATGGGCTGCCTGCAGGTCATGGACCGGGGTGATGGGCTGCCTGCAGGCCATGGACTGGGGTGATGGGCTGCCTGCAGGGCATGCCCAGGGGTGATGGACTGCCTGCGGGCCATGGTATGGGGTGATGGGCTGCCTGCGGGTCATGGACTGGGGTTATGGGCTGCCTGCGTGGCATGCCCAGGGGTGATGGACTGGGGTGATGGGCTGCCTGTGGGCCATGGACTGGGGTGATGGGCTTCCTGTGGGGCATGCCCTGGGGTGATGGACTGCCTGCGGGCCATGGACTGGGGTGATGGGCTGCCTGCGGGCCATGAACTGGGGTGATGGGCTGCCTACGGGTCATGGACTGGTGTGACGGGCTGCCTGCGGGGCATGCCCAGGGGTGATGGGCTGCCTGCCGGCCATGGTATGGGGTGATGGGCTGCCTGCGGGCCATGGTATGGGGTGATGGGCTACCTGCGGGCCATGGACTCGGGTGATGGGCTGCCTGCGGGGCATAACCAGGGGTGATGGACTGCCTGCGGGCCATGGTATGGGGTGATGGGCTGCCTGCAGGTCATGGACCTGGGTGATGGGCTGCCTGCAGGCCATGGACTGGGGTGATGGGCTGCCTGCAGGGCATGCCCAGGGGTGATGGACTGCCTGCGGGCCATGGTATGGGGTGATGGGCTGCCTGCGGGTCATGGACTGGGGTTATGGGCTGCCTGCGTGGCATGCCCAGGGGTGATGGACTGGGGTGATGGGCTGCCTGTGGGCCATGGACTGGGGTGATGGGCTTCCTGTGGGGCATGCCCTGGGGTGATGGACTGCCTGCGGGCCATGGACTGGGGTGATGGGCTGCCTGCCGGCCATGGACTGGGGTGATGGGCTGCCTATGGGTCATGGACTGGGGTGATGGGCCGCCTGCGGGGCATGCCCAGGGGTGATGGGCTGCCTGGGGGCCATGGACTGGGGTGATGGGCTGCCTGCGGGGCATGCCCAGGGGTGATGGACTGCCTGTGGGCCATGGTATGGGGTGATGGGCTGCCTGCGGGCCATGAACTGGGGTGATGGGCTGCCTGCGGGGCATGCCCAGGGGTGATGGACTGCCTGCAGGCCATGGACTGGGGTGATGGGCTGCCTGTGGGCCATGGACTGGGTTGATGGACTGACTGTAGGCCATGGACTGGGGTAATGGGCTGCCTGTGGGGCATGCCCAGGGGTGATGGGCTGCCTGCGGGTCATGGACTGGGGTGATGGGCTGCCTGCGGGCCATGGACTGGGGTGATGGGCTGCCTGCGGGGCATGCACAGGGGTGATGGACTGCCTGCGGGCCATGGACTGGGCTAATGGGCTGCCTGCGGGCCATGGACTGGGGTGATGGGCTGCCTGCAGGGCATGCCCAGGGGTGATGGGTTGCCTGCAGGCCATGGACTGGGGTGATGGGCTGCCTGCGAGTCATGGACTGGGGTGATGTGCTGCCTGCGGGGCATGCCCAGGGGTGATGGACTGCCTGCGGGCCATGGCCTGGGCTGATGGACTGGGGTGATGGGCTGCCTGTGGGCCATGGACTGGGGTGATGTGCTGCCTGCGGGGCATGCCCAGGGGTGATGGACTGCCTGCGGGCCATGGCCTGGGCTGATGGACTGCCTGCGGGGCATGCCCAGGGGTGATGGGCTGCCTGCGGGCCATGGACTGGGGTGATGGGCTGCCTATGGGTCATGGACTGGGGTGATGGGCTGCCTGCAGGGCATGCCCAGGGGTGATGGGCTGTCTGCTGGCCATGAACTGGGGTGATGGGCGCCTGTGGGCCATAGACTGGGGTGATGGGCTGCCTGCGGGGCATGCCCAGGGGTGATGGACTGCCTGCGGGACATGGACTGGGGTGATGGGCTGCCTGCGGGCCATGGACTGGGGTGATGGGCTGCCTGTGGGGCATGCCCAGGGGTGATGGGCTGCCTGCGGGACATGGACTGGGGTGATGGGCTGCCTGCGGGCCATGGACTGGGGTGATGGGCTGCCTGCGGGGCATGCCCAGGGGTGATGGACTGCCTGCGGGCCATGGACTGGGCTAATGGGCTGCCTGCGGGCCATGGACTGGGGTGATGGGCTGCCTGCAGGGCATGCCCAGGGGTGATGGGTTGCCTGCAGGCCATGGACTGGGGTGATGGGCTGCCTGCGAGTCATGGACTGGGGTGATGGGCTGCCTGCGGGGCATGCCCAGGGGTGATGGACTGGGATGATGGGCTGCCTGTGGGCCATGGACTGGGGTGATGTGCTGCCTGCGGGGCATGCCCAGGGGTGATGGACTGGCTGCGGGCCATGGCCTGGGGTGATGGGCTGCCTGCGGGGCATGCCCAGGGGTGATGGGCTGCCTGCCGGCCATGGACTGGGGTGATGGGCTGCCTATGGGTCATGGACTGGGGTGATGGGCTGCCTGCAGGGCATGCCCAGGGGTGATGGGCTGTCTGCTGGCCATGAACTGGGGTGATGGGCACCTCTGGGCCATAGACTGGGGTGATGGGCTGCCTGCGGGGCATGCCCAGGGGTGATGGACTGCCTGCGGGCCATGGTATGGGGTGATGGGCTGCTTGCAGGCCATGGACTGGGGTGATGGGCTGCCTGTGGGGCATGCCCAGGGGTGATGGGCTGCCTGCGGGCCATGAACTGGGGTAATGGGCTGCCTGCGGGGCATGCCCAGGGGTGATGGACTGCCTGCGGGCCATGGACTGGGGTGATGGGCTGCCTGTGGGCCATGGACTGGGGTGATGGGCTGCCTGTGGGGCATGCCCTGGGTTGATGGGCTGCCTGCGGGTCATGGACTGGGGTGATGGGCTGCCTGTGGGGCATGCCATGTGGTGATGGGCTTCCTGCGGGCCATGTGGAGGGTGGATGGGCTGCCTGCGCATTTTCCGCGGGTGCGCATTGACTCTCACAGGAGATTTTGCTGGCATACGTGTATTCCGGGGGTGTGCATGGACTTTCACATGCGTTTTCACTTGCGCGAGCGGGCTACATGTATTCTGGGGGTGGGCGTGGACTTTCACATGTGTTTTCGCTAGCGCGAGCGGTGCACGCGTATTCCGAGGGGTGCGCGGAGAGTTTCACAAGTGTTTTTCGCTGGTGCGAGCGGGCTACGTGTATTCTGGGGGTGCGTGTGGACTTTCCCACACATTTTCGCTAGCGCGAGCATGGTACGCGTATTCCAAGGGGTGTGCGTGGACTTTCACGCATGTTTTCGCTGGTGCAAGCGGGGTACATGTATTCTGAGGGTGCGTGTGGACTTTCACACGCGATTTCGCTGGTGCGAGCGGGGTATGCATATTTCGAGGGTGCACGTGGACTTTCACATGCGTTTTCGCTGACGCGAGTGGGGTACGCATATTCCGAGGGTGTGCGTGGACTTTCACATGCATTTTCGCTGGCGCGAGCGGGGTACATGTATTCCGGGGGTGCGGGTGGACTTTCACACGCAATTTGGCAATGTTTGCCCGCCCCGGTTTGCCCCTTCTCCCCATGCCCCACAGGCAGCCCGTCACCCCAGACCATGCCCCACAGGCAGGCCACATGGCACCATGCACTCGGGAGCACCAACACATGTCAACCCCCACCACCCCCATTGACAGGCATCTGCCAGCAGGCCCCGACTCATGTCCCCCCACCCCCATTGACAGGCACCTTCCAGCAGGCCCTGACTCATGTCCCCCCACCCCCCTAACGATCCCCATTGAAGGGCACCTGCCAGCAGACCCCGACCCATGGCACCTGCCAGCAGGCCCGACTCATGTCCCCCCACCCCCCCATTGATGGGCACCTGCCAGCAGGCCCCAACTCATGTCCCCCCAACCCCCCATTGACGGCACATGCCAACAGGCCACAACTCATGTCCCCCCACCCCCCAACCACCCCATTGACGGGCACCTGCCAGCAGGCCCCTACTCATGTCCCCTACCCCCCCAACCACCCCCATTTATGGGCACCTGCCAGAAGGCCCTGACTCATGTCCCCCCACCCCCCAACCACCCCCATTGATGGGCACCTGCCAGCAACCCGAGTCATGTCCCCCTACCCCCCAACCCCCTATTGATGGGCACCTGCCAGCAAGCCCCGACTCATGTCCCCCCAACCCCTACCCCCATTGACGGGCACCTGCAGGCAGGCCCTGACTCATAGCCCACCAAACAACATGTACAAACAAAACAGACCCATGGCCCTAATGCCAAACCAAATCCCCCTCCCCCTAGTACAAGCATGCAACCATCCACTGCACCCACTCCCAAATTACCCATGCAATGACAGTCTTAAAAGAACCACCATGCCCATGCATAAATGCACAACAGAGCCACAGAGTGGCAACACATGACTGAGGCAATGTACATTGAGACATGCACAAAACCAATTATAGTATACAATACCAATCATGAAGTTCCAATAAATGTATTAAAAACATAACAAATAACATAAAGAAAATCAAACTTGCGAATCAATAAATAATGAAAGCTATTACCAAATGAATGAATGAATTAATGAATGAATTAAATAATAAAAAAAAAGAAAACTATCCATGGGAAATGTTAAAAAAGAAAGTATGTACAAGTCTTCAACCATATACAATCCAAGTCCAAAGGGTCCATGATCCCCAAACCAAATGAAACCTACAAAAAAGTCCTATGAATAAAAAAACTATATACATAAAGTCTATAAACTCCAAAAAAAAACAAAAAAACAAAGGGAACCTAACCCTATAGAACTATGTACAAAGGCAGCGGGCAAGTCCAACGGCTCACTTGTTGATGTTCTGGGCCAGAGCATCATCTAACTCCACGTCGACGTTCCGGATGCGGGCCTCTTCCCTGGCCTAGAGGTCTCGCAGGAATGCAGCCATGGCCTTCTCCAACTCCCTGCGAGTTGCCGCAAGGCACTCAGCCCGCCTCAATGCCCTGCGCATGGAGTTCTCCGCCCTGACCATAGTGAGCCATGACTCCTTCGCCCACCGCCACTCTGCATCAATTTGCTGGCCCAACCGCTGCCACACAGAAGACACTCTCAATCCAGGGTCCTCCTGCCCTCCGGCCAATGCCTGCTCCTGTGATGTTGTTGGCCCTGAACCATCATCGCTCCCACCATGATCCTGCTGCTGCCGTGCATGTGCCCTGCTTGTCGATGCCTGCATGTCCTCTTCTTGCTGGGGTCCAGTTGGTGGGTTGGCCATGCCTGCTGGACCTCGGACTCCGACTGTGGCAGGGATGTGTCCTCCACCATCCTGGCCGCTGGGTCAGGGGCAGCTCCACAGGGTGCCCAGGTGATACTTGGGCAGGAAGATGGCACAGAGGATGACTGGCACATAGGGGGTTCAATTGAGGAGGGGGTCGCTAGAAGATCCAGCACACAGAGGAACCCATCGCCAGTGACCTGTCCTAGTAGGCTGACGCGGTCAATAAGGTATTCGAAATGACATGCATTGTCCACACGAGAACTCTGCACGTCATCCCGAATACCACGTTGACGCATCGCCACCCCATCTAGGACAGGCTCAATCCGGTCACGGATTGCCACGTCCGCAGGGGGAGGAAGGCCAGTTGTTGTTCGCGCATCCCCTCCCTGAAAACGGGTCTGGACGAAGGCATCCCTGCTGGTGCGTATGATGCAGTCACAGGATCGGGGACAGGATTACACACAGGCACCGCCGTGGTGGCCTGTGCTGCCTCCTGTCCCTGCCCCTGGACTGCACGACTAGCACCAGTGGAATCCCCCCTCCACACCCCATGCGTGGGCCTTCCACGGCCTCCTCCTCAACCGAACCCCCCCACCAACCTGGATGACTCTGTGCCATCTTCCCCCATAGGCCCCTGTGGGCGCTCAGCTGCCGCTACTGCTGCCAAGGAGTCCACCTCCAACCTCCGCCGCTTGGACCTTCCCTCGGCAGCTGCAGCCATGGACGCAGCACCAGACTCCTCACTCCCGGAAGAGATGACAACGTGGGAGGAGAGCTGGGTCTTGCGTCTCTGGCTAGCGGTGGGATCCCTGCCTCTGTGCTCCACAGCACCGTCTCCGCCCTCTTCATCAGTCGACGCTGCAGACACAGGAATCGGGGCACTGTACAATGGTCGGATACACACGTGACAGTTGCACATGAGTGGCAGTGTCAAACTTCACAGATGGCATCACACTCCCATATCATTTGAACCCACAAACATGCACAAAAGGTCAGGAATCGTGCAGCAGGCAGCAGCATCCATACACATACACCAGCATGAACATCTGAAGCTTGGCATAATGTCACAAGCAACATGGGGAGTGCCGAATACATGCACACACGCCAACAGACAGACATGCATCTGTACATCTTCACCACCTGTCACAGTGCAATCATCGGCAACTATGTCACATCTGCCAATCGGGTTGCTCCACTAGGATGCCAACCTCTCCTGCTTTGAACCTGGCAGCCCTCTGCCTCTCTGGCTGGGGCTTGCCAGTGGTGTCTGATGGTGTTTCCCCCGATATGGCAACCCCCGAGGCAGGTGTGGGTGGGCAACTGGGTCCTGGTGCTGGGCTGTGAGAGCGATGGAACTTCAGTCGAGAGTCTTCTGTTCCAGCAGGGGTGGTCACAGCAACTGGACCCCTGCAGATGGCTGATGTGCAGGCACCAAATGGCAGGCCACGTGGCCAGCAGGCAGGCAGCAGCAGATGACTGGCGGGAGTCTGCTCGGGGCTCTGGGGGGCAGGAAAATGGCCTTCTGGGCAGGAGCGTGGTCTTCCGTGTGTTGTCACATGGCCAGCTTGATACGGAGTGATTTGGCACGTGAAAAAACGGCACGTCAGCATGTCATTCAAGGAAAGGCCCTTAGCGCGTAAGTGTGTATTTGACATAACACGCATGGGTGTTTCCCTCAGCACGGGTGCATCCGCACGTGCAAATAAATCACGTTCCGCATGTGAATGCGTGTAATTCGAGGAAAGGGCCTTAGCGAGTAAGTTTTGTTACGCACGTGGGTGTTGCCTTCAGCACGGGTTAAAGGTGAGCGCAGGCCAGCAGACCACTGTACGTGCTGTTTGTGGAGACCAACACGTGTGTTTACTCTGCTGGAATAACATGCGATTACTTCACAGCTCTGAAGTCCATACCTCTTCTTTTTGTGGGGTGTTGCCTACACGCACAAGCGCGTGTGTTTTTGATTTTCTTTTTCCACGCAAGGCAGGCGGTGAGTCGCGCACGCTATTTTTCCCACTGTGGTTCCCCCTGTGCATCGCGTACCGTTTTCGTGGTCATAGTAGCCCGCGTGTTCCACGCGTACATGTTTTTTGTTTCCCTGGGTGCCACACCGTACTGCTGGAAGTAGAATCCACGCACGTGGGCTACCAGGGTCGTGTGCACATTTTTTTTTTAATTTTTAATTTCTTGTTCTTATATTTTGTCAATTTTAGAATTTTTTTTAAAATTTTTTTTAAGATTTTATTTTTTAAGGGGGTCCCTGAGCATTGCATGACCCGTCATTTTTCCCCAGGGGTCACAGACAGCCTTGCAGGAGCACTGGGGTACCTATTCCATCATGTACCCTGCCCTCTTCTAGCCAATTGCCCAGGACAATTGTTGAGTGAACCTCCCATAGCCTATTTTCCATCGGTGCCATGGTTAGGATGCCACCAAAGGCTAAGGGCGGCAAAGCTGGGCATCCTCCCAGGGCTGGGCATAGTCGGGCACGTGGGCGCTGAGACCAGGGAGGATGGGGAGTCCAGGGTGGCCAGGGTGGCTACAGGGGGGGAAGAGGCAGGGGTGCCCCTCTGGGGCGGGCTGCCCAGTCACGTGCTGGTACAGATATGCCACCACCCCCTGTGGCTCCTGGTGATGCAGTTGTTGCATCACAACCTGGCACCCATATCACCCAACAGCAATTTACATCTGCTGTCACGGGCCCACCGGTTGTGGTAGCTGCAGGTGCAGCTGTGGGCACCTCCACCCGGGCTCTGGGTCAGGCAGCGCATGTTGCGTTACGTGACTAGGACTCCCAGGACGATTTCCATCTTGTCCGGAGGTTGGGGTCACATGTGCCCACTGTAGCTGTGACTGTGGTACACGTATCTGGGGCAGTTATGACATCTGCTGCCCCAAGCAGCCGGGTGGTGGTAACTGCATGTGCAGATGCTGCCAACACCACCCTGGCAGTGAGTCAGACCCAAGCCACACCTTCTGTCCTCATACCAACACCCACTGCCTTGGTCCAGTCCACCAGCACCACTGCCCCCACTGATCAGGGCCACATTGCCCACTCAGGGTCAGTACCACCGGCCAAAAGGAGGAAGCGTGCTCCTGCACAAGAGGCTGGGACCCCAGACACAGCTCCGGCCTCCAGCACATCAAGGAAGAAGCCTTTCTGCAAGCAGGAACTAGACTTCCTTGTGGACTACGTGTCGGAACACCAACGCGACATGCTTGTGGTCCCACAGTGCGATACAACGCATCACCAGCGTTGGGTCCACTGGCAGCATGTTGCAGATAGTCTGACAGCCATGGGATATCAGGTGCGCAAGGCTCAGGACTGCTACAAGCATTTGAATGACCTCCGACGCAGTACAAAACAAAAGCATGCTTCCAATTATTCCATGTCTCTGGTGACTGGTGGTTGGCCACCACCAGAGGACGATGAACTCACTCAGCATGAGGCGATCGCTTCAGAGTTCATCCCGGAAGAACAAATCCATGGAGTGGGAGAGAGGACGGATTATGATGCATCATCTGGTGAGTATTGATGCGTGTGACTCAATGACATGTGTGTTTGGCATGTGTGTCCCTCCCAGCTACAACTTGGCTCCTTCCTTTCTTCAATCTCCCTCTCTACCTGTGGTGTGCACCAGGGGTCTGACCTCTCGGCCTGACTATACAAGCAGCACCTGGCAGCTCTCGCCTACTGCATTTTCATTTTCTGCTACCACTTCCAGTGCTATGCTTATGACAACCAACTCATTTCTAGGCTGCCCTTGGGCAACTCTTCTCCCTCCCTTATTTCTGATAGCCTCATTGCCATTTGCAATTGGTGTACTGCAAACGATCGCTGTCTAAATGCCAGCAAGACTAACATCCTCCTCATCGGTACACCTTCGCCATCCTTTCCCCTCACTCTCTGGCCAGCCACACTTGGCCCTCCTCTTGCCTCCAGCTGCAAGGCCAACAATCTCTGGGTCACCTTTGACTCAACACATTCCTTTTCCACACACGTTTCTGATGTATCTTGAGATAGATTAACTTCTTCACATCCTCAGGGGTACTGTGCCTTTCCTATCGTTCAACTACATGCTCAATGTCTCTCATGCTAGGTTTCACTTAAGGTTGGAGTACTGTGACAGGCTATTCAAATATTCCACCTGCCTCCACAATCCACCCTCTACCACTAATCCAGTACAGGGCTGCGAGACTTGTCTTTGGCCTCATGCCCTTGCATCCTACCTTTCCAGCTCTGTAAACCCTTCATTGCCTATCAGTGGATGCAATGATGATACTTCAGACCCTCTGCATTTTGCACAATGATTTTTTGGGACTGGGTGTGATATAGCTGCAACAATCCCCCTGAAAATTCCTCCACTCTTGAGTCCTTTGCTCCTCCACCTCACACTCCCTCCAGGTCATTTGTTAATTGAATAGATTAGCTGGGGGCAGATCTGTGTGTACGGCTGGGTACTCCCCTTGGAACAGCCAACTGGGCATGTAGAAACTTGAGGAGAAACATCTCTGCTTCCGGTAGCAACTCAAGTCCTTCTTATTTGCTCCTGCATTAGCCCATCTTCTCCCCAGCTGAACAGTTTCCTCTGTCTACACTGTGCCCCTGCACACACTCTGTCCTTCGGGCCTAGGTACCTGCTCACCCTGCCAGCCTGCTGCACTGCCTCCATGCCTCCAATTGCAATGGGTCCTGTGTGTGTACCCATACAGTCCCCCACTCTTCTTCTGCACTCATCAGATTTGCCCTATACAAATTGTCTTGAACTTGTAGTATGTGTCCAGAATGATCCAGTTGTCATCCCATTTGGACAGCCATGTCATGCTCACTGTAGGTCTGTGTGTCATCACGCCCAAATTCAGACTGTCCACATCTGTATCATGCACATGGCTCCCCCTGTTACAGGCCCACTGCCTCTTTTCAACTGGTGTTGTCTTCTACATGCATGGGTGTACTATTGATGGTTCCTAATCTGTCCTCCATCATGTCCACTTCTCATCGGCTGTAGTGACATTTGAATGACGAAATGCAATAGACGCTTGCCTACACTGTCTGGCAATGCACAGTTATGTGTGGAACATGTCATTGACATGCAGTGCCTCCCTGCTATTGGCCAGAGGGTGGGTGTTTCACAGAAACCATGCTACATCCCATTTGCACATGATGGCTGTAATTGCTGTTACACTGCCGTCATGTTTGGAGATTGTCATCACTACGTATGTGTTGATGTTGTAAGTTGAAGGGCTACACATGCACTGCACTGCACAAACCCACTCCTGTGCCAAGTTAAGCCCTTCTACGTGCAAACACAATGCTGCTGTGTGATGTTGACCTGACATGTATGTACCCATGCCCTTCCTTTTACTGTATGGAAAGGCACTAGCGTAGGTGCCTCCTGTGACATACGTACTGTGCATAGTTGATGGTAGTTGAGTGTTGCACATGAACATGCATGTTACATGTATCATGGTGTGTTGGTTGGATTTCTAGCTGTGGCTATTTGTGTGTTCACACATGCTTATGCTAGGTGCCATCTCTTTGTTGCCATCTCTCATTTCGGCATTGGATATGTGCCTGCTAGAGGTTGTGTGTGATGCAGGTGATGTGCAACATGCAATACATGTGTTGCCTTCACATTGTGCACACATCCTTTTCTGCTTTTGGGATACCCTTGCATTGCAATGCCACTGGATGCATGTTGGGGTTTCAGTTGCCTTTGACATGGCTGTTTCATTATTTGGCTGTCAATGTTGTGAACTGTATGTGTATGTTATGTGCTACTGATATGCGTGTCCTTGTTTCTTTTCTTTATGTTGCAGGTGATGATACACTGGCGGCAGAGGATGAAGATGTCATCCAGGACACGGTGGTCAGTTCACATGACCAACCAGGCACCAGTGGTGGTCGTGGGGTGGCAGCCCACGAGAACCCACAGGTGCTCCAGGCCATTGTGTCCAGAGCTGACTCTGAGTCAGGCTCTGATATATCCTCTGACCACTATGTTGAGCCGGATCTGCATCATGACATGTCTTCGCCGGTAAGTGATCCTGTGTTGGATGATCTTCCGTCCGCGACACCTGCAGTAGGGGTCCAGGCAGGGTTCGAATGTCTGCCTGTTGTGGTTACGGGTGCACGGTCACACTCAACACCAGTTGGCCATGTTTCTGGGACATCAGGTCGAAGGAGGGATGCAGTCCTGCAGCCGCGGGCGGCACCAACCCAGCAAGGACCATGGCTCCTTGGGCCCAGCAGGTGTGGTGTCCGGCAGCACGGTGGCCGTATGCCACCGGGGTCAACTGAGGGAGAGCGTTCCATGATTGCCATAGCACAGCAACAGGGGGGAGCAGTTGAGATAATTGCTCAAGGTATGGAAAGTATGGCCATTCCATGCTCCCCTATGTAAGGCAAATGGTGCTCCTGTCTGCACTCATGATGGATGAGAGTAGGCGGGCAGAAGACAGGATGGTGCAGCTTGAAAGAACCATCTCAGCTGAACTCCATGCAAGCCGGGAGTCGCTCCATTTGTCATGTGAGGCCATGCAGGCAGAACTCTGTCTCACACGTCAGTCCTTGCAGGAGGACACGTGAGGTAATGCATGCTGACCTCAACATTGTCAGCCAGGACCTGGCTTACCAGACCTGCATGCTTGCTGCCATTGAGGGGCGCGGCGCTGCTAGGCATGGTGAGTCAACTGAGCCACGTCCACCTTCTGATTTCCATCCAGAGGGTGACGATGACAACCTATCTCCCACATAGGTCGGGCCGTGCAGGCGCTGAGCCCAGTGAGTATTTTTTTTAAATCTCACTTCTACACATGTGGGTGCCCCCCGGGTCATATATGGGCATTTTTGATTTTTTTCCTGCAATTTTTATTTTCCAGCAGTTTATTTTTCTGCAATACTTTTCTTTTTCATCCAAATTTTATAGTTTCTGGTGAGTATGTTTTTTTGTAGTTTTCTTTTCTCTATTTTTATTTTATTTTACTTTCATTTTTTTAATATAAAATAATATTTTCTTTATTTGTTTTTTTAATTATTCATTAGACTTTTTAGTTTAAAATTTTTATTTATTTAGATTTTTCTTTTCTGCAGATTTTTTATTTATTGCATTTTCTTTTGTCTCTTGTGCATACATGTGACAGTGTGGTGCTTTGTGGCATTGGAAGGCATCCACTGTGTGTTCCAGCTGGGCCCATTCTGGCTTGTCTTGTGTATGTGTTTTGCTTGGGGTCCTGACACATATGCTACTCCTGCTTCCCTTTTCCATGGGCTCACAAGGATGGCTCAGTGTAACAGCATATCACACATGGGCATTGGGCTTACGTCATATCTGTGGCCAGCCTGCACTCCTACTTGTGTGTACACCCCTAGTGGGTATTCCGGATGGTTTCTCAAATGTATTATGTTGACTGTGCATTTCATCATGCTGCTTATGAAAGTTGTCATGTATCGACTGTCTATGTTCATGCACATCCTGCTGTAGGTGGTACCATGCACCCTTTGGCTGTGCACGACACAGTGATGGTGGGAGGGGTCCATGTGCTGACAATGTTGAATTGGGACACTTTCCCCACAGTGATTTTGATATGCCACATGAAGGCTGTACACTGAGTTACCCATGTCACCACGCTTTTCAACGACCACCCATTCCTTGCTTGCACCACTTTGGCCATCTTGCAGCCCTGGCTGGTGTTTTGATGTGCCATTTGAGGTATGACCGCATTGCTCTTGATTTGATTGTCATGTTTGTGTCCTGGACCTGCTCCCCCCTCCCATTGGTTGCACTTGGCCTTTGTGACAATCTGGCCAACCAGGATGCTGGAGCCTGCCATCACTACCAAAAGCCACAATGGAGGCCCTGTCTAGCCCTGTCCACCAGCCTTCTGGGTCACTTGATTGCCCCCCTGTCTCCCCTGCCCCTGCCAGTCTCCCTCTGCCCCCCCCTTCATCATCACATCCCCTACACTGCTGCACCATCTGGTTTCCCTCTGCCTCCTGTGTGTGCTTTCTTTCCCCATCTCCCCCTTTATGCATTTTGACCTTGGCCCCCTTCTCCCTTCTCTCCTCCCTCTCCCTCTCCACCATCCTTTGCCCTCCTCCTTGTCCTCTGTCTTTCATTTCCCACCACTACCCCAATTGCCATCAGCCATGGTGATATGTAGCCGCTTGTTCTTTGCAGACATTTGCCCTTCTGCCTCCATCCATCCGCCAGCCACCTTCACCTTTTTTAGCATTATTTTGCAACTTACTTTTATCATTAATCCCTCCACCACTGATTACAGTCGGCTGTTCCCCCATTCCCTTCTGTGTTTCTTCTCCCCCTCCCCAGCACTATCTAGATTGATTGTCGACCTACCACAGTTTGTCACTTGTTTTGTTACTCTCCTCACCTCTTCCCTCCTCTTCCCTCACTCACCTCCTTATGTGACTCCTGCACTGCAACTATTGCCATCAGGCATAGCAATGTTGATGTTAGTTTTGTTATCCATCATTCCCTCCCTAGACTCTCCCTTATTGTTCCAGGCATTTGTCATATCCACTTCGATTTGATAGTTAATTTTCACATTGTGGACTGTTTGAAGGACATGTAGAAATGTACTGTTCTTCTCCCTTGTTACCTCCCTCATTGATGCGCTTTGATGAACTTTGTGTGTAGGTCGTATTATGAATTTCTATGATTCAGTGATGGGTCACTGTCTGCCATTGCCGATGTGGGGTACTCTGTACACGATATGTTCTGCTGGTCAATGGCTGATGCAATGTTGTGCTTTATTTGGAGGTGTCAGGGGATGGGTGTGGTTTAACACACATGGGGTCCTGGAGTGCAATGTTCACATGTGCTGTGTACGGGACACTGGGACTCACTTGATTTCACATGCATATATTCGATGCATGTCCCTACTGACAAATACACTTAGGCAACGCCCACCCCCCCAACTACATTGACACCATGCACACACGGGCACCCAGATTGCCTTCTCGGGCATGCTGTGACATGACAATCCATGTTCACTTCTGAGTCATTGATCGTGTACATGCATGACAGGGTACTATTTGGTTGAATGCCCTTTTTTCAAATGATGATGTGCTGTCCAGTGAGCGGTGTTTGAAATTCCAATTTTCAATTGTCCAATGTGCATGAAAACAGGTATTCTGACTTTTGTTGCTTGCACCACTGGTGGCATGCATTTGTGCCACCGTTTTCATGATGTGAGGTTTTGGTCAGCCATTTCTTCAGATTCCATGTCAAGTGTAATTGTCTGGTGCCTATTTACATTTCTCACATGGCACTTCATGAATATTGTGTCATGTGTTGTGCATATGGTTTGATGTTTTGCCGTTGCATACCATGGTATGGTGTGGCAGACGGGGTTCAGGGGTGTTGGGAGGGTTTGGGTGGCATACCAGTACTTTCATGCCCTGTTTAGAGAGGGGGAGGGAACACCTTGCATGTGTTCCCTTTGGTCACATGAGATTGGTTGTGTTTAATTAGCTAGAGATGCACACATTGTGGTACTTCCGTGTACACATTCTCAGGGTGGTAAGGTAGTGACAGTTAACTGTCCTTTTCTCATCATCATTTGTGACCTGATATGTGCCAGGCCTGTGTGCACTCCGCAGGGGATGGAGTTCAGGTGAAAAATGTGGCCACAAGCTGGGTACGGGCTGGCTCGCCACATGCCCTTCCCCTCCCATGCGCAGCGGCCATGCATGTGGTTGGGGATGTGGGGGCACCATCATGTCCACCGGTATGCCATGCCATGTTGCAACATTGTGCAGGACACATGCTGCCACAATGATCCTGCACACTACTAGGGGTGCATATAGTAGCTGTCCACCAGAGCGGTCAAGGGAGCGGAAGTGTGACTTGAGCACTCCGAATGTGTTCTCCACTATGGCCCTGGTTGCAGTATGGGCTGCGTTGTATCGTACCTGGGGTGGTGTGGTGGGGTTCCGTATGGGCGTCATCATGTAGGTGCTCAGAGGGTAGGCACTGTCCCCTGGTAAGGTGATAATGGTTGTCATTAGTTGGGCTTGTGTAGTTGTCTGTGTGTGACATGCATGCATGTGCACAGGCATTTGTACTCACCTAGAAGCCATGTGTCGCCATGCTTCCCAGCTTCCAGGGCCCGGCTCAGGGCAGAGATTCTGAATATGAAACTATCATGGGTGGTCCCAGGATAGGTTGTATAGACAGAGGTGATGATTCCCTTGGCATCGCATACCACCTGGATGTTGATGGAATGCCAGTGCTTGCGGTTTCGATAGATGTGCTCAGTGGCCCTAGGTGGACGTAGGGCCACATGTGTGCAATCTATGGCACCAAGCACTTTGGGGAAGTGTGCCACCCTGTAGAAGTCCAGGACCACAGCCTGCCTTTCTGCAGGTGTTCTGGGCATGTATATGTGCCTGCGGACCGATAGGCGCACAGTGATGATTGCCAACACCTGGTGTAGGCAGCGTGACTGCGTGGGCTGTGAGACACTCCCGACTATGGCAGTTGTCCGCTGAAATGACCCAGTGGCCAGAAAATGCAGTACATTGAGCACCTTCTCCAAGGGGCTCAATCGTTGGGATCACAGGGTGGGTGATGTGAGTTCATCCTCCCACTCCCTGACCAGCTCTAGGATGATATGAGGTGGAAACCTATACCTGCCATAGACCTGGTCAGCAGGCATCCCAAAAAGGCTGGTCCTGGGCAAGAAAATGCGGGGCCTGGCTATTCTCCTCCTCCTGCGGTGTCCCACGATCACTACTGCAAGGAACATTCATCGTAGCTGTATATGCTTGTTTGTTGTTTGCGTGCACTTTTATGCTGCGCGGGGGCGCTTCCGCTTGCTTTTCGTGTGGTGAAGTAATAGTGCGCGTGCGTGTATTTTGATGTGCGCTGGTTTTCCCTATTCAATACAATGAATACGTGTAGTTTGTGTGCGTGTGGGCGTTCCGTGTACTTCCCAGCAGTACTTCCCCAGTTATGCCCTTATTTTCACGCGTTGTTCCCCATTCCGCGCGTTCCGCCCCATGTTCCGCCCCCTTTTTGATGTGTGCGCTAATGTTGTGCGCTTTCGCTGTGCGCATTGTGAACAGCGTATAGCATGTGGAAGTGACGTGTTCGCCCATTGTGCGCCACGCGCGGATTTGGTGCACATCCCAGGAAATACACCTGCAGGGCCTTACATGAATCGCACGCGTGCAATTTGCATGCATGCTCGGCTTTTTCACGCTTGCGCCAGCTTGCACCACTAATTTCGGCGCACATTTATTCCATGAATTAACCCCTCAGTCTTTAATTGAATTCAAAGTAATATTTCAGAACTCTCTACATGTGTTTCACCCTATTCATTTCATAGGGATCTTCAGGAGAGTATCTATCAAAATAAACAAGAATGGTTTGTGATGTGGTGTATAATGAAACCAATAACAATTCAAAACACATTTGGATGTTTTCAAAGAAAGTAAAACACACTTCATTTAAACATGTTTGTGAAGAGAGCCTAGCGATGTCCTGGTCATGCTCCGGGAAACATGTGAAGAACAGAAGAGGTACCCATTCCCATCTCGCAAACCACCACCTGAATGCGAGAACATATGAAACTGGTTTGAGATTTAGTTTGTACTCATGTGGAAAAGGTCCAGAGCCAACAAAAATCCACTTACGACTAAAAGGTGAGCTTAAGATCATTCTCCATAGGACAGAAAGTACTGGTCCTCTTGCCCACCATAGAAAATAAACTTGTCTCCAAGTGCCCCGGACCCTATGAGATGTTAGAACATACGGGAACCTGTACTTATAAAGTAGCCCCACCGGACAGAAAACAGAAGGTCCATTTGTAGCACATTTATCCCTTGAAAGAGTAGAGAGAGAGCCCATCAGCCACCCATGCCAAAGTATTAGCCTGTCTGGTTCCAGAAGAGATAGATAACTTTGAATTAATTCCTCCAAAGCTATCTATCCAACAGCAAGACGATCTAAAAGATGTAGTTACCTCATTTCCTGATGTGTTCTCAGAAAAACCAGGAAGAGTAAAAGGCACATACCACTATATTAGAACACCTAGGGGTAAAGTGGTTAATTTAAAACCATATAGACCCCCCAAAGCCTGTAAACAGATAGTGATTGAGGAAGTCAACAAAATGCTGAAAGCCAATATTATCAAGCCTTCTTCAAGCCCATGGTCCTCTCCTATCGTGTTGGTCACTAAAACTGACCATTCCTGTGGATTCTGCATAGATTTCTGACAAATTAATGCCATTTCAGACTTCAATGCCTACCCCATGCCATGCATCAATGACCTAATTGATAAACTCAGAGCAGCCACCGTTCTATCTACCATAAACGTAATAAAAGGGTACTGGCAAGTTCCCCTATATGGGTGAGATAAGGAAAAGACTGTGTTTTCAATGCCTCTAGGACTGTTTCAATTCAAAGTCCTCCCTTTTGGCCTACACGATGCACCAGCCACTTTCCAATGTCTCATGGATAAAATCTTACAATGCTATTCCGATTTTTGTCGAGCTAATATTGACGATATCGTCATTTGTAGTAAAACATGGGAGGACCATCTCCTCCATCTTTATACCATCATGAAAGTCCTCAGAGGGGCTGGCCTAACTGCTAACTCAGCTAAATGCAGACTGGCTCAGACGGCCATAAAAGACCTCAGCTTCTTTGTAGGGAATGGGAATGTTCAGCCTCAACATGAGAACGTGAAAGCCATCTTAGATACCCCAACACCCAAGACCAAAAGAGATTTTAGATTTTTTCACAGGTTAATAGGATATTACCATAGGTTTATCCCCAACTGTTTGGAGAAAACAGCTAGGCTGACAGATAAACTCAAGAATGCTGAACCCCAGAAACTTCATTGGAATGACGAGGATGATATATGTTATAAGTCCTTAAAACAGACTCTGTGCCAGAACCCAATACTGAAGGTAGTTGACTTCTCTAAAGAGTTCATATTACAGATGGATGCCTCCCTTGTAGGGTTAGGAGCAGTCATGTCCCAAGTTTGCGACAGATTAAAAAAGCCCATCTTATTATCTAATCACAAGCTTTTCCCACGTGAAAACAATTACTCTCTGTTGGAACTAGAGGCCCTGGCCATCAAATGGGCCATTATCCATTTTAGATACTACCTATTAAAGTTCACACTCGTTACAAACCACTCGCCCCTAGTTTGGATTAGCCAATGCAAAGACTCCAACCCTCGGGTCAGGCAATGGTTTCTAGATCTACAACCCTGTTGTTCCACTGTGGAACACTGAAAAGGAAAAGATCAGTGAAATGTAGATTTCCTTTCCCGGTTCCCTTGTGAAACAAATGCGGCTACATCGCATGGAGGAAGGGTATGTGGGAAACCTGAAATTGTCGCACTGACTAGTCGCTGGGGATCTGTCCTCCAGGTTGACAGGACATCGTGATTGGATCCAGTTCCTGGGGTGGACAAGTGCGGGAGGATCACCTGGATGGGGGTCCTCAGGGAGCGGAAGTTGGACACTAATGGGTAAGACGCGGTACCCCTTCCTTATAACACCCTTTCCCCATCCTACCCTGTAGGATATTCAGAAACTCTAACCCCCGCACTTTTTCGACACAAACACTTTCTTACAAAGACAACAGACTAAAACCAGGGCTGTTTACCGGACTTGTCCCAACGCAAGGATCAGGCAGAGTCAGGCAATTGACAATAACTACACACACCTGACAGCCCTTTCCCTTCCCCACGGGACAAAAGGTGGAGCATGAAAGCACACTGGGAGCAAGGCAAAACACATAAGTAGGCGGCTGTTCCAAGAAGGCAATTCAAAAGTAGGAGAAAAGCGGTGAAACCTGAAAGAACGACAAAGATGGAAGTACCCTTGCCCCTTTTGACCCAGACCTGCGAAACCTCTGTGAAAGGATTCATAAGATCGGGAACGACAGCTAGCTTGTGGTGCAACAGATGTCAACGGTGCACAGTGGCCTCCCACCATGATAACCAAGACAGAGAGATACGCTTACTTCTGTGGTACCGTCCTTGACTTCAGAGATGAGAAACGCCAGGGAATTCACTTCAGCCGGTGAGTCTGAGGGAGAGCTGATAGCAGAACAGGCTGCGTTGAGCGAAGGTTGCAAACAGCAACATGATATGAATTGAAAGAACTTATGTGTGTGTTAATGAACTTTTGAGAAACCAGGGGAAGACCAGCTGCAGAGTAGTTCGGCACCACAGGGTTGCTTATTCGAAAGACTCTGGTTGGTCCCCTTTCATTGAACTACAGATACCAGGAGACTCTGGCAGAGCCTGACATAATAGGTCAAAGTGGTCATACAAAGGTTGAGTAAAATCCATTGTACAATCGAAAGTCTTTGACCCATAACCACGAGAATAAATAAGACCTGTGAACTTTATGTGGACAAGCATGAACCCAACTGAGGGATGTCCGCACTGAGTGGATGGTCTGAGCCAGATCGAGGGAGACTATCGCAAAGAAACAAGAGAGAAAGGGAAAGCTAGAATAAATATACAGCAACTACAAGTCCCAAGAGGCATTGGGGCGAAAGGTGAAAAAACCCATATAGCTCGAGCCTGGTTGAGGGAAGTGTACAAAAGAAATAAAGAGACCAGAAAAATGGTCAGAGTGGTCAGGCTGGGGTGCCTGTAAAAGTCCTCACCCACTCGAAAGTCTCTGATCCAGCAAACAGTGGAAGGCCTGGCGGTTCGAGCTCAACAGAGAGAAGGCAAGACGCAACAGCCACAGAAGGAAGTTTGAGCCCGACAGAGGGGAACCTTATGTAATAAATAAACTGTGTGCAGCCAGACTAAAGGCTGAAAAGAAAGACTGACTGGGGGATTAAAGGAACTGTAGCCTCGTGCTGAAGAAACCCAGGAGTATGCTGTGCTCAAGAGTCCCGCCTTGCCCGGTGCTAAAGCTTGGGGAAGGGAGACCCCGTCCATAGCATCCTGACTTATCATTTTGTGAACACTTCTTTATTTTCTTATGAACTCCTTCCCACACTGTTTTTGTAAACTTAGCGGTAAGGGTTGGAAATCGTTTTTTTGTTTTTTTTAGTATAGTCCCCGACCAGATGCCACTAGGACTGCATTATTATTATTTGATGGTCGTAGCTTGCTCCTATCTTAGATTTATGTTTAGATTAGGCATTTTCCTCACCCATTTACACAGTTTAATAAACACCCTTGAACTGTGATCACTTATGTCTGCCTTTGCTATTGCCACCATGAGTTCTCTACAGTACCCACTTGACTTTTGAAATAACCACAGATTTGCTAGAGTGCAGAAGTTGGCTTTTCGTTGTAGGAAAGTAGACGCACAACATTGTCAGGGCCCTGCCCAGATATTGTACCACTGGGCTCCACCAACAACAATGGTGGCTGGGTAGGGAGGACGTCTTCCTGCATTGACTGCTCCATGTGTGTTTCCTCTGTAAAATCCTCCATGCATTATTTTCTTCTTCAAAATACTCATACAGTACAATCTCGGTGTCCTCCTGTTGTACATAGGAAAAGGTCACATGCTTCTCTTCTTCAGGGATGCTTTTCACAGACTCTCCAATGGCTCCCGGCCACACATTGCCTGACGATAAGGCACATGCACAAATATAGACATGAAGACAAGGTGAGGCCACATCGCACCAGGGCCATCCAAAAGGGACATTATCAGCAATTGTAAGCAGCACTTTCACACAAACGGCTGTGGCTACAACTTACTTGCCTAAAATGTGCAACTTCTCACACCTAATACACATGTGCACACATGGTACGTACATATATGCCAACATGTTGTGACTTACAACTCTTTAGTATTCTTAAAGTTCCAAAAATAGTAAGTAGCATAATTACAACATCACAGGAAGTGATGTCACATCGTTTGTTACAAATGAACTGACAAAACAATACATCTCAGGGTTAACAGCCGGCCATTATCACCAGCTAGCCAGGCAGCAGTGAGCTAAAAGAAGAAAAACCCACTGAAAGCTATAAATCTTTCCATGTCAGCAAAAGCTTGCTGTGCAGGAATCAGTGTGACAAGGCAAAGAGATAATCACAACTTCTGTATACCCCAAGGGTAGTGACGGGCCCACATCGGTAAGGTTGGCAAGTAAGTACGTAGAACAACTGCCACACATATAAATCTGTACAGCAGGGGATGAAAGTGGCAAATGGTTTTCCACTTACCAGTGTTCAGTTTATCCATGCCTCCAACACCCGCAAGGCTCCCCGAGTTCATGACAACAAGCGCCTTCAATTCGGTGGCTGAGTAATTTCGGTTGTATGGTAAACCACCACCACTGCCTTTGCTGTGCTCCTTGTTCTCCAGGTATTTCTCTCAGACCCCGCGCCAAACATCGTGCCACACTTTCTTCATTTCATCTACTGGGCGCAAGGTATTTGATACAGCAATGCTGTCCCATAGGTTGTTTTTTACAGAGAGAGGGGTTTGGTGTGCCATAGCACCAAATAAGATTGCTTCATCGGCTATCACCTCGTCCACAAGGATACCCAGAGCCACCTCGCTAAACTTGGCCTTTCGTCTACGGCCCCCACTTCGATCATCCAAATCTTTACCATCTGTCATACTGCAAGGCAGTTTCCCCCTTGCAATGTTAGGGCAGCTTCCTTTGCTTTGCCCTGTACCCCTCACAACTTTTCAAAGTACCCAAATCTCTGTCCTCCGATGGGTTTAGCACCATTTCACACCTTTTGTTTACACTGCACACTCTTGCACACTGCTATCCTTCTGCTGCCTGCACAAGAGCAATTATTTGGCAGATGTCAATGTTGCCCTTTCAAACCTTTCACCTCTTATATTCCTGCTGTCTGTGCTGTGAGTAGCAAGGCCTTTACAACTTTCTTCACCTCTGCCCAGCACGTGTGATTTGTTACGCTTCCTGATCTCGGCAGTACTTTCGTAAAATTACGATTCCCTCGTTATTTTACAAAAGTGCTGCTGAGATTTTGCAATCTGCCCGTTCTCCACAGAAACAGGCGGATCGCAGGTAGTGCACTGTCCTCTACTACTAGGACGCCCAGGCCCACTTGAGAATACTTGTGGTGCATGGGCGTTACGAAAAGGTGCAGTGAAGCATGTTGTTTAGCACGTTCACTGCGCCTACTTAGGAATCGGCCCTCAGTGTTTAAATCGTTTAGTAGATGGTGACACGTGACGACAGCGATGTTAATAACATCAATGCAAACTCATTGTCTATTGCTAGCGCCATTTTAGCACGATAGTTAATTGCCACAATGAGTCCTATTTCTTAATGTAGTGCCCAATTAAAAAAGGAAGCATGTAATAACTACCTTATTTACGATAATGGACCTATCCACTGTTAAAATCCTAGGAGTATATGAGGACCAAAGTGTGTGTAAATTTAGGGAATAAATTCGCATTGTACCACACACAAGCACTCCTACTCTCTTTTTGACCCCTTGCCATTACAATTTGTACCATTCGGCCGAATCATTCAGGCCTATAAGGTGACATTTGGTCCGAAAGATGAAATGCTATTCTGCTTCTATAAATTTGTTCTTATCATTTTGTGTGTCATTCGACAGTTTTATCTTACAAAGTATAGTCCACGTGACTGCATCATATTTATGCCACATTTGTATAAAGTTGGAAACAAGGAATGCAGTCAAAATCAGATAATGAATACAGCCTTAATGTACGCTTATTCTAGTTTTAATCCTTCTTTCTGTTTTGCCAATATATAATTTGCCACAAGGGCACCTAATGGCATAGACCACCATCAATGTGTTGCACTTGCTAAACACATTTTGTTTCCTTGGTTTTTGAAGGCCAATATTAACTTCTGAACTCCTTTTGGTCTGGGAACAGCAACTACAGTTACCGCAGGCTGCATGGCCTACAGGACTGTTCATTCCCCATGTCCCAGCGATAGTCTGTTGTCTCTCTGTGACTAAAGACATTTAATTTCTCATAAGTAGGTCTCTCAGATTTCTCCCTCTCCTGTATGCAGAGCAAGGCTTCTTAAGGGTGATACTTCCTTCTTGTGTTGACCCTTTTTCCATACACTGTTATGGGCTCCCAGTGGACCACGTAGCCGTTGTCGTATTTCGAATTGCTTACGGGCATTCTTTAGGATATGCCATACACCTCTGTATTCAGCTCCGTAAATACCCAGTTTCCTGTTTTTTGACAGAATATTTGAGTGACATGAGACATTCATATTGGGCCTCATTATGAGTCCGGCGGTAACCGAGGCGGTAAAACCGCCTGGTTACTGCCGGACTTGTATTACCATCCCGCCTCCATGATTCCCGGAATTACCGGGGCATTACAACCCCGGTTTCCCGGGAATCACGGAGGCGGAATGGTGTTACTCCCCATTCCCATTGAGTCCTATGGGACCCGATGGGAATGGGGATCATGGAAACACCAGCAGCATCTCGTGATGCTGGCGGTGTTTCCTCGTCCGCCTGCAGGTGGGCGGGGTTAAACCCGCCAGGTCAAACTTGGCGGGAACATCACCTCCCGCCTGCAGGAGTCGGGATCAGGCGGTCCGGAAACAACGGTGGCGGCGAGTTTACTGCCACCGTTATTTCCGGACCGCCTGATTTGTAATGAGGCCCATTGTCTCCATGTAAGTCATTATTGCTCTAAAATGGCGACTATTATTTTCGGCACCTCCGACGCCTCTGGTACCCTTGACAGGTAGAAGAGCATTCAACTATGAGCGACACACGTGTTACATTGTAGGAGCCTGGAGTCTTTCATAGTCTTCTTCCGTGACCTTAGGGCGAGTTTTAGGATATGCCATGTTATTCGCTTGCAACTTGTTGCAATTTACATTTGCAATCTGAAAACGCATCCTATCACTATTGTAACTTTTCCCGTAGCCTACGTTTAGATCATTTCCCCTTTGGTTTATATTGGGAGATCCCTTTTAGGTAGTTAGAAGCAAAGGTACGAGCTATAGACATTTCCATGGTGTGATTTTCCTTTCCAAGATGACAAACATCATCAGAGGCAATTTGGATGCCGTTTAAATTGCAATAGGAGGAGTCGTCACTGGTAGCAAATTACTTATTGCGATGCATTGTACCAGAGTTTGCCAGTGTGTTTGAGAAATAGGTCTTTCATGTTTTATACACACAGGGGATGCAGTAAGACTTTCAGCTTTTGTAATGTTTAGGTACATCTATAGTTAACTTGCTGAGGCTTAGCACGTTGGGAGTACTAGATCTGTTGAGTTACTTATCTTTCATGTTTGTTGCAGATGGACTTCATGTGTTTTTACCCGCCCTGAGATGAATGTGCCTGGTTTCTTTCCTACTTATGATGCATCGCACTGGGGAAGGAATTAAATGGCTCAAGGTACGCTGTGGTGTTTTCCTGACTGACCACATGTTGTGAACCCATATGCCCTTTAAGAGAGGTGGCGCTCTATGCATGGATAGGGATGGAGATCTTACTCTCGCACCAATAATCAGACTGACTCAGGAAGTTGGTAAAACTGTAGCAGTTTTATTAACAATTATCAAAAACGGGGAGTACAACGGGCATCAACGGACGCTGCACAAGCATTTTCGAAACATTTCATAAAAAACTGTTCTTATATTGCAAAAATGTGTCATGTGTGACGTTATACTATGTGTCAAAATAGGAAAACCTATGTGGGATTGTGGTTGGTCTACTGGAACATCTAGGTATATTTTCTATCTAGGGACGGGTTGTGATTGGGTCTCTAAGGTCAGGTGGACAGCTATGCCCACCCCTAGTGCAAGTCATCTCCCGTGTGATGAAAATACACAATGTTTCATTGGCTTTCAAACTATAGGGCTCTTTACTATGTGGCCCTCTACAATTGGTTGGCACGCTTGCACCCTTCTGGAATATACCACTTGCTAGAAACACACAAGCTGGTACCCCAGATGCTGGAGGGTTGGACTTGATCATGCTTCCCTACCCAATTAGCCCAACATCCATCATCACTCCTGCTGTCTGCCATTCATTTAGTCCTTTGAACTCAGCCCTGCAAAGGATCACTGTCCCTGAGAATAAAAGGGAGTGTGCGCATGGCCTTATTTTATGGTCTCGGTGTAGCTGACCATGTGACAGGAGACCGTGTTCTGAGTTCTGAGCTCCTTCTTCGTATTTAAGACTATTAAATGATTAAAACCTGGCACTTCTGGTGTTTTTCCATTACACCACAACAGGAGCCTGTCTTGCTTCTCATGTTCATTGGATCTACACGGGGTCGAAGTTTGCTAAAATACGCTGTGGAACATCCAGATTCTATACACACATATATATATATGTTGGTGACACCGCCTGCAGTCTATTCACTATGTACAGCCAGCCTCATGATTACTTATTCTACTTGGGTTACAGCATCTGTAGAATTATAAAACGGCTTTGCATTTTCTTCAGTGCTCTCCACACGTGCAATCTTCATTTTGCTCACAAAATGTTGTTCAATTCTTTGCTTCGCCATCAGATTCTAAAAGGTCTATCTACTCTTTTCATTGGCATCTCTTCTGGGTGCGTGATTTCTGCTTCATGCATCGTCACCAGTCTACTCTTTCATTCATCTTCACACTTCTTCCGGAACTTTCTTCAGAAGACCGTCATTTCTCCACGGGTAAATCATAATGGGTGTTCTCAATGGATACCCTGTTGCTTCGTGGTATAGGTGCCATCACTGTCGTTGCGCATGTCGCAATGCCCAGTTTCCAACACATAGGCAAAATGGGGGCAGCACTTTTGGTAGAGGCACTTTGCTCCTCCTTTACACACCCCCCTCTGGTTGATTCATCGACCACTCTCCCATCATTCTTCACATTTAGACATTCTCGTCTGAAAAAGTGCTTCTTTGGAGTCCATGGGCCTCATTACGAAGTAGGAGGTAGCCATGGTGCTATTAGTGGTGCCGGTAATCCCTTACCACCTACTTCATAATGAGGCCCCATATTTTTATTACTCCTTTTAGAGATCCTGCTGACTTTACACTCCAGGTCATGAGACTACATTGTCCAGTCGGGCTGCAATATATCCATCTTCCCACATACTTCTTGAACCCTGACTCGACATCGATCATGATCTTCATTCCTACTGCTTTCTTTGCTGTCTTCTTGCACTGTGTGATTATTATTCTGATCACACAGAATCCAAACATGATCATCACCAACGATGCTCCAAGGAACTTGAAGATGTTCGCCATCCATTGTGAAACCCACGAGAAAATCGTCGCAAACCAGCTGTCATCTGCAATATCTTCTACTTCATCTTCTATCTTGATGTGCTAGTTTGTCCGCATCGTTATGGTCTCTGTCAAGGTCCCGCTGTCATGATCTCTGCTTCCAAAAGATCAGGACTTGCCCGACTCCCTTGGAAGCAGACCCATAACCCCGGTTCCGAGTGCCAGCCAGTCCCAATTGGGACCTTTTGGACCCTGTCCTGGCGCCAGTGGCATCAGGCTCATAAAGATGCCCAGTCCCAGCGCTGGAAGCGCCGGGCTCATAATGCTTGGGTGGACTTACCTGCAGCAGACCATGCTGCTTACTTACCTGCCAGTTGAACCCCTGATCCTCTTCTGTTTGGGACTACTTTTCCTGTTGGGTGGGGCAGGAGCCACTCCCTAGGTTCAGAACACTGGAACTCTTCTGGAAAGCAGGAACTCTTTTCTTACCTAGGCGTGGCTGTGGAAGGAGACACCTAAGCACTACAGGAGGCTATTTAAACCACACCCGATAAATGAATCTTGCTTTGCGTTATTCTGCATTCTCTGCAGCAGAACGCTCATCGTGTCTTCTGCTTCTGATCCTGGGCCTAAGGGAACAAAGGCTTACCATCCTGGAATCCAGTCTTCAGCAGCACCTGTAAAGACAAAGAAAGAACAGGTTAGCACTACGGTCTTCAGTGGCAGCGCATCTCTTACCTGGTCCATCGGCTGTCACCAACGCCTCGCGCTGCATTCCGGCATCTGAAAGACAAAGGCTTCCCTACTCTTCGCATGCTCCGGAGGTCTTCGCACTGCATTCCGGCATCTGAAAGACAAAAGCTTACCAGCTCTTCGCACGCTCCGGAGGCCTTCGGCGCTGCATCCCGCATCTGAAAGACAAAAGAAGGTGCGTTTAAAGACATTGGGCAACTTTATTACTCACGTGCCATTACTCCTTCCCACGCCGAATCCAGTGGGTATTCCAGCACCCTTCAGCTTCTCTAAAGCTCCGAACTTGTACCTGCAAGATAAAAGGGACAGTTAGTGCGCATCGTGAAGCAGGCTACAAGCGCTTACTTACGTGCTTCCAGGCGCTTCTATTCCTCACGCGGGTTCGATCCTCAACTCTCATCAGCCCGCCATCCGCCATCGCCGGAACCCTGCAAAACAAGAGATATCATTACAAAAGACTTTTAAGACATTTGAAGTGCCCAGAACTTACCGTTCGTGCAGTTAACGACGGACAGCAGTCCTCTGAGGTCAAGAGGCCTGCACCCTTATCCAGTGAAGAAACTGGTTACGGCACCCTGCCCCGAGGCAGATGGAGAGCTCGGCGTTCACTTACCTAAGGTGAGGGCGTTAACCTTTGGGGTTCTACAGAAGAAGAGAATGGGAAGAGGAGAGAGGCACCCAATAACCCCAGTTCATTAATCCCATATTTTCTATCTGCAGACATCTTACTCTTCGAGTCAGACATACAGTGCACAGAGGTCCAGCCCAAAGAGCCAACCGTGTGTTACACATCACCTTTGAAGATACGGCAATCACCCAGTCAAGACCGGCGCCTCTGCGGGAATCAGGTGAGCGTTACAGAACGCAAAGCCTACCGCAAAACTCCCACCCAGGCGCTATGGAAACCTCGGATACCGACCAGCTAGCCCGGTTACTTGGGGAACTAAGAGCAGAAGTGCATGCAGCCCGTCAGGAAACGAATGCTCTAAGAAGGGAACTGATTATTTCCAAGGAGCGAACAGACGATCTTGCTAGACAATTGCTACAGTCACAAGCCGGACAAACTCTGTTACCCGCATCAGGGGCAAATCTTCCTTCAACATCCTCTACGAACCCAGTGCAGATCAACCTACCTGGGAATGTACCTCTGGCTCCGCCCGAACGATTTTCTGGTGACCCAAAGAGGTTTGCAGTATTTATTAATCAGTGCCGGTTGCACTTCTTATGCCGGCCAGCAGCCTTTCCAACTGATCAAGCTAAGGTAGCTTTCGTGCTTTCGTACCTTAGTGGCAATGCGGCAGACTGGTCGATCCCTCTATTTAATCAAGATGATCCGGTTCTCCATGATTTTCAAGCTTTTCAGCTCAGTATGGAAAAACTGTTTGCAAGACATTCACAGGGGCAGGCCTTGGACAATGAGCTCCTTTCATTGCGACAGGGTAATCAAGACCTTTTGGCTTATATTGCGTCTTTCAACAGACTGATAGTGGAAACTTGATGGCCTGAGGACAAAAGGATTACGCTGTTTTATAGAGGTCTACGTGGAGAGCTCAAAGATGTGTTAGCCCAAGTAGTGAATCCCCCGCAAGACTGTTCGGACTATATTGACTTAGTCGTTCAAATTGACCACAGACTGCAGAACAGGAAGGCCGATCGTTCCAAGTTTGATGCTCGAGTATTTTCCAAACCACCAACTCCTACCAAAGGAGTAGACTCCGGGGAACCCATGCAAATAGGGGGCCTGAAAGGACCACTAACACAAAAGGAGCGGGAAAGGAGAAAACAGCTGCAATTATGCCTCTATTGCGGAAACTCGGGGCACTTTCTTCGAGACTGTCCGGTGAAACCAGCCAAGAAGGCAGTAGGAGCTGCAGTTACCAGGGTCACAAACTCTGAGCAGGGAAACGACCTCGCCCGACAAGAATAGAGGTCCTCTTGCCGAGAGTTAAAACCAGTTCCGTGACCTTGCATTTCGTGATACCTATGGTCCTCATTAGCCCTGAACATCCGGATCGATTACATGCGATTGAAGCTTACGTCGACAGCGGTGCCATCGGCAATTATGTGGATCATGAAATGGTTTTGAGGATGAATCTGACTCTTTGTCCAAAGGCTGTAAAGGACGTCATTACTACGGTGGATGGTACGAAGATAGCCTCCGGACCAGTAACGCATACCACCCAAGAAGTGACGCTAGTAAGTCAAGATGGACACCATGAGAAGATCGTGTTCGATGTGATCAAGGCCCCTCAGTTCCAGATTATTCTAGGAATTCCTTGGTTAGAGAAGCACAATCCTCAGATCGATTGGCGAGCAAGAACGGTTCAGTTTCCAGAATGTGTCTCTACTTGTCACCCTCGACCTGGTGTTGCACTGGCAGCAATTTCCTCAGAGGCTCCCCAGTTACCCCCTGAATACCTAGAATTCCAAGATGTTTTCCGGAAGGATCAGGCTAACTCTCTACCTCCTCATAGGTCTTATGACTGCCAGATAGACCTGATACCTGGATCTACTCCTCCTTGTAGTAGAATTTATGCCCTCACCGAGCCTGAGAATCTTCACCTCCGACAATACCTGGATCAATACCTAGCGAATGGGTTTATTCGTCCTTCAAGTCCCCTGCTTCCTCAGCTTTGTTCTTCGTTCCAAAAAAAGAAGGGGACCTTAGAACTTGTATAGATTATCGCGCCCTGAACCAGAACACCGTTAAGAATAGATATCCGTTACCTTTGATCCCTGAACTCCTGGACCAAGTCAGAAAAGCATGCATATATACAAAGCTGGATCTTAGAGGAGCCTACCACTTGGTACGAGTAAAAGAGGGCGATGAATGGAAGACAGCCTTCCGCACCAAGTATGGGCTATTTGAATATCAGGTCATGCCCTTCGGACTTTGCAATGCCCCGGCCGCCTTTCAATATTTTATGAACGATGTCCTCAGAGAGCTCATAGATGTGTGTGTTGTTGTTTACATTGACGACATCCTCGTTTATTCTTCATCGGAAACTGAACATCGGAAACACGTGAAAATGGTCCTCGAGAGATTGCGTCAACACAAACTTTTCGCTAAGTTGGAAAAATGTGTTTTCAACGTGACTGAAGTTGAATTCTTGGGATTCATATTATCACCTAGCGGAGTGCGTATGGATTCAAAGAAGGTCGATGCAATTCTCAAATGGCCATCGCCATCCTCCGTAAAAGGTGTTCAAAGCATGTTAGGCTTCGCTAACTTTTACCGCAGGTTTATCCCCGAATTCTCTCGAATAGTCCAGCCCATCACCGCCTTGTTAAAGAAAAACAAACGTTTTGAATGGTCTACCGAGGCGGAACAAGCTTTCCAGAATTTGAAGACTAGATTTATCTCTGCACCGATCTTAAAACATCCTCGCCCAGAACTCCCCTACATCGTTGAAACTGATGCTTCGAGCCTTGCCATGGGGGCAGTTCTATCACAAAAGGACCCAGTAACCAATCAGTTGCATCCCGTGGCATTTTGATCCCGCAAATTCTCGCCTCCTGAAATCAATTACACTATTACTGATAAGGAACTTCTAGCTATCAAGTCCGCCTTTAAGGCTTGGCGGCATTATCTTCTGGGGGCCCGACACACCGTTACTGTGATTACAGATCACCGAAACCTGCAATATTTGAAAACCGCAAAACCTCAATCCTCTAGGCAACTCCGTTGGGCACTATTCTTTGCCGAGTTTGACTTCATAATTACCTATCGACCTGGTACAAAAAACGGTAAAGCTGATGCCCTTTCTCGGATGGGAGTGGAAGAACATTTGATCAATCCTAAACCTGTACCTATCATTCCCGAACAAAGAATTCTAGGTGTAATCGCCACACAATCCATAGAGGAAGTTAAGGATAAAGCCAGGCTACTGGTAACTCCAGCAGTCATACAGAATTGGCATCTGCATGGAAAGGACTTTACGGTGAAGGGCAACCTATTATATTTCCAAGAACGGTTATACCTGCCCAGCACAGATTTACAGAAAAAGGTAATCTCTTGTTATCACGATTCTTTAATGGAAGGACATCCCGGTATGACCAAGACCTCGGAAAAGATCAAGCGCTACTTCTGGTGGCCGCCTTGGAAAAAAGATATCAGAGACTTTATAATGTCCTGTGGAGTATGCGCCCAAAACAAGAGTCAAAAGGAAAAACCAGCCGGCCTCTTACGCCCTATTGACATCCCGCCTCGCCCTTGGCATACGCTTTCTATGGACTTCATCACCGATCTACCTCCATGCTCCGGATACAATACGATCCTAGTAATCGTGGACCTATTCTCCAAGATAGCGCATTTCATTCCACTCAAAGGCTTACCAACAGCAGCAACTCTGGCCCGAGAATTTCTCGAAAACATCGTCCGACTGCACGGTTTTCCTTCAGTTCTAATTTCGGATCGAGGTAGTCAATTTATTTCTCATTTTTGGCGAAGTTGCTGTCGGTCGGCTCAAATTGATGTGAGACTTTCGACCAGCCACCACCCTCAAACCGACGGACAAACCGAGAGGACCAATCAAACTCTGGAACAGTATTTGCGCTGCATGCTACAACAAACTGAAAAAACTTGGAAAGATATCCTTTGGATAGCCGAATATGCCTACAATAACTCTGTCCACTCGGGAACTGGGAAGACCCCGTTTTTTCTTTTATACGGTAGCCACCCTCGAACCTCGGAGTTGGATCCACTCCAAGATCTTGGAACACCAGCAGTAGACCACCTGCATTCTACAATCACCCAAGCCTTTAAGGAAGCCGTTTCTCACCTTCAAAGGGCTAAAGAACAATACAAGAAAGGAGCAGACCAACATCGGAAGGAAGCCCCCCAATATCAAGTAGGAGATCAAGTCTGGTTATCCACCAAATATCTACCTCTAAAAGGACCTTGCACATTCAACCCAAGATACCTTGGTCCCTATTCCATCACTACCATAGTAAATCCAGTAGCGGTCAAGTTGGACTTGCCCCCTCACATGAAGATACATCCGGTCTTCCACGTCTCTCTATTAAAACCCGTGCAACCTCAAACCCGACTAACTACATCTCCAAAACCTATTCTAGTTGATGGAGAACTCGAGTTTGAAGTCAAAAGCATCCTGGATTCCAAGATCTCCAAATCTAAACTATTTTACCTGATTGACTGGAAAGGCTACAAGAAAGATCCTGGGAACCTGCAGAATATGTCCAAGCGCCTCGTCTAATCAAAAGATTTCATCGAACATTTCCTAACAAGCCCAAACCCCCGGAGAAGCCCGGTTTGGGAGGGGCCTTGAGGGGGGGTGCTGTCATGATCTCTGCTTCCAAAAGATCAGGACTTGCCCGACTCCCTTGGAAGCAGACCCATAACCCCGGTTCCGAGTGCCAGCCAGTCCCAATTGGGACCTTTTGGACCCTGTCCTGGCGCCAGTGGCACCAGGCTCATAAAGATGCCCAGTCCCAGCGCTGGAAGCGCCGGGCTCATAATGCTTGGGTGGACTTACCTGCAGCAGACCATGCTGCTTACTTACCTGCCAGTTGAACCCCTGATCCTCTTCTGTTTGGGACTACTTTTCCTGTTGGGTGGGGCAGGAGCCACTCCCTAGGTTCAGAACACTGGAACTCTTCTGGAAAGCAGGAACTCTTTTCTTACCTAGGCGTGGCTGTGGAAGGAGACACCTAAGCACTACAGGAGGCTATTTAAACCACACCCGATGGATGAATCTTGCTTTGCGTTATTCTGCATTCTCTGCAGCAGAACGCTCATCGTGTCTTCTGCTTCTGATCCTGGGCCTAAGGGAACAAAGGCTTACCATCCTGGAATCCAGTCTTCAGCAGCACCTGTAAAGACAAAGAAAGAACAGGTTAGCACTACGGTCTTCAGTGGCAGCGCATCTCTTACCTGGTCCATCGGCTGTCACCAACGCCTCGCGCTGCATTCCGGCATCTGAAAGACAAAGGCTTCCCTACTCTTCGCATGCTCCGGAGGTCTTCGCACTGCATTCCGGCATCTGAAAGACAAAAGCTTACCAGCTCTTCGCACGCTCCGGAGGCCTTCGGCGCTGCATCCCGCATCTGAAAGACAAAAGAAGGTGCGTTTAAAGACATTGGGCAACTTTATTACTCACGTGCCATTACTCCTTCCCACGCCGAATCCAGTGGGTATTCCAGCACCCTTCAGCTTCTCTAAAGCTCCGAACTTGTACCTGCAAGATAAAAGGGACAGTTAGTGCGCATCGTGAAGCAGGCTACAAGCGCTTACTTACGTGCTTCCAGGCGCTTCTATTCCTCACGCAGGTTCGATGCTCAACTCTCATCAGCCCGCCATCCGCCATCGCCGGAACCCTGCAAAACAAGAGATATCATTACAAAAGACTTTTAAGACATTTGAAGTGCCCAGAACTTACCGTTCGTGCAGTTAACGACGGACAGCAGTCCTCTGAGGTCAAGAGGCCTGCACCCTTATCCAGTGAAGAAACTGGTTACGGCACCCTGCCCCGAGGCAGATGGAGAGCTCGGCGTTCACTTACCTAAGGTGAGGGCGTTAACCTTTGGGGTTCTACAGAAGAAGAGAAAGGGAAGAGGAGAGAGGCACCCAATAACCCCAGTTCATTAATCCCATATTTTCTATCTGCAGACATCTTACTCTTCGAGTCAGACATACAGTGCACAGAGGTCCAGCCCAAAGAGCCAACCATGTGTTACACATCACCTTTGAAGATACGGCATTCACCCAGTCAAGACCGGCACCTCTGCGGGAATCAGGTGAGCGTTACACCCATTCTCTTCATCGTGAAATGTATGAATGTTCAACATGATTCTCCGATTCTCCAATTTTGCCACAAACACCTCCATCCATGGCTGTAATCATATCCAGGACATATCTATTCTGAAGACTCATCAGTCTTATGGCTATCAGTTCTTCTTTGATAGCATTGAATCCCTTTATGGTAGCGTTGATTGTCTGCAAGAGCTCCCATCTGGAAATCTGAAACCATTTGGCATTTGCCATCGTCTGGATTCCTGGCATGAAAATTGTCACAAATACTGCCGAAGTGTGACTGAACAACTTATGTTCATACGGAATAGAGTCAAGGGCTGCTATTGATTTAGCTGGAAAGTAGTTCTCCCTCTTGGTTCGATTGAGAAATTCAACTGATCAGGTGAGCGTCTGCTTTTAGAAACTCCCCAATGTTTAGGTCACTCTTCAGAATCACCAATGCAGGAACATGGACAAGTACTATAGAACACATCCCTCCCCAGTCCTTGGCCAATTTCATGTATGCTCTATATCCACAGGCCGAGTAGTGGTCCATTATCACTACTGTTCCATCCTTCATTCATGGTACTTCAAAGATTCGACTGCACTGCTGATTCTCTGCAACTTTTCTTGTGCCATTGTTCATGAAGCATAGCTGTGCACTTGCCAGAGGCACTATCTGCAACAGGCCTCCTTTGTCATCGACCCATGTCAGCAACTTTGCAAGCTTCGGCCAGAGAGGTTTGCTTCCCTTCTCCACATGATCTATAACTGGCTGGTGATGTCCTGTTACTGCCACCGCTCAACATACAACGATGCCTTCTTCCCTCGATGACATCCACCTCGATGACATCCACCTCGATGCCTTCTGTCCCCCCACTGGTCTCTTTCGTGACCTCTGCGACTCTCTCGCACTCTCTATTCTCCCGTCTGGGCCTACTCACTCTGCAGGGCACACTCTTGATGCTCTGATCTCCTCTGACCTTCCCCTCTCCGTCCCTCTCTCCACTCCTCTCTCCTGGAGTGATCACTTTCTCCTATCCTCCCACATCACCCTCCCTACCCCACAGGCAAAGCCACCCTCTTCACTACCACCCACCTTCTCGGTCATCCGACCCATGAAGCGTGTGTCAGTTGAGGCTTTTGCTGCTACCTTCTCGCCCCCGCCTCCCACTTCGGCTGACTCCCACCCTGACACAGCCCTCTCCATGCTCCACTCTGCTATATCTAATACTCTTGATATCCTTGCCCCCGTCATGAGAATCCGCCTGAAGCCCAAAGCCAAATGTAACTCCTGGTATGACTCGGATCTCGTCACCCTAAAACGCAAGTGCAGGGTGGCAGAGAGGAAATGGCGTGCTTCATGTTCATCCTCTGACAAACTGGCCTGCCGCCTGCTCCAAAGGCAATACCGGCTCTCTGTTCTCACCAAGAAGAGAGCCCTTATCCAAGCCCACATCTCTGAGGCATCAAACAACTCGGCCTGACTCTTTAAAATCTGCAAGGAGCTGGCCAACCCTGCTGCAGTCTCTACCTCTCCTGTCCCCTCCCAGACCCTCTGCACTGCACTGGCCTCTCACTTCATCTCAAAAACTCAGGACATCCTGTCCTCGCTCTCCTCCTTTCACCTCCCTCCCTCTCTTCCCGGCTCTTCCTCTGACCCTTCTGCAGCCACCCCTCCTCCCTCCTTCTCTGCCTTTCCACTTTTTTCTGCTGATGAGGTTTCCAGACAAGTCCGATCTATGAAAGTCTCGTCTAAACAGGTTCACCCCTGTTCTTCCAAAACCATCAAGGACCACATCGACTCCCTGGCTCCTGCCCTGGCTGATTTTTGCAACCACTCCTTCGCCTCTGGAGTCTTCCCTTCCCCCCTCAAGCACTCCCTTGTGCACCCCCTCCTCAAGAAACCCTCTTCCGACCCTTCCTGCCCGGCTAACTATCGCCAAATCTCCATTACTCCCTTCCTGGGCAAGCTCCTGGAGAAACTGGCCATCTCCCAGCTTAACCTCCACGCTGAATCTGTTGGTAGTCTTCATGACCATCAATCTGGCTTCAGAGCTGCCAGAAGCACGGAAACTGCTCTCCTGAACATCCGTGAGGACCTGCTCTCGAACCTCGATTCCAACACTCCATGTGTTCTCATTCTACTCAATCTCTCCTCTGCCTTTGACACTGTCAACCATGCCATCCTGGTCAACCGTCTCCGTGATAACCTGGGTATCACTGGTCAGGCTCTGGCGTGGCTGACCTCTTTCCTTTCCAATCAACCCTCCCAGGTCCAACTGGGGTCCTTCCTCTCTGACATCTTTTTCTCCTCCTGTGGTGTTCCCCAGGGATCTAACCTCTCTCCCTGGCTTTTCAACCAGTATCTGGCACTCCTTGCCCTCCGCATCGCCGCTCTCTGCCCCAACTTCCAGTGCTATGCGGACGATACCCAGCTCATTTTCAGGCTACCCTCGGCCTCCTCCTCTCCTTCCCTCATCTCTGACTGTCTGTCTGCTATCCAGCAATGGTGTGCCGCCAATGACCTTTGCCTTAATGCCAGTAAGACTGAGATTCTACTTATCGGCACACCCACTCCCTCCTTCCCTGCAGCTCTCTGGCCGGCCTCCCTTGGCCCCCTTCCTGCTCCTACCTGCAAGGCAAAAAACCTCGGGGTCATCTTCGACTCCACACTCTCTTTCTCTCCTCATATATCAGACGTCTCTAAGAAGTCACACTACCAGCTGCACCTCCTCAGAGGTATTCTTCCCTTCCTCTCCTTCCCCCAGAAGCTCACTGTCTCCCGAGCCCTGGTTCTCTCAAAGCTGGATTACTGTAACAGCCTCTATCTTAATCTGCCTGCCTCCACTCTCCGCCCTCTGCAACTCATCCAGAACAGAACTGCGAGACTTGTCCTTGGCTTCAAGCCCAGGGACCGTATCTCTCCAGGACTGAAATCTCTACACTGGCTCCCAGTGGCTGCGAGGATTAAGTTCAAAACCCTCTGCATTGTCCACAAGGCCTTCTGGGGCATGGGGCCCAATTACCTTCAACTCTCTCTTCCTAAATATCTTCCTTCCCGAGCCCTTCGCTCATCCGTCTCCAACTCCCTCAGGGTCAGCCGCTTCTCGAAGCAACGAGCTGGGGGTAGATCTCTCTCTGCAGCAGGGGCCTCCCTCTGGAACAGCCTTCCTGCCTCCCTGAAACTTGAGGAGAACCACCTCTGGTTCCGGAAGCACCTCAAAACCTTCCTCTTTGCTTCTGCTTTCTCTCTCCCTCTCTGCTGCTGAACAGCTTTAATTCTTCACTGAATCTGCTCTGAATCTGCAACTGGGCCACTCTCTGTGACCTCGGTCCAGGACCCAGCCACTCTCCACTTGCACTGCCTCCCTGGCACCCCCCTGCACTGCGGGACTGTCACTGTATCCTTACAGCCCCCCTTCCCAGCACTTGTTCTGCATCTACCTTGCACTTGCCACCAGCTGGCCTTATTTATTATTTTTTTACGCTACTTACCTTGTACTGCACTTCCCCCCCTCCCCTTCCCCTTGCACTTTTCCCTTCCCCCCACCCCTGCACTTGCGCAATCTGAATGACACCTGGCCTAGTAGGATCGTTGTCTGTCTTCCCCTTGTCCCCCCCCCTGCCTCGTCGCGCCTTGAAACACTTGTGTATAGGCGCGTTACAAATGCCATATCATATCATATCATACCATCTATCTAGAGAAAGTATTGTTCCCCAAATTTGCATCTGGCCTCTCTCCTTGCACCTTCGTATTTCTTCATCATTCTTTCATTGCATATTGAGTTTTTTTCCCATCTGATTCCTGCTCCCTACATTCCAGGCTGTTTGTATCTCATCACATGATCTCTGTTGTGTGGTCTTGCTATTGTCTTCAAATCTTGCATGTAATCATCTTCTTTTGGAGGTGTCCATTCAGTCACCCATAGCAAGGATGCTGTTTGACCGCAAAACTGACCTCTTGTATGGCAGAGTGCAAGATGAGTCAGGCAATGAGCTGTCTGGACTGCTATCGCTATAGCTATGAATATCTTAGAATTCCCCTGAGCATAAGGTAGGAGAGCACAAAAATAGCAACTCTCTTTAGAGGGTCTTTTTCCTACCTCTTTCATGTGCTGATACAACATGTTATTCCCCAAATGTGCTGTACTGTCTAGATCATTATTTAATTCATAATCATCTTCCCTTGTGCTTCTCTTGGGTTAACCTCTTGCAAGTTGAGCTCATGCAAAATGATCATGAAGTATACAAAAAATTGACCTTCCGACAGGGGGAATCATAGGAACACTTCTCAGAGAAATGGGTGACCTTACATGTGTTACTGGTGTAGGGATAATCACATATGGCCTTGGTCTTTCAGCAATAGACAATTCTGCATAAGTCACTGGAGTGGGAAGAATGAAAGGGACTTCTACCTTACTTGGACCAATGAAGTAGAAAGTATGGATTAGCAAAATCACAAAAACAATAATAAATGATGAGCATGCATATATTATGCACCAATACATGAGACTCCACCACTTTCGATTCTCTACACATCGTTGAGTTTGCTCATTTTCCCGAACTGCATTATTCTCGACAGTCCACATTGTGCCTGTGTACTACTTTTCAGGAGCCCCCTTTTTTAATCAGGCAACCTTGTTAAATGCTCAGGAAGCTGTAGGATCTGTTCAATTATTGCTGCAAGTAACCTTCTAATGGCAGGGCCATTTTTAGGATTTTGCAGCAACACACAAAAATTAGTACTATGCCAAACACAAGCAGGATAGGCTTGGAGTATGTATATAAAGCCAGCGAGAAGTAGTCTATGGGCATCGACATCTGACAGAACCATGGGCTTAACCAAAGAGAAACTCTGTGAGGAATGAATTGGGAAACTGCTCCCTTATCCAATCATCAAACTCAAAGTCTAGATTTGGCATATTTATCATTTCAACACTTTCTAAAGTCCAATTCAAAGATTCCCGTGGTTCGAGAACTTTTGTTATGTTTATGCGGAAGCCCCCTGAGATGTCAATATACCCTTAGGTTTTTCCAAAATGGTAAACTAAGCATGCTCAACAAACCAAGTCATAGAACACCCCATTACAATGCTGGTAGACTTCTAAATGGCGAACGCGACTGCTGCCAGCGATTGTTCACAAGAACAGTGCCCTCTCATAACTGGATCTATAATCCCACTGTAGTATGCCCTGGGTTTGTACCCCAACGTAGTTCTCTGTGTTAACACTGCTGTCATAACTGTCCCATTTGTGTGCGAGAATGAAAAGAACTCCTCAGAATAGTTGGGAATTCCTAAAACTGGAACTGTACAAATTGCTTTCTTTAATTCTTCAAACCCTCCCTCCATTTCCTCAGTCCATTCTATTTTTTCCTTGTTCACTTGTGCTTTCTTCAGAACCTGCAAAAGGGGTCTTGTGTACGAACTATAATCAAATACCCATGCTCTAACGTAGTTGCACAATCCCAAAAACTGCTGCATTTGTTTTATCATGTGCGGTTTTGCTATTTTCATAATAGTCCCCGCTCTTTCAGGTGTGACTTTCTTCCCTTCATGTGAGATGAACTGACCAATATACAACTCTTCTTCTTGACAATATTGAAACTTCTCTTTGTCCACTTTATATCCCTTGTCCGCTATAATAGTCATTAACTAGTCATTAACTGAATCGAATCTTGTCTGCACTCATCTTCCTTCATGCTACAAACCAAAATATCATCTACCTAGCACAACACTTTTCAAATCAATATTGCCTAAGTCCATTTGCAGGACCCAATTAAAGATCGATGGAGATTCACAGTACCCTTGTTGCAAACAAGTGCTCTTCAGCTTAGTCTGATGAAATGTACATTAAGTAAGGTCTTGAGAATCCTTATGCAACGGGATTGAGAAAAACGCATTTTTCAAGTCAATCACTGTGAAATATCATGCCTGTGTGGGGATACTACATAGTATCGTCACCGGATTTGGAACTAAAGGAAACTCTGCCTCTACAATCTGTTTAATTGGTCTCATGTCCTGAATTAGCCTCCACTACCCCCTTTTGATTTTTTCACAGGGTACACCGCGGTATTGCACAGTGACTCTGACGTCACTAAGATACTCTGTTCCATTAGTGCTGAAATAGTCTTAAAAATACCCTCATCCACCTCTCTAGACATTGGGTACTGCCTTGCTCGAGGTAAAATTGCTCCTGGCTTCAGCTTAATCTTAACCTCCCCTACCCCTTCAATAGGCCTACGTCATAGGGGCCTGTAATCCATAAAGAACTTGGCACCTTTTTCAAATCTTTTAAAAAAATGCTGGGCGCTGCCGCGCTATCATTATTCGCTATGGGATTTCCCTTTTCACTAATCTGATCCAATATGTAATACTCATCTTGAATACTACTTCATCATCTGATGGATCATCTCTGAACATATCCTCGTCAGTGACATCAGTCAATCTTTACCCTTCCCCAATACCAATCACTGTTCTCCATGGCCTGCCCTCGTCATAGGTTCTTTCGAGCATGGCCAATTCCCCTCACACTATGGCTGCAGTTAACCCTAGGGGAATAGTCTGTCCCCCCTCTTCGTCCATAGGTATCTGTGGCCTGAACAAAAATTCATCAGATATTCTCATAATCTTTCCCACTAGGTTGGGTAGCCTTGTCAACAAAATGCGTCCCAACTAAAGAAAGACTTCTGGCTCTAATGGCATTTCTCGCAGAGCCATTTGCCCTGTAAACAGCAATATAAATTTTCCCGCATTTATATGATGTATCCCTGCAATAGAACACACTATGCCCTCATTAGTGAAAGAAATTGTCATATTTAACTTTGTCATTAAATCTCATCCCAGAATATTAACCAGTGTGTGCCTTGAATAGAATAATCGAACAGACATGTCACACTCTCCTATGGAGACTGGTAATTCATCAGCAAAAGGAACTCTACGTTTAGCTCCAGAGAAAACTTACGCATTCATGGCATTTCCCGACATTAGATATTTGCCCTCTTGCATACATGAACGAGTAGCCCCAGTGTCTACTACAAAAGAAAAAGATTTGCCTCCTATGGTAGCATCAACCCTTGGTTCCTCTTGGGGGTCTGGTGTCACCGATAGTACTGAACACATCAAATCGCCCTGTGAGCTGTCCTATTGTGGGTCCATGCTTATCACCGTACCTGTAAAAGTACTTCCTCCTACTACAGTGACACCCTCTACTCTAGGGGTTAGTAATTGTCCCGTGTTTGCATTCTGCTGTATCTGCATGGGTGCGTGCTGTGACTGCCCTTGCAGCGGATTGAAAGGTGCTTGCTGTGGTTGTAATGCCTGTTGCATTTGCGGTGCTTGTGCTTGATACACGGTCTGTTCTTGGGCAAACCCATCCCTATCCTGTGAGCTATATGCTGGAGGATAAGCTATCCCCCCTCTTGTGAATTTCCATTCTGTACATACCCTTGGTTTCCACATGTTCGCGCGATGTGCCTTGTCATTCCACATGTCCAACATATAGGAGGAGCTCTTCTGAGTAGCCCCCCCTTGTTGAATCCCCTTGCGCATTCCGATTATCATTCTGCTTATTCTGAAACCCGCCTTGGTTATTTGAAATCTACCATTATTATTCTGAAAACCACCCCTTCTTCTGAGGCCCATTCCTCTGCCTCTCTCTATAAACCCATTCCCTCCTTGTTCCATCTGGTGTTGATTATTCACCTGCGATGCACCCACTGCTTTCTCGATTCCCAGTCCTTCTCCTTTTTTCTGAACCAACTTGGCTTCCTCAAGTTTTCTAGCATCTTCCTTCTTATTTTTCTCTTGTAACACCCGGCAGTGATGTGTTATAGTCAACTCTATCTCTGCCCATGACTAATTTCTTGAGCTGCCTCTGTACCAGCTCCGCCAATCCCTGACATACAATATGGTAAAACAAAAACAAAGAGGTGATGACTGGAAGGTTTACAGTGAATCTTAACCACTGGCATTGCTCTAGGCAACCCTGCAGACCATCGTTCTTCGCCTGCCAAGCCATTACAGAAGGAGAAAGACCATATGCAAATCAGGCTTGGTCCCACACCAAAAGGGGCAGTCCAGACAAAGCAAAAACAAAGAGGTGATGGCTGGAAGGTTAAGAATGAATCTTAACCTTCCAGCCATCAACTTTTCGTTTTGCTTAAGTCACCCTGACTGGGACAGGTATGCCCAGACGTGGGTCCCGAGTCTGCCAGGCCTAGAGACCCATGCTCCTCCTCACTGATGACGCCCAACAAGGCTGACACATGTCTGGGGATGCTTGTGGTCTCGTGTAGAAGGGATGTGACCTAGCAGTTCGGACTGCACTGCCCCTTTTGGGGTAGCACCAAGCCTGATTTGCATATGGATTTTCCCCCTTCTGTAATGGCTTGGCAGGATGAAAAACGATGGTCTGGAGGGTTGCCCAGAGCTCTGGCCGTGGTTATGATTTATTCAAAACCTTCCAGCCATCACCTTTTCATTTTGCATAAAATATGGTAAAACACTGGCACTGGTTTCCCCCACGGCGCCCTCGTTTCCAAAGTCCAGCATTCCTGAATACTTTGCAAGCAGGCATATCTTCGTCATCTTTCATCTTACATGCCATAATTGCACCCATATCTGACTTATCAGGATACTGTACCCTGAGCGCTCTCCAGACATCTGCCCTCAAATTATTAAATGACGCTCCGTGCTGTGCTGTGTTCTCTGCCGTGACACTTGAGTAACCTTCTCTCGTCCAAATTTCATCAGCCCTTTCTCAAAGAATGGCTGCTAGAAGACCCATAATGTCCCCCATTTCCAGAGTATTTCCTCCTGTCATCTTTTCTAGCTCATAAATCCATTTCCCCGCCACAGCCGTTAAACTGGCGAGTTTTCACCTTAAATTATCATTATCCATTTGGGGCCAAGGGATATACTGTGGTCTGGCCCCTCCTTTCTCCAATAAAGGGAACTGCGTGAACCCAAATCCACAATCGGCACCCATCGTCTGTCTACCCATAGTGGGAACAATGGTTTCTGATTGCCTTCTACCTGGCAATGACCTCAGCCTGTTCACATATGGTGATGTCTCTCCCTTCTCAATATGCGATCCTCCTTTAGGGTACTCTTGATATGCCATAGGATCTGGCATCATATCCTTAGGTTGCTCTAAATCAGACCATCTCACTTCCTTGTCTGTCTGCAGACATCCCTCGGGACTGCATGCACTGTCTCCCTCCTCCCTATGGATGGTTTCTCTCTCTTCGTCTGACATACCTAGTCCCCAACTAGTATGGCTTTCGTCCCAATCACCCTTATTTAAAGTCAGCCTGTCCAAAGACAAGGCTAGAGACTAAACAGGTCTCTTTCTTTGCTTCATGATTGTGGACCAGGGATAGTTCTCTCTTCCCTCTGCTTTCCAATCTGCGGCTTTCCCTTAAGTCTTGATAGGCTTTACTCCCTATATATCAAAATTCTCCTTTAGGGTTATCCTAGATGATCCTGCCGTTGCTCCCTGTGACGGGAGGAACTTCTCTATATGGCTCCATGGTATTACTGGACTTTGTTTCATTAACTCTTTCTGAATGTGATCAATGTTGCCTTCCCTTTGTCTTCGTTTTCGCTCCATTTCTTCATCTATCTCTCTTTGCTTTCTCGCTTCTTGTCTAACCCTTTCCTCTTCCTGTCTTTTCTCTTCCCTTCTTTCATTCTCTGTACACTCTTCTTCCCTTTGCCTTTGTATTCTTTTATCCTGTAATTTCTGCGCTTCTTCCACTTGTCTCTTCTTTTCTTGCCTGTCTCGTTCTTCAATTGCTCTCTGTCTGTTGTCATACTTCCTTTGCTCCTCTGTCCTTTCTTCCTTTCTTTGCTGATCTTCCTGATACATCTGTTCTCCTCTCTGTCTATTCTTTCTCTTGTGCTCATCTTCTTTCAATCTTTTCCCTGGCCTGGTTTCCTGTATGTTCTATTCTTTTCATCTTGATCTTCCTTTTGCCTAATTTGCTCAATGCTTTTCCCATCAAGCTTGAGCAATATCTGTCCACCCATCCATTCCTTCTGTACGAGCGTTACCTCGTCAGTTTTCTCCTTTTCTCCTTTCCATCTCTTAATCTCTTGTTCTATGTCTGCAGATATATTCGGATGTTCACTTTTCTCCTTGTCCTATGAGACGTTAAAGATCTCCTCCTTTCTTTTAGTCCCTTCTGAACTATCATCACTGCTATAAGCAGGCGGTCTATATATCGGATTCCTATATCCTGTCGCCGCTTTCAGTTCCCTTAAAGGATATAATTCTACATCTCCTGTACTATCACTGTTTACTTCAGGCGAGGTAAGGGGAGCAGAAGGCTCAGCACCTTCCTCCCTACACTGGTTAAGCATCCAATCCTCAGAAGGTGGGGTTTCCCGTTCCTCCTGGTACATTTTCCAAAGCTCTAAACTAGCTAGCCTTTCTCCAATTTCTTCCCTGTACCCTGTATACTCAGCGTGCAAGCATGTGGTCTGTGTTGCAAAAACGCTTTTGACCGCGATCCCCCTTGTGGCCATGGCATGAACATCTTGTCTGCAGTGCCCTTTACCCACTCCGCACTATACTGTTTATGTTTAGGCATGTGCTTTGGCAGCATCTTGCATAGATGCATCAGTGGTGTAACATCCCCCCATTGTGACATGGCTCAATTGACTGTCAATACTTAGCATTTAGTTACACAGATATGTTCTAGAAAAATAACAAATATGAGCACGCTCCAACCTCGCTGCTCAAAGCCTCTACTTCTCAATTATCTCAATCGGCGCCGACACTGACTAAAAGATAGATAACAACTTGTTACCTCTTCTTTAACTTCACAATCTTACTCTCGTCGCTCTTTGACACCTCGTTCCAATTACAAAATACACAGATAGACTAGTCGACTTTACACATTTTTCACCATGATACTCCTTTTCCCCTAGCCCTTAAAATACCCTGATTGGAGTTTGAGTCATTCCCTACCATAAACCATAAACCTGTTTATATGGCACATAAGTATCCCCTTAGGGTTTCGAGATGACTCCTTCTAGACCTGCCTTAAGGTAGGAAAACCGGGCTGTACAGAACGCTCCTTGTTCACACACTTCTCATCATATACTAAACAAACCCCTGTTACTTTTCTATATTACCACAATCCCATCTCCTTTTTTTTGCCAGTGCCCTCAATCTACTCACCATTTCCTTTTCAGCTGAAGACCTTCGGGATCGTCCCCCTCCTCTAATCGGCCACTGTCGCCTTCAGTCCGCTCAGCGCCTGTAGAAAACCAGGAGGGATTTCGTCAAAGAGGGACCCGTCCCACCTGTATCGATTTTCTTGCAAGAATTCTATATCAGCCGGTCTCCACAGCAAACCTTGCGTTCTCCGTCTCAATGGCGGATGGTGTATGATTTTCCAAAAACGAAAGACCTACTAATCAATGGGTCTTATCTAACCATCCTCCTTCTGCTACCACGTGAACCCGTAGGCCCTTTAATCTAGGTGACGCTTTATAGATGAATGGGGATGCAGATCTTACTCTCGCACCAATAATCAGACCGACTCAGGAAGTGGGCAAAACTGTAGCTGTTTTATTAACAAACATCTAAAACAGGGAGTACAACGGGCATCAATGGACGCTGCACCGCATTCTCAAACATTTAATAAAAAACAGATCTTATATAGCTAAAATTAGTCATGTGTGACATCATACTACGTGGCTAAAAAGCAAACCTAATTGGGATTGTGGTTGGTCTACGGGGAACATCTTGGTATATTTTCTATATAGGGATGGGTTGTGATTGGATCTCTAAAGTCAGGTGGACAGTTATGCCCACCCCTAGTGCAAGTCATCTTCTGTGTCATGAAAATACACAACGTTTCATTGGCTTTCAAACTATAGGACTCTTTGCTACTTGGCCCTCTATAATTGGTTTGCACGCTTGTACCCTTCTGGAATATTCCACTCGCTAGAAACATGCAAACTGGTACCCCAGGTGCTGGAGGGTTGGACTTGACCATGCCTCCCCACCCAATTAACCCAACATTCATCATCACTCCTGCTGTCTGCCATTCAATTAGTCCTTTGAATTAGGCCTTGCAAAGGATCACTGTGCCTGATAATAAAAGGGAGTGTGAGCATGGCCTTATCTTCGGGTCTCGTGTGGCTCGCCCCAAAGTCTATTTTCATCTGACCATGTGACAGGAGACCGTGTTGTGAGCTCCTTATTCAAATTCAACACTATTAAATGAATAAAACCTTGCACTTCTGGTGTTTTTCAATTACACCTCAACAGGAGCCCGTCTTGCTTCTCACGTTCATTGTATCTCCTCGAATAGATAACCAGGTTATTGGTGGCCCCAACTCTTGACACTGTGCCAGACAAGCATTTCTCAAATCTTCCTTCAGCATCAGCTGTTTTATTCAACTGCGCCACACTTTCAGCCCTTCTATACACATGGTCTACATTTGCTAAAATACGCTGTGGAACATCCAGATTCTATACACACACATATATATGTATATATATATATGTTGGCATCACTGGCTGCAGTCTATTCTCTATGTATAGCCAGCCTCATGGTTACTCAGTCTGCTTGGGTTACAGCATCTGTAAAATTATAAAACAGCTTTGCATTTTCTTCAGTGCTCTCCGCACGTGCAATATTCATTTTGCTCCCAAAATGTTGCTCAATTCTTTACTTCGCCATCAGATTCTATAAGGTCTATGTACTCTTTTCATTGGCATCTGTTCTGGGTGCGTTGTTTCTGCTTCATGTGACCTTGCCAGTCTTCTGTTTCATTCATCTTCACACTTCTTCCGGAACTTCTTTCAGAAAACCGTCATTTCTCTGCAGTTACATCAAATAGGGTTTTCTAAGTGGATACCTTGTTTCAGGACTCTTTGTGGTATAGGTAGCATCTCTGGCGTTGTGCATGTCACAAAGTCCGGTTTCCAACATATAGGGAAAAAAAAGGAGCTGGGGTTTTCGGTAGAGGCACTTGGCTCCTCCTCTACAATTGAGTGCGCTAGAATTCATCTTTAGCGTAGCATGACAACTACAGCTGATTTACCCTAGGTTATATGTTTTGTCTTTGCAGGGAAATATTTTCCTGCAAGCTATATTGAGAACAATGATGGAATTAGTCCTCTTGGCATGAAATGTAACTGATGAGCCCTTTTCCAAATAGTTCTAGAAGCGAGAATGGGTGTTATTGATAGACCATGGTTTAGGGTGATTTTAAAATATTTTTTGTTTGTTTTGTATGTGTGTTTTTCAGTTGGGAGCAATCAACATGTTTGGAATTATATATCTTCGATGAAAGAAGGATATGGTGCATGGTCTTTCTGGATTATTGTAGGTCCTGAAGAAGATGGACAGCAATGCAATGATTGTGTTAGATGTTTTTTCTGTTGAAACTAGATATAGGGAATTGGCAAAGTAGACCTCTGAGCACTAATGGGGAGCATCTCGAGAAGGAGTGTGATGCTCTGTCTACTACCATTTAGCAGTGTTTTGTTTACCACCCTCTAGTAGGCCATTGCAATTTCTACAGTCAAGATTTAAGATCTTTGGTTGTTTCATATTCTATATTAAGGTATTATTAATTCGTTTTTGCACAGACAAAGTCTTTTTCATTTTGCACTTTAATAGGCCTGTGGAAATGAATAATTGTCATTCTCGTTCATATGCTTATATTGTGGTACTCTTGTACTGACCAGATGAATTCAGGGGCCATTTTGACTATTATTGAAAACTATTGCACATTAAATGTCAGTATATGCGTTATGTGTTTGAGATTTGGTGTGTGTCATTTGATAATAGTTCAGATTTGTCTTTTCTATATGGTATTTGTATGCAACATAATATTTAATAGTTGTTAATATAATTGATGATTACAATTATATATATATATATATATATATATATATATATATATGTATAGGACTTTATGGTTAAGTTGTGCTACTAAAAACCTATGAAATTCAGTAAAAAAACGTTGTTAAACGGGTGTTATGGTTACAAGTAAAATCGAAAAAAAAACTTAAATTCACCAGTTATGGGAAGCTAAGCAACCATAACTCACGCCACCACCGTGCACTGCAAAGACTAACATCCAGGACATAAAAGATGACATCAAAAATATAATTGATGACATCACTGATGACATCACATGTCTAGCCCCTTCTTTTTCGTTCATTGACATATCTAGGCCAGGTGGGTTTATTTACTTACAGTCAGAAACTTAAAATTCATAAGGTATTATATTTATAGATGCTGCTATTCTCACATGTTCTTAAAATACTTTCCTTAGAATTTAATTGCATCTTATGGTGTGCATATATAGGCGAAGAAGCAGGCCTGAAACACAGCAATCATTTTTGTGCGTGAAAACAATCATGTAGGTTATACACCGTTGCTAATGATACTGCCTCTTGTTTGCTTACTTTACTCCCCATATATAAGCCCCATATTTGCATGCATTGTAGTCTATTTATGTTTTGTGTGTAATAGTAGAAATATGTAGTAAGTGATGCATTATTAGCTACTTAGTACATGTTTCACAGTACAGAAAAGTCTGATATAGAAGCATTCACTGTTTTACTATATTACTTTGGAAATTTACAAATATTGCACTTCTTTGGTGTAGGCTGCATCCAATGCCTACATTTCTGTATGAGTAGGTTCCTGTACTAGAAAGAACACTGAAATGGAATGTTCTTTAGAACATTACATTGTGTAATGAAGTACGTAGTTCATTATACATCTCCCGATCATCCCTGATACTTTTTTGCCAACATTACATTCACAACCCCTTGTATGAAAAGTAAATGCACATGTGATGTCATCAGTGATGTCATCAATGATGTTTTTGAAGTCATCTTTGATGTCCTAGATGTTAGTCTTAGCAGTGCACAGTGGTGGCCTGAGTTATGGTTGCTTAGCTTACCATAACTGGCGAATTTCAGGGGTTTTTCCATTTTACTTGTAACCATAACATCCTTTTAACAAAATTTCTTTACTGAATTTCATAGGTTTTTAGTAGCGCAACTTAACCATAACGTCCCTTTAACAATGTTTTTTCACAGAATTTCATAGGTTTTTACTATTGCAATTTAACCATAACATCCCTTTAACAAAGTTTTTCTCACTGAATGTAGATAATATCATGAATTTGATAGGTTTTTACTAGTATTCCCTTAGTTTATATAGATATACCATACAACATGCTGAGCCCCCTGTCCAACGCTAGTGGTTGGGATGTCCGCGGACCGTGCTCATGTCCGCAGACGGACTCGGTCAACATCAAAACTGTTCAAAAACTCACAAAACACATTTGTTTTCTTTAACAGAACATCCAGAAAATAAGAATAATACTGAAACAGACACTGTGGAAAATCATCTACAGCGTTTAAAAAACATATTGATCATTTAAGGACCAATTTCATTATTTTGAAGATCTTTGTAGAAAACCACATCATGGAAAAAATTAAATATCACTGTCCTACATGCACCTGTACCCCTTCTCAACATCCCAGTCAAACATCCCCAAAAAATCCCCATCACCAAAAGCACTATGATGAGACTTCAATCCCTTCCTGCCCTACCATCCAACAAGTAGACAACCCTAATTCCCCTGTTTTTGTCTCCATTTCTGCTTCCCCCTCTCTTTCATAATTTCTATATTTTTGTACAATAATAAAATATTATGTATACTGTTACTATATTTCTCTGTGTTTTTTTTAAAAAAAAAGCTGTTAGGGTTTCCGCGGACGGCGCGGCTGTCCGGGATGTCCGCAATTAACCAAAATGGGGGTGTCCTAAGGACACTATGCCTGTTCTCACTGTCTGCAATCAAAATGGAGGTGTCCGTAGGACACATAATCTGTCTGCATGTCCGCTATTAGTCAAAATACGGTGTCCCAAAACCATCCCCCCTGTTCGTATTGTCTGCAATCACAGTGAATGTGTCCGTAGAACACATCACCCGTCCACATGTCCGTAAAGTTATGGCACACTTTTAATTAGTTTGAGGACCCAAAACCTGTCTGGCGGACACCTGTACGCATGCTCATGCCACCATCGTGTCCTACGAACATCGCGCCCGTCCGCATCTGTCTGCGGCACGTGTGTCGCACTTTTAATTAGTTCAAGACCCAAACACTGTCCATAGAACACCCGCGCGCATGCGTAAATCCAACCCACGCATTTGGTGTCCTATGGACAGCCTTCCCGATCGCGGATGTGTCCACGATGTCATCATGTGACCACACCCATGCTAAGCTTGGGTCCTTGACCGCAGACACAGTCCGGGCCCCAGGACACACAAAAAGTGCTTTTATGAGCAATCCAAAGTATATTACTGTGAAACTTCACCCTTACACATGTCCCAGACTATGCACCTGGTGATCTGGATGCGTTTTGGAACTTTTTGAGCCCTTTTTGATGTTCAAAGTATCTGTGGATGGCGCGGCTGTCCGCAAAGCGCTCCCCATCACCGCTATAAAAGGCCACACCGCAGAGCTGCTCCTCATTCTGTTTTTGGGCTTCCAGGACAGACACTGCTCCACATTGCTGGATTGCTCTTTCTTGCTGCAGCTTGCTGACATCCTGGTGGAACCTTACACTTTTGAAGATGGCGTCCATGGCTGCTCTTGCTGCTGGTGCTACTTCTGCCTCAGCACCACCCCCACCCCCTCCATCACCACCAACTTCCCAAGGGCCTGGAGAGGGGAACAGGTGTGAGGATGCCTAGATGGATGAAGAGGATGATGAGGTTGAGGTAGTGTAAGTCCCTACTACTCACAGCCTCAGTGAATCTTGGGTGTGGAGGTTGTTTGCCACCATTGGAGAGGTACCCAAGGCTCGTCAAACAAGGTGCGCTGCACTGAGTGCCCTCAGTTGTGGCAAACCAGGTTTGTACAGTACAGTACTACCTCCATGAAGCGACACCTAAGGTTGTTCCACACTGGGGCAATTCGGAGGGTTGTCCCCTGCAATAAAAGTAGTAGGTTGAGGTCCGCTACAGCATCCTCCGTTTCTGCTCCTGCCACCACAAGAGACACACCTGTGGGGCAGCGCATCCCTCCAGCTGCCTCGCAGGCCATATGCGACACAGTAGACTGTTACCTTTCAAGGGTCACAGTATTGTGTATGGACTGCAATGTAGTACTCTGCAGGGGGGAGACTCTTTGAAGTGCTTTCAAGGCTGCGGTCCGGGAGCATGAGAAGGGCTGCCCACTACCTGATTAAGGCCCACGCTACATCGTCCTCTCTCCACCTGCCCTTTCTTATCCCCGTGATTGGTGCCCCTTCCTTACCCCCCCTTCCCTTCCATTCCTTGTGTGTCTTGTTAAAAAAACTAAAAAAATACAAAACATCAAAAAACTAAAAAAGGCTCTTTTCAGAGCCACCTTTAACAGTTTAAAAATTGAAGTTGCAATGAAATGCTGCAGGGCCCTGTGCATTTTTAGAAGTCCGTGGACAGTTCGCGGACATTGATATGTTTGAGGTACTACGCTATCAAAACCATTGCACTCTTCTCCAGGAGTAAGTGGTGGCTCTGAAAAGAACTTTTTGTGGGGGTTTTTTGTGTTTCAAAAAGTTCAAGTAGTCAACAGCTACTGGAAAAAGGATTGCTATACTTTCAAAAAAGGTTGAAATGCATTTTTTATATTTCACAGAAAAATCTGATTCCCAGCATCAGTAAGATGGACTACGAAAAATGTGTGTGCTACGAAATATAATATTTTCATCGTGAAAAGAGGACATACCAACATCTCTCAAAAACGTACCAACAGCCTTGTTGACATGTTGACATTGCGCCTCGCTTTCTCCATTTGTGGACCGAATGAAGAAGAACGCAGCCACATTTGTCTCTGCGCAATATGAGAAGAAATAACTCGGGAGTTTGGAAACATGTCCATTACTTTCCCAAGTCCTTCTTTCATTGCAAATTGCAAGGAAATTCCATAGACATGTCCTAAACCGTTCCCTCCACAATGAATAATAATAATGTCTGGATGACGCTGTATCACCAAAGTATCACAAAGAGAAACCAAATCCAGCCACTTCATTCTGCGCACTCCATGCCAGTGCACAATCACATGAGGGAATCCAAGATGTGCAGCTACTCCACAGCGATATGCATGCACCTCCAACCAATTTATCCACGAGTCACCCAAAATCCAGACAATCTGCCTTTGAAAGACACAATCATAGCTATCTGCTCTCCTCTCAGAAACAGACTTTCTACCAAAGGCTCTCCTTACACATCACACCCAGTAAACCTTAGTGACCAATCACTTGGCCTGCACAATCTCATTTACATGCCTCTCAGCCTCAAAATCCCTGTATGTAACATGTGCGTTGCGCAAACAGCTGTGGTGTCCGCAGACATATCGTAAAAAATATGCGAGTGGGGAATAACATTTAAATAAATAGTGTACTCCACTTCCCCTTTGATATTGGCTCTGAAAAGAGCCTTTTTTGTTATTTTATTTTTGCAGCTTTTTTAGGCTTTTTAAGGCTTTTTTGTGGCTTTTTTCAGATTTTGTCTGTTACATGACTTCACAACAACCTCCTGATTGAGTTCTGCTTATTACTAAGAAATATTGCATGACCAAAATCTGTGAAAGTCATTCCATCACAAAATAAATGCACCATCTTCCAAAAGGTTGTCATTTTGGAATGAGGACATGCCCACAGAATACATAAAACAAGATATTCCTTTATCAACAAGACATCTTGCTATGTCTTGTTGAGGATTAAATACATGAAAAGGCATCCATGCAGTCCTAGGTAGTATATGGGAAAAGATTATCTTTGCAGATAGAAATAGGTGCATTAGTTCCTTTAGCAACTGCTTCAGTGCAAACTTATTGCACTCGGATAGCCCAAATACATTCCTCCACAATTTATCAACAGGATATCAGGAGTGTCAAAATAAGCCATATTTCTGCAAAGTGTAAAAACACCTTGCAAATTTCTCCCTGGCACATCACAGCAGGAAGCCTCCACTCCCTGCATTCCAACATTGTCTGAAATGATACACATGTTTGCATACCACTGCAGATTAGTGATATAACCATCTCCCACTATCCACACTCTCCATCTCAGCAACCACAGCCATCTTCACAGCATACAGCAATGAAAAAAATGATTACCCTCTCTCCCTATGAATGACACCCTCCGCACCTGATTGGCTAATTTCCCTAGTCCTATTTCCATGCCAGATATGCTGAGAAGCCACGGATGGGGCACGCCCTGTCCGCGAACAGCCACGGTGTCCGCAGAGCATGTAACACTGGGGCAGCCCTTCTACCCTTTCCACTTCACTCTCTGCACAATTTACTCATTGGCTACTGTTAAGCAGTTACACAACCATCTACCAATTGCATCCAAGAACTCTACATATAACTCTATCCTCACAGTTCAGCACCTTAGATGTACTGTTCATCACTCTGAGTACAATTCTGCTGTGATTGCAAAGCACCTACAACAATACATACCGTAAAACTCTCCACAATTTCTGCTTGCAGATTCATGCACATCCATATGCATGAGCACAAACTACAGTCATGAATATTGTGTGCACAGTACATGTACAACTCTTGTATAAATGCATGTGAACAGGGTACCTGCCACTTACCCTGTATAACCTGAAAAAAAGCTTACTGTCATTTCTCCCATCTGCTATGATCAAGTGTCACTTGCAAAGCTGTGTGCTTTCCAAATTTTCATTTACCCATATTACTAATTGTAATGTGTAAACTGTTATTCTCTTCATTCATTCTGTCATTTTTGTAACCACTGCCACCTATTCATCCACATTTCAAGCATAATAGCATTTCATGCATTATACTGCATAGGATGTACATACAGTGGGCCTCATTACGACCCTGGCGCTAAGGGATTACTGGTACCGGTAAGGGTACCGGTACCGGTAATCCCTTAGCGCCTGATTACGAGGTCCCTTTGCGGGTTCCCACCTTAACGGCTGGTTTTACCAGCCATTAAGGAATGGACCCGCAAAGGGACCTTGGTGCTAATTACGGTACCGCAATTTGCGGTACCGTAATTACCGCCTTCCCCATTCCCATTATGCCCTATGGGGCAAAAATGGGAATGGGGAAGGGCCATGGTGAAATGGGGAAGTACCGCCCGCCAACCTTGGAATGGGGTGGTACTTCCCCATTTCACCATGGCAGACTTGTTACAATACCGGCAGCAACCATGGTGCTAATAGCGCCATGGTTTAGCGCCGGTGTTGTAATGAGGGCCAGTGTCCTTTGTGTACATTCTGGGCATTTCACATAGAATCTATCATTTGAACTTGCCTTAGAAATGATTACAATAGTAGTCAAACACAGCACACACAGCTTTCTAACAAAGTGTCATTTCATGTTAGATGGGAGAAATAACAGTATGATTGTAAATGGCAAGAACCATATTGAAATGCATGCAATGTATGGTTTCCTGTTCTGTGTTGTGATATGGGTAAATGAAAACTTGGAAAACACACACCATTGAAAGTGACACTTGATCATAGCAGATGAGAGAAATGACAGCATGGCATTTGTACTAGTAATACAGGGTAAGTAGCAGGTACCCTGCATTGTAAATACATACATTGTATGCTTTTCACCATAGCTCCTGCCATTTACCCTGTATAACTAGTAAGAAAAGCATACTGTTATTTCTCCTATCTCCTAACATCAAATAACACTGCCTTAAAAAGCTAAGTGTGCTATGTGTGCTTACTATTGTAATAATTTCTAAGGCAAGTTCAACTGACAGATTCTAAGTAAAATAAAATATCCAGAATGCACATACACAAAGGAAACTGCATGTAAATGCTATGCACAATTAACAGAAAGCACTGTTACTGCAAAAACAAACAAATACATGTCTACATTAACAACAGTGCTATTAACACACATATGCACTAACTTATTTCTTTCACAATTGCAGTGAAGATCACTCCCCTGAAAACCAGCAGCACCTGAAGTACAAAAGAGAACTCAGAAGAAACCTACTCTTTGCATCCAAAAAAGTAAGTGTAATACTGCCATAATGTTCTAACTGTCACTCAAACACTGTAGAATTCTAGTACTGTAAAACAAACAATTGTATTAACCCTGCAGCATTAGATTCAGTATTACTGATTGCACCTCAGCAGGTGCACACTTTGTATTGTCATCTGAACACCAGTATAGTAACACAAAAATACGAGAATAGCCTTCCCAACCTGAAGTAACAGCCCATTCCACAATCACACACCTCTACATACATGCCTACCATCATACTCAGACACTCATGCACAATCCACACATACATTGCACAACATCCCAACCCACACTTTCTTTTTTTCTCCAATAGACCCCAAAGAATGCCTACCAAAAAGCAACTCTGTAAAAAGCATTGCAGAAGTAGAGCAAAGCAAAATAAAAGTGTACAAAATAAGCATCCATCTCTAGCAGAATTTATACAGAAAGTTCAAACAAAACAGCTAATACAGTCACTAAGCGAAGTAAAAGCAGCTTAGAGTAAAGAAACTTTGACTACCGTCGAAAATTTATCCTGGAAGCTCACATCGACAGTGCAATTCTTCTCAAAAGGAAATCATTTATTTTAGTTTTAAACAGAATGAAACCACTAACAAAACTAACCACTAAACTACAAAAAAGACATCTCAATAAACAGAATAGCAACAAAGATATCTTCGCAAACATCTGTGGAGGTGAGCAGAGTCACACCAACAGCACAGAACCATATTTCAATGAAGAACCATACAAACAAAAGCAAAGAAACCCAATTGCCATACATATCAGTGGCGAGGATATTAAAAACGTAATAATACTATTATGGAACAAGAAACGCTGCTCACAAAATTTCCCCAGCAAACTTAGTATCAGCTCTCCATTCCACTGAACCAATACGTCCAGTCTACAAATGACTGTGCGCATCAATGTGTAACATAGGCAAAACATCTTTCACATCTTTACGCCACTTCCTCAATCAGTATGTGAAAGGCAAAGACGAATTTAAAATAAAACTATTACAAACTATGGACTCCTGTCCAGAGCGAAAATACACAGGATTACAAGGACATTCATTAACCTGCATTTCTGGACCTATTTGCAAAAGCACCTTCCACAAAATCAAAACAATAGGAACACACCTTTCAACTGTAAGAAATCTCGTTCCTAAAATCTACTATGCCAAAAGTCCTGCTTTAGCACTGTCCAATTTAAATAACATTCTTCTACATGGTACAGGCAAAGAACTACTCGAAGAGATAGAGCACATCCAGACAAAATATTTTGAAATTGAAAGCCACTTACAAAATTCAATATCTTTAGAAAAAACTAGCAACAACTTTACAGATGACAACCTTCTCCTACACACATACAAAAAAGAAATACTAACGTTTAAAAGCACGTCTGCTGCAGTACTAAACCATGTGTGTGTGTGTTGCTGCAGGACTTTCTATAAGAATAGCACAAAAACTGTAGACATAATGTACAAAATAGAAGACAATGAAGATTCCAAGTGGTTCCAATTAGCTCTCTATCTTATAACAGAAAACAAATACGAAATTACAAACCCCTTAATACTTTGCAGTTACTCCACTGGCAAAATTGACAACAACCAAATACCTTCGCGTGCTATCACTAATAACTTGGAATTATTCCCACTGCCAAAACCATTGCAACAACTTAACTTGTATGAGAGCATCTTAATTCAAACATTGCACCGATTTCAAGCAATAATACGCCTTGAACCAAAAACAGCAAAACTACCTCCCTCTGAATTACTGAAAGGCATTCGTGGCAAAGTAGTTTATTTTCCATTAGATCTCAAAGAAAATGTACACACTCTGGGAGTGCAACGTCCAATAGATCAATCTTTGATTATCCTAGCAAATGGCGTACTACAAAAAACAAAATAATTTGGCAGCAACTAGTGGAGTTACATAAAGGTAGAGAAGCCCTGCAATATCTAAAAGACAACAATGGATACTACAAAGAAATAAACATTGAAGAAAACCTGAGGGAAACCACTGAATAAATAATTCAAGACTCATCAGGAACTGGCCAATTTCAACTTTTAGATCCTACTACAGAATCCAATATTTTAGACCATTATACAATTCACCCATTGCACTCTAAAGACACCATAGATGATGCACTGGAAACTTACCAAATGCGACAAGCCAAATGATCTCCAATCAGCATATGGGAAAAAAAGTGTAGAAGCACAAGCCTTTCCTCTACTCTTTCCTACTGGAAATGGAGGAAGGTACAATGAAAGACCCACACAAATAACAGCATCAGAATACCGCTCTTTACGTTTGTATTTTGAAGACCCCAGATTCAGATAAAACTTGGAATACATATCCCACATTCTCTTTGAAAGTGATCTAGCAACTCTATGCTACTGAGTTGCACACACATTGAAATTAGGTACCAATTTTCAAAATATGTCAGCTAAGCAATTACTACAAAAAGTGAAAGAAAACAATGAAGTTTTACAATCAAACATTACAAATCTTTTGGCAAACATGCATGGTACAAAAGAATACTGGTTCCAACGTCATGCAGATGTACACTGCATGATGAGAAACCTTGACCCACCCACTTGGTTTGTGACACTAAGTTGTGCAGAATATGCATGGGAAGATTTGCACAATTTCCTACGCATAGCAAACAAAAATAAAACAAATATAGATATGAAAACACCAGGAGAACTCTGCTCTCTAGAGTCTGTAAATGTATCAAGATATTTCCATCATCGCTTCATTGCTATGCTACACTTCGTAATAAAACAATGCCTCCCCTTTTGGAGAAAAGAATACCAAGTTAGAGGAACACCACACATCCACATGCTTTTGTGGATTAAAGATGCTCCTAAATTTGGTCAGGACAGTGATGCCACTATTTTACAGTTAATTTAGAAACATGTCACTTGTGAAATCCCTTCACAAAATACACATAGTGACCTACATGCACAAACTTTACAATTTCAAAGACACAAGTGTGGAAAGTATTGTCATCGCAAATATAAAAACAAAGGGAAATACTACACCAAGTGTCGCTTTGGTTTCCCTAGACCAGTTTCAACAACAGGTCAAGAGAAAAACTTAATGTCTTCAGTTAGAGATAGTGTCAAAGGTAAATCACCTAAGAACACATATTGCATTAAAAGAATAGAAGGATCAAAATACATCAATGATTACAATGCAATCATTGCCCTCCTATGGAATGCAAATATAGATGTGGAATACATTGCAGACAATTCCACTGCAGTTGCATGATATGTTACAGCTTACTTAACCAAAGCAGAAAAAACAGAGCTCAAAGGCTGCTGGGGTGATACATCATCTGACAAAACACTGTCACAGAAATTGTACATTTTAGGCATAAAAATGCTCTCCCATAGAGAACGTGGCTGCTATGAAGCCGCAGACTGTTTAACCGGTACTGCCTTGTATGGAAAATCTGAAAAGATAGTATGGCTAAACCTTGGTTCAGATAAATCTAGAAAAAGAGTTCTCAAATCATATGACGACATAGAAACAATAGCCAAAAATGATCCCAACAGTGAAGACATTTTGAAAAACAACTTACTAGACACATACTACCCAAACAGGAGTAACCATGTGTCTATACCGCGTAACCCAAAACTTCACATACAAAAATAATATTAAACCAGATGAGAAGAAAGGTAGATACAGAGTGGAAAATTGTGAAGGCAGCCTGGTGAAACTTACCAAACAAAGCTTAATTAATCATATGAAATTGTCATTGAAAACTCCTCAACATAAAGAAATATATTACATGTCCCTACTACAACGTTTTAAACCATGGAGAAAAAAAAGAAGATTTACTAGATACCCATGACTACTTTGAAGATGCTTTCAAAGCAAATGAAAGCACTATAACAGACATAAACTTTACCCAGTACAAAACAATGTTACTCAATGAATAGCAACAAGAAGAAGAACTCCAGGTGCAACTAAATGTAGACACTCCTGACAACGGTCAACCTTCTGTAACAGGAAGCCAAAACCACTTGGACAGCCACTCATAGCAAATGAAGCAGAATTAGCCATGACTGAAGTCGAAAAAACCATGGGTCAGTATGAGCAATCTGCAGAAGACTTTGCTCTACTGAAATCACAACTAAACAATGAGCAGCATAGCATTTTTCTAGAAATAACAAAACAAATTGAACATGGTATGCAGCACGAAACTAAAAATTGTACCTGTCAAGACTACAAACCTATACTACTATATGTGAGTGGTAAAGCTGGTTCAGGCAAAACATTCTTAATAAAAATCATCAGCAGGTTCCTCCAACAATTGACAAACAACAAACTGTCAGCTGTTGTAACTGCCCCCACATGTTTAGCCGCCTACAACATAGGCAGTGTCACTTTACACTGATTACTACTGCTTCCAGTAGAACACCAAAACAAATTAAACTACTACAAACTTTCTCCAGAAGCTGCAATGGAACTATGCAGAGTTTTGAAAGTAATGTAAATGCTGCTTATAGATGAGGTGAGCATGGTTGCCAACCTAATTTTAGCCTTGATTCACCTCAGATTGCAAGAGGTCCTGAAAACAGACTACGAAGAACTCTTTGGAGGAAAACACATTATAGTTTTCAGGGATCTTCAATTAACACCAATCTATTTTTAAAACCTTAGGGCACAAACTATGCCGTAAAACTCTTGGCAGCATAGGAAATATCAACCTTTTGTAACATTTCCAATACAACGAATTAACTGAAAACATGCGTCATTCTGCAGACCTCACGTACGCCAACATTTTAAAATGTATTAGAGTTGGTGTACCATCTCAAGAAGCACAATCTATATTAAATACCAGGCACATCCATGCACTCTGTGGCCATAACTCATGTGCTACTGATGTCATGGAACAATTAGCACACAAAAATGTAACCTGTATGTCCTTTATGCCAACTCTTGCAAGCTGTGCACAATTCAATGAAACAATGTTGAAAAAAGAAATGCAACCAATAGATGAAATTCGCTCCACAGACAAACTGGACGTGCAGAGTATGACACTAGCCATGTGTGAACAAGCCACAGCACGACTAAATACCTTAGAAAACTCTATCTCTAACACAGCTGGTTTGGAGAAAATATTAAAATTATCTTTAAACTGTAGAGTAATGCTTAAACGTAACCTTGACGTGGAGCAAGGACTAGCTAATGGAACACTTGGTACAGTTTTTGGCTTTCAAACATACCCACGTGACAACAATATTCAGTTTGTCAATATTCACTTTGACAAACTATCAGAAGTTAAAAGAATAGGACGCTCAACAGCCCGATTCCTTCTTTTCAGAGAAATGTATGTACGCAGAGAACAATATTCTCTATCTCTAGCATACGCACTCACCATTCATAAATCACAGGTCTTACCCTAGATAAAGCATTGATAGATATTGGTAGCACAGTGTTTAAAGAAGGCGTGAGCTATGTAGCACTATCACGCTTATGTACACTTGATGGACTATTTCTAGTCAACTTTGATGCAAGTAAAGTAAATGCTGATATTCCTTGCATCCTAGAATACAATAGACTGCGTGCACTCTACGCCCCCATCTCAAAACCTCTCCTGTTCCTCAAAAAGCAAAAGTTTGTTAACGAACACTACTTCAGACTCATATTATGCAGGATCTCACAGCAATACCTCCAAAGAAATTAAAAGAAGATAATACTTCATCAATGACCACAACCAAAGAAGGATCTAGTGCACAAACAAAACCAACTACCTCTTCAAAGAAACAATGCGCACTCCAAACAAATGACTTTGACACCGAACTGTCTGGTCCATTCAAGTTTTCAAATACAACTCGTATAAATTGCTATGCAAATGTAGCAATCAATATTCTATTCCAATTGTCACCAATTGTTGAAAACATTTACTTAAACGGGACAGACCAATTGTGTTTGCAAATGTTAGTCCTTCACAGAAATGCAACCAACAATCCTGACAACACTTACAGTGTTTCTGGAATAAGGCAGGAATTGGACTACTGTGCTGGGATGGTCAAATTCACTATAAACACACAAGAAGACACACAAGAATGTCTAATGCACTTACTACAAGTACTGGAAAACAAAAACATGACCTATAAATGAAATCTTCCAGATTTCATACACGGGGAAACATACATGCACTCTCTGCAGCCATGTGGCACAGGAACAAGTCCCTAATGAAAACCTTCACAACAGTAGCTATAATCTACCACGCAAGAGCCACAACCAATGCAGGTCACTACACTGCATACATAAAAACGAATTGTGGCTGGTTCGAATGTAATGATACTACCATTAATCTAAAGCAGAGATTACCAGCAAATCTTGTAAACTCTTACTTACTATTCTTAAAACCAAAATGTATTCACTAATCTGAGTATGAACATCAACAAAATCTCCTCAATAGCCTTTAAATCCATAAACTAATAAAATAAGACAAGTATCTAACAGTGAAAAACTATAAAAAGTTACAATACGCCAACTAGTATCTAACTGCAACCAGAAAACGTCAATATACATTTTTCTAAGGAAACCCTGCAACACTTATTACGTATAAAAATACCCTCAACAACTTCAAAACTATGAACAGTTAGAATATGCCAACATGTATCTAACTGCCCACGATTCTGCAACAACCAAACAGATAAATGAATACTGCTAAAATGCAACAAGAAATAAACATTTAGAATACGCCAACAGGTATCTAACTGCCCCAAAATTCTGTAACAGGCAAACAGATAAATGAATACTACTAAAATGCAACACGAAATAAATAATTAGAATACGCCAACTGGTATCTAATTGCAACAATACTATCACCACTTCCAAACCAAAAACCATACACCCATCCAATTCCTCCTATTGAAATCAACTACAGAAAGATATTGTACCATAATGTAGAAAGTTTTTTTTTTAATCCGGCATTGATTTTTTTCCCTCAGACCCAATGATTTCATGAACAAACACAGGAACTCAGCAAATTGCACAGTACTCTGGTTTGAACCATAGTACTTGTAAAGTACTAACTTTGAGGGTCGACAAAGTACAGAAATGCATACTATGCAATGCAATAACTCATTACAAACTACCTACACTAACATGTGATCTTTTCTTTTATCACAGAGATTGAAAAAACAATGTCTGCTCCACAACCTCAACAAATCAAACAGTAAGTATATAATGATTGGACTCACAAACACTGCAGAATAACACACCCATGCAAACGAACATCTGAACAATAAATAAAACCCAAACTGTCTACAGTCTTGAGTACCAACACTCTGAACACAATCCAACAATCCAACTACCACACATCATATCACTATCCTATAAACACTATTACACTACTGCCAATCAGTACACAAACCTTTGAAAACATATCCCCTAAGCAGCCCACATACCACAGTCAAAGTATTTGCTTGCATGGGTGTATTATGCTGCAATGGTTGTGGCCAGGGCCTATGAGAGCAAACACCTGCCAAATGACCACAACCCAAAAACATAACACAACCACCTCAAAACCTATCCACTTCAATTAACATTCTGAAACATTAATTACAGCCAATGCACAAACTCTTCAATACATACCCTCTTCACTCAATGCTCTACTAACCACCCAAAACCAACATCAGAGTATTGTAAAATACCCAGTAGTGCGCCCAGTGTTTAGTATGTCCGCGGACAACCGCAGTGACTGCGGACACCGCGATCACATCACAGCCTTCTCCCACCTAAACAAATACAGCATTTGACCCATCTCTCACTCCCCCGCCCTCTACTCTCCAGCCACTCCTACACACCAACACACTCCCCAAAATTAGATTTATGCTCAGTTCCACGCCGCGCTGTGCATGGATGTCTGTGGATCCAACATGGCGGACACATGGAGAAAATGTGATGTACCTCATGCTTCACTCCAACCAATCATTGAACACGTTGTCTGTCCGCGGACACGACATAGGTCAATTGGCCAATCGGTGCCCTGTCGTGGAGCTAACTGGGAAGTGTGTCTGCAGAGCGGAGCGAGATATCACTATTTTTAACCCCTACTTTTGGGTTGTTTTTTTAAAAAACTAATGGATGGATTTCCACCAAATTGACAAAAGTACGCTTTCGGGACCAAGCCACTGCTCCTGACACAAATTTGGTGATAATCCGTCCAGCGGTTTGGGCTGTAGGCATGAGCAAAGTTTTTTCTCCATTCATTCTATGGGAAGAAAAGAAATGTAGGGGCTCCCCTATAACTTTGCACCCCCTTTGCCAAACCTCACCAAACTTTGCAAAATAATTCAGAGTGGGCCATATACTATATTTGCCTGGTGAGGATTCGTCCAGGGGGAACGAAGTTATAAGCCATCCAAAAAGTGCTCCTCCTATGGGTTTAGCAACGTAATCATAACTACATGCCCGCTACCGCGGCCATGCAATATATATGTGATATATACCTTTACTGTGGTCATTCAATTATCCCTATTCAAGCTTCAGTACAAGATTTAATTGGAATTCATTCAAAAGAATTCTGGCTAAATACTTGTCGTGAGACACTGTTTCTGTGTTTGTATTATTGTTCTACCCCGGGTGTCTGCGACTCTAATGGGGTTTCCCACCCATAGTTTCCATAATGTACAGAATTCTGACCTGATGTAAACTCCCCTGCCAGGACTTCGACCACTGTAAACTGAAGTCTGGTCTGTTTTTTTATGATATGATATGATTTGATGTAGCATTTATAACGCGCCTATACATAAGTGTTTCAAAGCTTGACGAGGCAAGGGAGGGGGAACAGAGGGAAGACAGACAACGATCTTACTAGGTCAAGTGTCATTCAGATCGCGCAAGTGTAAAGGAAGGGGGAGGAAGACAAGTGCAGGGGGGGAGTGCAGTGCATGGGTTAATAGAATAACAAGATAAATAAACCGCCAGCAGGTGGCAAGTGCAGGGTGAGTGCAGAACATAAGTGCTAGTGGGGGGACTGTAGGGATACAGAAAACAGTCCACAGCTGCAGGGGTTGCCAGGGAGGCAGTGCAGGCATGCATCTGGCTGGGCTAGGGCCCAAGATAAGATGGGTGGCCAGGTAACCACTGCAGTTTCAGTAACAGCCAGGACTTTAGCAGGGGAGAGGGGGAGAGAAAGCAGAAGCAAAGAGAAGGCTTTTCAGGTGCTTCCGGAACCGCAGGTGGTTGTCTTCAAGTTTCAGGGAGGCATGGAGGCTGTTCCAGAAGGAGGCCCCAGCCGAAGAGAGAGATCTGCCACCAACTCGTTGCTTGGAGAAGCGACTGACCCTGAGGGAGTTGGAGGCGGATGAGCAAAGAGCTTGAGAGGGAAGATATCTAGGAAGAGAGAGTTGAATGTATTAAGGCCCCAGACCCCAGAAGGCCTTGTGCACAATGCAGAGGGTTTTGAACTTAATCCTCGCAGCCAGTGGGAGCCAGTGCAGAGATTTCAGTCCTGGAGAGATACGATCCCTGGGCTTGAGGCCAAGGTCAAGTTTTGCAGTCCTGTACTGGATGAGTTGCAGAGGGCGTAGAGTGGAAGCAGGCAGATTTAGAAAGAGGCTGTTGCAATAGTCCAGCTTAGAGAGAACCAGAGCTCTAGAGACAGTGACCTTCTGGGGGAAGGAGAGGAAAGGAAGAATACCTCTAAGGAGGTGCAGCTGGTAGTGTGACTTCTTAGAGATGTCAGAGATGTGAGGTGAGAAAGAGAGTGTGGAGTCGAAGATGACCCCAAGGTTTTTAGCCTGGCAGGTGGGAGCGGGGAGTGGACCAAGAGAGGCTGGCTAGAGAGCTACAGGGAAAGAGGGAGTGGGTGTGCCGATGAGGAGAATCTCAGTCTTACTGGCATTAAGGCAGAGGTCATTGGCGGCGCACCACTCCTGGATAGAAGACAGACAATCAGAGATGAGGGATGGAGAAGAGGTGGCCGAAGGTAGCCTGAAAATGAGCTGAGTGTCATCCACATAGCACTGAAAGTTGGGGCAGAGAGCGGCAATGTGGTGGGCAAGGAGTGCCAGGTATTGGTTGAACAGCCAGGGAGAGAGGTTAGACCCCTGGGGGACACCACAGGTAGAGAAGAAGATAGCGGAGAGAAGGATCCAAGTTGGACCTGGGAGGGTCGGTCAGAGAGGAAGGATGTCAGCCACTCCAGGGCCTGACCGGTGATCCCTAGGTTAACACGGAGATAGTTAAGCAGGATGGCATGGTTGACGGTGTCAAAGGCAGAAGAGAGATCAAGCAAGATGAGGACACAGGGGGTGTTAGAGTCAAGGTTGGAGAGCAGGTCTTCACGAATGTTCAGGAGAACAGTTTCCGTGCTTCTGGCAGCTCTGAAGCCAGACTGATGGTCTTGAAGACACCCAGCAGATTCAGTGTGGAGATTTAGCTGGGAGATGGCCAGTTTCTCCAGGAGCTTGCCCAGGAAGGGAGTGATGGAGATTGGGCGATATTTGGCAGGGAAAGAAGGATCGGCAGAGGGTTTCTTAAGAAGAGGGTGCATCAGAGGGGAAGGGAAGACTCCAGTGGCGAAGGAGTGGTTGCAGAGTTCAGCCAGGGCAGGGGCAAGGGTGTCAATGTGGTCCTTGATGGTTTTGGAGGAACAGGGGTGAACCTGTTTTGACAAGACTTTCATAGATCGGACTTGTCTAGAAACCTCATCAGCCAAGAACAGGGCAAAGGCGGAGAAGGAGGGAGGAGAGGTGGCTGCAGAAGGGCCAGAGGAAGAACAGGGAGTATAGGGAGGGGGGAGAGGAGGCGAGTGAGGACAGGATGTCCTGAGTTTTAGAGATGAAGTGATACGCCAGTGCCGTGCAGAGGGCCTGGGAAGGGACAGGAGAGGTAGAGACTGCAGCAGGATTGGCCAGTTCCTTGCAGATTTTAAAGAGTTCAGCCGAGTTGTAAGATGCCGCAGAGATGCAGGCTTGGATATGAGCTCTCTTCTTGGTGAGGACAGAGAGCCGATATTGCCTTTGGAGCAGGCGACAGGCCAGTTTGTCAGAGGATGAACAAGAAGCACACCATGTCCTCTCAGCCACCCTGCACTTGTGTTTAAGGGCGACGAGGTCTGAGTCATACCAGGAGTTGCACTTGGCCTTGGGCTTCAGACGGATCCTCATGACAAGGGCAAGGATATCAAGAGTATCAGAGATAGCAGAGTGGAGCGTGGAGAGGGATGTGTCAGGGTGAGAGTCAGCCAAAGGGGTTGGAGGGGGTGAGAAAGTGGCAGCAAAAGCCTCAACTGATACACGCTTCATGGGTCGGATGACCGAGAAGGTGGGTGGCAGTGATTTAAGTGGCTTGGCCTGAGAGGTAGAGCGGGTGAGATGGGAGGAAAGGAGAAAGTGATCACTCCAGGAAAGGGGAGTGGTGAGGGGGACAGAAAGGGGAAGGTCTGAGGAGATCAGAACATCCAGAGTGTGCCCTGCAGAGTGAGTCGGGCCAGAGGGGAAAATAGTGAGTGAGATAGAGTCACAGAGGTCGCAAAAGAGTCCAGAGGTAGGACAGGAAACATCCATGTGGATGTTGAAGTCTCCAAGAAGGAGGAGTTGAGTGGTCGAGGCCAGGAGTGATGAGGAGAGGTCCGCCCACTCAGAGAGGAAGGAGGAGATTTGACCAGGTGGCCGATAGATAGTGGCCACAGTAAGGGGATGGCCAGGGGAGAGAGAGAGCCTACAGACGAGGCATTCAAAAGAGGAGTAGGCCTGCGTAGGAATGACAGAGGCAGGAATCCACTCGGGGAAGATCAGGGCTACACCCCCTCCAGAGCAGATGGACCTTGGCGCGGAGAGGGTCTTGTAGCCGTCAGGGAGGAGTGTGTCAAAGCTGGTGACAGAGCTGGCCGTGAACCATGTCTCAGTGAGAACGAGGATATCGAGGTCAAGTTCTTCCAGAAGGCGGCAGATGTCGGAGGAGTGTTTGACAGCAGAACGCGAGTTGAGGGTGGCAATGTGGAGTAGGTTGCCATCCTTGAAGGACTTCCGGGCAGGGGTACAGATCAGGGGTACGCCCTGCGGAGGTGTAGAAGGAGCCGGAGAGGGGGCAGAGAGGGAGGGGGAAGGCAAGGTAGCCGAGGAAAGGGGAGGGGGGACAGCAGGAGAAGAAAGGAAGTTGATGAGGCGTGGGAAGCATCTATCAAAGAGGTGAAGGTTGGCCTGAGAGCCTTGGACCAAGACGGTCCCATTAGAATAAACATTAATGATGACCTTAGAGGAGTGGAAAGAGGCCAAGAGGACATCCCAATGGGTGCCACCATTAATGGGAGAAGAGGAGAAAGGAGCGAGCACACAGACCATGTGAAGGGTCTATAGGTCAGGTGAAGGCACGATAAAGAGGATGTCGGTGAGAGTTTATTTGGAGGAGGCACTGGTGTAGGTGTCAGCAATAGGGAGGCCTGGATTGGAGACCAGGATGTCCTTTTTAAACTTTTTCCTACCAGATTTAGTGAGTAGAGCAGGATAGTCAATAGAGAAGATAGGAGAAATGGAGAGCACCATAGAGTAGGGAGAGGAGAGGCAGGGGGGAGAGAGGGGAAGACAGGTGAGAGCAGACGGACAAGAAAGTGAATGGCAGTCAAGTAGCGCAGTAGGACAGACTCTCTGAGTTAAAGAGCTCCAATGCTCAAAAATAACCGGGGAGGGGCCACCTAAGTATGAGAATCCTAAAAGAGGGAAAAAGACCTAGTTTACACAGTGCAAAATTTTAAATACTGGTACAGTGCGTATTAAACAGCATGTGGAGAGACCACCCAAGTATGAAAATCCTAAAAGAGGGAAAAAGGCCTAGTTTACACAGCGCAACATTTTAAATACTGGTACAGTTCGTATTAAACAGCATATGGAGAGACCACCCAAGTATGAGAATCCTAAAAAGGGGAAAGAAAGGCCTAGTTTACACAGCGCAAAATTTTAATTACTGGTACAGTGCGTATTAAACAGCATGTGGAGAGACCACCTAAGTATGAGAATCCTAAAAAGGGGGAAAAAATGCCTAGTTTACACAGCGCAAAATTTTAATTACTGGTACAGTGCGTATTAAACAGCATGTGGAGAGACCACCTAAGTATGAGAATCCTAAAAAGGGGGAAAAAATGCCTAGTTTACACAGCGCAAAATTTTAAATACTGGTACAGTGCTTATTAAACAACATGGGGAATGGCACAGCCATGTTAATGAGTCAGAGGAGGGGTAGGCAAGGATGCAAGTGGGACAATTTAAATGGATGCTAGCTGGCAACTGGCATCACCCGGCGGACACCTGCAGACACACACAGGAGCCGCTCTTAGCCGTGGGGGCTGCCCCGGAGGGTCAGTTAAGACAAAATGAGATGGGCACCCAAGGGGCGGTCGGGCGGGGGGTGGGCTTGCAGGGAGGCGGTCAGGAGGAGGGGACCAGGAAGTGGCTGCAAGGGGTGGGGGAGGGTGAAAAACAACGCGCTCGGAGCGCAGACACAAAAATTAAACAATTTGAAACAAAATAGCACTCACAGGACCCCGAGGACCGGCTGGGGTCAAATTTGCAGCTGGACTGCCGTCGAGCTGCTCTCACCCGCTGGTCTTTAAGAATTGTATTTTCATTAACAACTGCAGACTAGCTAACTAAAATCAAGTGCACAAGTCCCAGATACAGTTATCAAATATGCATAAGTGCTGGAATATCCCACCAAAACTTGGGCTAGCAACTAGTTATAATCATAACATCAGGTTTAAAGCTACATTTTTCAACTGTGTGTGGATAGTTTTATGCCGCTGAGCTAGAAGTTTCAGCACACCATGCTCCTGAGTCTGAGGCTCTCAAGCTCTGAAAAGAGTGAGACCTAGACAGAGAATGAAATAAAGGATTAAGGAGTGGGTTGAGTGGGGGTGGGGGAGAAACAAAGGAGAGTGATACCAAGAGCGAGACACCAAGAGCATGACACAATTACAATGTGAACCAAATAGAGAGGGATCCACAGAGTGAGGTTAATAGAACAGAGATGGGACGCGCATGCCGGGGCTCGAGCTCAAGATCAGCTGTTGGACCCTGCTGAGGCTCATCTCTGGCCCACTTGAAACCCTGATTGTGGAGTAGCTGCACTTCTTTACCGCGTGCCAGGAGTACTGAGCTGAGGCTGCTGTCACTTATGCGAGACAGCAAGTGTGGAAAAAAGCGAATTTCCTTCTTTGTATACCCCTCTTCTATCAGATTATCAAATCTCTATTTCCGCGTTTGTTCCTTTTTAGCAGACGTTGATATATTCTAACGGTCTATTAGGTTGGCTGGAGAAATCGTTGTTTTCTGTCAGACTTTTGAGCGTGTGCATAAGGTAGGGCCCGAAAAGTGCTGTCTTGCAGGAATTGATGTCAAGGCCTTTTAAACCCATGGAAATGCATAAACTGGTTGGGTCCAGTTGATTTTGATATTTAGAAAAAAAATAAAAATATTATTGCAGCAGACATGTATAGGATTACAAGGCAATGTGTGGGTTGCATACACCCTTCTTCAGCATAGAATGAGGATGAATCATGTGACAAGGTAACCAGAAGTTGATATCAAAGAAGGACTAGGCATGAATGAAGGTGGAAGTTTCTGCTGGAAGGCTTAGTGAGAGTTTTCAGAGTGTTCTTAGGTTTCAAATCTGTCAGCTGACTAGTGACTTATAAAGGTGATGGGTCTAGAGTGGGGGTCCGGTTAGAGTGGTCAGTTCCCAAGAGAGGTAGGATCCTGTGTTCTTGTCTTGCAAGTCAACAAGTCAACTTGTGAACAATGAAGATGTCTCT